>NW_027397125.1:4341027-4569830 GCF_003265705.2 Callorhinus ursinus
GGAACCTCCTACACTGTTGGTGGGAATGCAAGCTGGTGCAACCACTCTGGAAAACAGTATGGAGGTTCCTCAAAAAGTTGAAAATAGAGCTACCCTATGAGCCAGCAATTGCATACTGGGTATTTACCCCAAAGATACAAATGTAGGGACCCGAAGGGGTACGTGCACCCCAATGTTTATAGCAGCAATGTCCACAATAGCCAAACTGTGGAAAGAGCCAAGATGTCCATCGACAGATGAATGGATAAAGAAGAAGTGGTATATATACATAACGGAATATTATGCAGCCATCAAAAGGAATGAGATCTTGCCATTTGCAACCACATGGATGGAACTGGAGGGTATTATGCTGAGTGAAATAAGTCAGTCAGAGAAAGATATGTATCATATGACCTTACTGATATGAGGAATTCTTAATCTCAGAAAGAAACTGAGGGTTGCTGCCGTGGTGGGGGGGTGGGAGGGATGGGGTGGCTGGGTGATAGACATTGGTGGGGGGTATGTGCTACGGTGAGTGCTGTGAATTGTGCAAGACTGTTGAATCACAGATCTGTACCTCTGAAACAAATAATGCAATATATGTTAAGAAAAAAAAAAAGAAGAGTGCAGGAGTGGAAGAATGAAGGGGAGTAAGTCGGAGGGGGAGACGAACCATGAGAGACGATGGACTCTAAAAAACAAACTGAGGGTTCTATAGGGGAGGAAGGTGGGGGGATGGGTTAGCCTGGTGATGGGTATTAAAGAGGGCACGTTCTGCATGGAGCACTGGGTGTTATGCACAAACGATGAATCATGGAACACTACATCAAAAACTAATGTTGTAATGTATGGTGATTAACATAATAAAAAATTTTTAAAAATATCAAATATTATCAAATACCTTTTTCTGTGTTAATTAAGGTGGTCGTGTGATTTTTTTCACCTTTACTTTGTTAGTGAGATGATTTATATTGATTGATTTTCTAATATTAAATAACCTTGCTTACCTGAAATAAACCCATTTTATTTTTTTATTATTATGTTATGTTAATTACCATACATTACATCATTAGTTGTTGATGTAGTGTTCCACGATTCACTGTTTGCATATAACACCCAGTGCTCCAAGCAGTACATGCCCTTAATACCCATCACCAGGCTAACCCATCCCCCCACCTTCCTCCCCTATAGAACCCTCAGTTTGTTTTTTAGAGTCCATAGTATCTTATTAAACCCATTTTATTGTTTTGATTTGACAGTACTTTGTTTAGGATTTTTGTTTTTATGTTTAAAAGAGAGATATCAGCCTTATGAGAAAGACATATTCTTTTCTTGTATTTTTTTATTTTAGATCTTATTTTTTTAATTTAATTTTATTTTATTAGGTTACATTAGTCACCATACATTACATCATTAGTTTTTGGTTTAGTGTTCCATGATTCATTGTTTGCATATAACACCCAGTGCTCCATGCAATACATGTCCTCTTTAATACCCATCACTGGGCTAACCCATCCCCCCACCCCCCCTCCCCTCTAAAACCCTCAGTTTGTTTCTCAGAGTCCATAGTCTCTCATGGTTTGTCTCCTCTTCCAATTTCCCCCCCTTCATTTTCCCCTTCCTTCTCCTAATGTCCTCCCTGCTATTCTTTATGTTCCACAAATAAGTGAAACCATATGATAATTGACTTTCTCTGCTTGACTTATTTCACTTAGCATAATCTCCTCCAGTCCCATCCATGTTGATGTAAAAGTTGGATATTCAGCCTTTCTGATGGTGGAGTAATATTCCATTGTATATATGGACCATATCTTCTTTATCCATTCGTCTGTTGAAGGGCATCTTAGCTCTTTCCACAGTTTGGCTATTGTGGACACTGCTGGTATGAACACTGGGGTACCTATGGCCCTTCTTTTCACTACATCTGCGTCTTTGGGGTAAATACCCTGTAATGCAATTGCTGGGTCATAGGGTAGCTCTATTTTTAATTTTTTGAGCAACCTCCACACTGTTTTCCTAAGTGGCTGTACCAACTTGCATTCCTACCAACAGTGTAAGAGGGTTCCCCTTTCTCCACAATCTCTCCAACATTTGTTGTTTCTTGCCTTGTTAATTTTTGCCATTCTAACTGGTGTAAGGTGGTATCTCAATGTGGTTTTGATTTGAATTGCCCTAATGGCTAATGATGGTGAACATTTTTTCATTTGTCTGTTAGCCATTTTATGTCTCCTTTTGAGAAGTGCCTGTTCATGTCTTCTGCCCATTTTTTGACTTGATTATTTGTTTTTTGGTTGTTGAGTTTGAGTTCTTTATAGATCTTGGATACCAGCCCTTTATCTGTAGTGTCATTTTCAAATATCTTCTCCCATTCTGTGGGTTGCGTCTCTGTTTGTTGACTGTTTCCTTTGCTGTGCAGAAGCTTTTTATCTTGATGAAGTCCCAGAAGTTCATTTTTGCTTTTGTTTCACTTGCCTTTGGAGATGTATCTTGAAAGAAGTTGCTATGGCCGATGTCAAAGAGGTGACTGCCTATATTCTCCTCTAGGATTTTGATGGATTCCTGTCTCACATTGAGGTCTTTCATCCATTTTGAGTTCATCTTTGTAAATGGTGTTAGAGAATGGTCAAGTTTCAGTTTTCTGTATATAGCTGTGCAGTTTTCCCAGCACCATTTATTGAAGAGACTGTCTTTTTTCCATTGCATATTTTTTCTTGCTTTGTCGAAGATTATTTGACCATGAGTTGAGGGTCCATATCTGGGCTCTCTATTCTGTTCCATTGGTCTATATGTCTGTTTTTGTGCCAGTACCATGCTGTCTTGGTGATCACGGCTTTGCAATATAGCTTGAAATCAAGCAATGTGATGCCCCCAGCTTTGTTTTTCTTTTTCAACATTTCCTTGGTGATTCGGGGTCGTTTCTGATTCCATACAAATTTTAGGATTGTTTGTTCCAGCACTTTGAAACATGTCATTGGAATTTTGATCAGGATGGCTTTGTAAGTATAGATTGCTTTGGGGAGCATAGACATTTTAACAGTGTTTATTCTGCCGATCCATAAGCATGGAATGTTTTTTCATCTTTTTATGTCTTCTTCAGTTTCTTTCATGAGTGTTCTATAGTTGCTAGAGTATAAATCCTCTACCTCTTGGTTAGGTTTATTCCAAGGTATCTTATGGTTTTTGGTGCTCTTGTAAATGGAATTGATTCTCTAATTTCTCTTTCTACAGTTGCCTTGTTAGTGTATAAGAAAGCATCTGATTTCTGTGCATTGATTTTGTATCCTGTCAGATTACTGAATTGCTGTATGAGTTCTAGTAATTTAGGGGTGGAGTCTTTTGGATTTTCCACATAAAGTATCATGTCATCTGTGAAGAGAGTGACTTTGACTTCTTCTTTGCTAGTTTAAATACCTGTTATTTCTTTTTGTTATCTGATAGCTGCTGTCAGGACCCTAGTACTATGTTGAACAATAGTGGCGAGAGTGGGCATCCTTGTCGTGTTCCTGATCTTAAGGGAAAGGCTCTCAGCTTTTCCCCATTGAGGATGATATTCCCTGTGGGTTTTTCATAATGGATTTTATAAACTGAGGAACGTTCCCTCTATCCCTGTACTCTGAAGAGTTTTAATCAGGAAAGGATGCTGTATTTTGTCAGATGCTTTTTCTGCATCAATTGAGAGGACCATATTGTTCTTCTCTCTCCTCTTATTAATGTGTTCTATTACATTCATTGATTTGAGAATGTTGAACCGCCCTTGCATCCTGGGAATAAATCCCACTTGGTCATGGTGGATGATCATTTTAACGTATTGTTGGATCCTGTTAGCTAGGATTTTGTTGAGAATTTTGGAATCCATATTCATCAGGGCTATCGGTCTGAAATTCTCCCTTTTGATGGTGTCTTTGCCTGGTTTGGGGATTGAGGTAATGCTGGCCTCATAGCATGAGTCTGGAAGCTTTCCTTCTGTTTCTATTTTTTGAAACAGCTTCAGTAGAATAGGTATTATTTCTTTGTTGAATGTTTGGTAGAATTCACCAAGGAATCCCTCAGGCCCTGGACTCTTGTTTTTTTGGTGGTTTTTGATCACTGCTTCAGTCTCGTTCCTGGTTATTGGCCTATTCAGATTGTTAGTTTCTTCCTGTTTCATTCTTGGTAGTTTATAGGTTTCAAGGAAGGCATCCATTTCTTCCAGGTTGCTTAATTTATTGGCATATAGTTGTTAATAATAATTTCTAATAATTGTTTATATTTCCTTGGTGTTAGTCGTGATCTCTCCCCTTTCATTCATAATTTTATTAATTTGGGTCCTTTCTCTTTTCTTTTGGATAAGTCTGGCCAGTGGTTTATCGATCTTCTTAATTCTTTCAAAGAACCAGCTTCTAGTTTCGTTGATCTGATCTGTGTTTCTGGTTTCTCATTCATTGATTTCTGCTCTAATCTTAATTATTTCTCTTCTAATGCGTGGCTTAGTCATTGTTTGTTGCTTTTTCTCCAGTTCTTTAAGGTGTAATGTTAGTTGGTGAATTCGGGATTTTTCTGGTTTTTTTGAGTGAGGCTTGGATGGCTATGTATTTCCCTCTTAGAACCACCTTTGCAGTATCCCATAGATTTTGGACCGATGTGTTTTCGTTCTCATTGGTTTCCATGAATTGTTTAAGTTCTTCTTTGATTTCCTGATTGACCCAAACATTCTTGAGCAGAGTGGTCTTCAGCTTCCAAGTGTTTGAATTTCTGCCAAATTTTGTCCTATGATTGAGTTCCAGTTTTAAAGCACTGTGGTCTGAGAATATGCAGGGAATAATCTCAGTCTTTTGGTATCATCTGAGACCTGGTTTGTGACCCAGTATGTGATCTGTTCTGGAGAAAGTTCTATGTGTGCTTGAGAAGAATGAGTATTCTGTTGTTTTAGGGTGGGATGTTCTGTATATATCTATGAGGTCCATCTGGTCCAGTGTGTCATTCAAAGCTCTTGTTTCTTTGTGATTTTCTGCTTAGATGATCTGTCCATTGCTCAGAGTGGAGTATTGAGGTCTCCTAAAATTAACGTATTGTTATCAATATGACTCTTTATTTTGGTTAACAGTTGGCTTATGTAGTTGGCTGCTCCCATGTTGGGGGCATAGATATTTACAATTGCTAGATCTTCTTGTTGGATAGACCCTTTAAGAATGATAGAGTGTCCTTCTGTGTCTCTAAGTACAGTCTTTAGCTTAAAATCTAATTTTTCTGATATAAGAATTGCTACTCTAGCTTTCTTTTGAGGTCCACTGGCATGGAAGATGGATCTCCATCCCTTCACTTTCAGTCTGGATCTATCTTTAGGTTCAAAATGAGTTGTAGGCAGCATATGGATGGGTCCTGTCTTTTTTATCCAGTCTGCAGCCCTGTGCCGTTTTATGGGAGCTTTTAGGCCATTCACGTTGAGAGTGATTATTGAAAGACAGGAATTTTTTGTCAGCATGTTGCCTGTGAAGTCCTTGTTTCTATGGATTGTCTCTGTGAATTTCTGTTCTATATCACTCTTGGGGTCTTTCTCCTTTTATAGAACCCCCCGCTTAATATTTCTTGCCAGGCCAGCGTAGTTGTCACATATTCTTTCAGTTTCTGCCGGTGTTGGAAGCTCTGCATCTCTCCATCCATTCTAAATGACAGCCTTGCCGGATAAGGTATTCTTGTCTGCATGTTCTTCTCGTTTAGTACCCTCAATATGTCTTGCCAGTCCTTTCTGGCTTGCCAGGTCTCTGTGACGTTATTCTGATGTTCTTCCCTCAGTACATAAGAAATGTCTTCCCCCTGACTGCCCTTAAGATGGTTTCCTTGGTTCTAAGATTTCCGAGTTTTATTATTACATGCTGAGGCATTCGTCTGTTTTCCTTGATCTTGGGAGGGGTCCTCTCTGCCTCTAGGACACGAATGTTTGTTTCATTCCCCAGATTAGGGAAGTTCTCAGCTATGGTTTGCTCAGATATATCTTCTAGTCCTCTCTCTCTCTCCACCCCCTCAGAGATCCCAGTAATTCTCACAGTGGAACATTTCATGGTGTCATTTATTTCTCTAATTCTGGTATCATGGATTTTAAGTTGTTTCTCCCAGGCCTCCTCTTTCTCCTTCTTTTCTATCAGTTGGTCTTCTAGATCACTAATTTGTTCTTCTGCCTCGTTTACTCTAGCTGTTAGAGTATCTAGATTAGACTGGATTTCACTGATAGCATTTTTAAGTTCTGCCAGTTCAGCTTTCATTTCTGCCCTTAAGAGTATGTTGCCATTAATCAATTTCTCCTTCTAGCTATTGTCTTCACAACTGCTACCCTGAATTCCATCCCTGACATCTTAGTTATATCTGTATCCATTTGTAAATCTGTGGCAGAAGTCACAGTCTCTGAGTCTTTCCTATTTTGCGGGTTCCTCCTAGTCATTCTGTTGAGGGGTGGTTGAGGGAATATTCAGAGTCCAAATTATTGACCACAACCCAAGCAAGAGGCACCTGTTTTATAGGGACCTTAGGGTTGTCAGCCTCTTGTTCTCCCAGCCTTTCTTCTCGGGGAGGGGCCTACCGCAGTTACTCAGGCAACCCTGTTTGGGCAGAGTTGCCCTGCCCCCTGTGGGGGGGATGGGCTCAGTGAAAACCGGTTTTGGGGAGCTTTTGTTCTCTGGCGGCTTACTGCATCTCTTCCAAGAGTCAGAGCTGAAGAGACCGTTTCCAACCCTCTGCCTCAGAACAGAGAGATTGCAGTCTGTTCTTCAGTGAGTTCTCCAGGTCACACTATCTCCATTTCTATGTGTGCTGCTAAAACTGCAGCCCCTCAGCAGCACTCCCAGTCCTCGCCTCCAGGTTGGGGCCCATCTCTGCCCTTTGTGCTTCTAAAACCTCCAGCCGCCCCCAGTTCGCATGCACGGCCCTGCCACTCCAGATTTCAGTCTGGGGGGCTGCCCTAAAGTCCTTTCCCCACCGCTTTTAGTCTGCAAGAGTGTGCCCCATCCCCAGCGGGGGAGTCTTTCACAATCTGGCAGTGTAAGATCCTATCAGCTCCCTCTCCCTTCTGTTTATCTTCCAATATCTGCCTGCAGAATCAGTGCTCCCCGCTTCATACCTCAAAACCAACCACCTGTGATATTCAGTTTGTAGAGATCCTGATATATCTTCTTACATCTCAGGCTGCTTTCGTGGGTGTTTGTTAATGTCTCTGGGAACATCTTTTGTCAAATTTATATCTAAATATTTCATACTAACAATACCAATATTTATCCCAACAGTATTTCAAATATTGTTGATATTCTTCTAAATTGGTGGCTTTAATTTTCAATTTCTGATGACCTTTATGAGTATACAGAAATACAATTGATTTTTGTATATTGACCTTTTATCCTGAAACTTTGCTAAATTCACTTATTAGTCTTAGTACCTATTTATTTATTTATTTATCTATCTATCTATCTATTTAGGTACACTCCTTGTTATTTTTCTACATAGGTGATTATGTTGTCTGCAAATACCAACAGTTTTACTTCTTCCTTTCTAATACTGAGGCCTTAAATATCTTTTTTGTTGCCTTTTTGGTTAGATAGGACCTCCAATTGTAAGTGATGAGAGAAGATATCTTTGTTTCCTTCTTGCTCTTAGAAAGTCTTTAAGAATGATGTTAGTTCTAGGCTTTTAACAAGTGCTCACCATTAAAATGAGGAAAGTCCCTTTTATGTCTAGTTTTTGATAGTTTTTATTGTAAAGAGATGTTAGGTTTGGTCAAAAATTTTTTTCTGCATCAAATAGGATAGTAATACGGCTTTCTATTTTGTGTGTTAATACAGTGAATTCTACTGATTTTTTAAAAAATGTTAAACTGGCCTTACATTCTAGGGATAAACCCCACTTTGTCTAAGTATTATCATTTTTTATGTATTGTGGATATGTACAAAAAAAAATTTTTTTAAGTAGGCTCCATGCCCAGGATGGAGCCCAATGTGGGGCTTGAACTCATGACCCTGAAATGAAGACCTGAGCTGAGATCAAGATTAATATAACTGACTAAGCCACCCAGGCACTCCTTATATATGAGAATTTTAAAAAATTATGTCAACGGTCATGAGGGCTATTGGCCTATAATTTTGTTTTATTTTAATATTTGTGTCTGTTTTTCATGTCAGGTAAATTAGCCTAATAGAGTGCATTGGGAACTATTCTTTCCAATTCTCTTTCCTACAAGCATTTGTGTCAAATTTCATCTCTTTTTTCTTAAGTGAGCCAGTAGTTTGTGTCTTTAAAGGGATTTGACCATTTCCTCTGTTTATTGAGTATAGTGACGTAAGTTGCTTGTAATATTCCTTTATTATCATTTTAATATCTATAGTAGCTGATGAGAGAAGATCTCTTGAGTGACGACTTCTCTTTTGTTTCTCATACGAGTAATTTGTGTCCTCTGTTTTATTTCTGGTCAGGGTCCTCACAACTACATGCGTTTTACTGATTTTCTTTAAAACTCAACTTTCAGTTTTATTGATTTTCTTTGTTGTTCTTCACTTTTGTATTTCATTGATTTCTACTCTTTCATTTTCTTTTTCCTGTCTTCTACTTATTTTGGTTTCATTTGCTCTCTTTTTTAGTTTCTTACGGTGGAAACTTAGGTCATCGATTTGAGAACTTCCTTCTTTTCTAAGTGTTATTGCTGTAAACTTTTGAACACTGTTTAATTTAAGTGTAATTTTATATCTTTATATATTTATGTTACATTTTGGCTGTATCCCACAAATTTTGATATCATGTTTCATTTTTATTCAGTTCAAAATATTCTGATTTATCTTTTCTTTTTTGACTCATGTTTAGTTACCTTGTTGGTGCGTATTTTCCAGAGATCCTTCTGCTATTGCCTTCTTTTTGCATATAGTTTTTTTAATTTAAGTATTACAGTTTTTAAAATCTTGGGTGAGCATTTAATTCATTTATATTTAGTATTATTATTGACATTTTGGGATTTAAATTTATTATCTCAGTGTTGGCTTTCTATTTGTCCTTCTTGTATTGTGGGTTTTTTTGTTATTGTTCTTTTCTCTCTTGCTTTCTTTTATTTTTTAATTTCCATTTCTTCTCTCGGTGAACTTGGTATAGCCATATGCTCTTTTGTTCTTCTTTTATTGGTTAATCTAGAGTATTCAAATGCATCTTAACTTATTACACTCTTGTATGACTTTGTTTTTGCCACTTCCCAGACCGTGAAATGATCTTAGACCCTTCATGTCATCTGTCTTCTTCCTGAACTTTCTGTATGATTATATGTTATGAGTTGAATTGTGTCACTCCCAAAATTCAAATGGGAACTCCCAGTATCTCAGAATGTGACAAATAAATATAGGATAACTGCATATTTAGTTTAAATGAGGCCATACTGGAGTTTTTGTATGTAGAACTCTGTGATTATACAGCGTTTCCTTTCCTCAATTTCTGTGTTTCAAAGCTTATTTTCTTATTAGAATTTTTATCTATGGTTTCAGTGGTTGAACTGACCATAGAAATGTGTACACGTTAGACTCTTGGTATTTGTTAAATTAATCAAGTGTCCACAGTAAGTTATTATCATGACATCTGCCAAGAGAGCATAATAATGAGGGGAGTGCGTGACAAAATATTGGACTTTTAAGGTTGGGAGAACCGAACCCTAGTTTGAGCATCACTGTTTATTCTCTACTTGATCTGGGTTTTCATTTTCTTATCACTTAGCCCCATACAAAAAGTGTGAAGTTATCAACTCTTTCCACTCTAGAAATAAGAATATGTATGTTAAAATATTTTATAAACTGAGAAACCTAAAACAGTCTTCCTTTTATTCTAGCCTTTTTTTTTCTTTTTTCTTTTTTAAAGATCTTATTTATTTGACAGAGAGAGAGAGATCACAAGTAGGCAGACAGGCAGGCAGAGGCAGTGGGAGAAGCAGGCTCCCTGCTGAGCACAGAGCCCGTCACGGGGCTCGATCCCAGCATCCTGGGATCATGACCCGATCCAAAGGCAGATGCTTAACCAACTGAACCACCCAGGCGCCCCTTATTCTAGCCTTCTTTGAGATCCTGCTGTAATTTTCAAAGTTTTTATCTACATTTCCATTTTTCTTTTGTCTTGGAAACAAAATGAAGATAAATATGTCCCAGTTGACCACGCTGCCCTTTGTTTTAAGAAGTTGACTTTTTCTTCAAGAGTTTCTCTGATATTCTCGCTAACTAGTTTTGGTTTTGTCCTATATATATTTGGGAAGGTTTTAACTATCCTATCTGTAAGTTCTTACAAAGTATTGATGTAAAATGATATAATTGAGTGATGTGCTTCTAAGAGGAAAGGGTACGCTGGACACATGACATGTTGGTGAATAACCATAGACAGGTTCATGTACCCATGTACACCTCACATAGACAAATTGCAGAGTAGAAAACTAGCTGTTGATTTCACTGATAATTCCATGTCAAATAGAGGAAATAGAGAATTTTTATCATCATTCCTAATATCTTTTGAATGCTAGATATTGTTGTATGTACTGTATATGGAGTAGCTCATTTCATCTTCACAAGAACCCTAATTGAACAATGTTTTCTCCACTTTGCAAAGAATGATTGGTTATTGGGGCCACTGTGATATATGTCCTTGAATCATTTTCAATTGCCATTTTTCAGGGAAAAAACATACAAATATTGGGAATTTTACATCACTCAACCAGTATAAATAAATGAAGCACTATTCCATCCTTGGAATTTCTTAACCTTCTTAAGCTCATGGAAGGGCCAAACCCAGGTAATTTCTCCCTGAATTTGCCAGGGCTTTCATTAGTGAAAGTGCCTAGAGCACTGTGCAGCAATAAGCAAAAGATGAAAAATATCCAAATAGGAATATGTAACAAAAAGTGAAATTTTAAAAAGTTACTTCAGATTATTTTATAATTACTTAGCGTTATAAGTTAAGTTGGTGATAGTCATTTTTGTCCAGTTTCTGAAACAATATAGTGAAATATTTTAAACCCAAAAAGCAGGCGTCAAACATTTTTTTGTTGAAACAGTCATTCAGATATATGATTAATAGAAGTGAGGTTTAATGAGTCATTGGGTAACTGAAACCAAATCATTATCCACCATAAATATTATTATAACAAATAAACTCTTTTAAAATAAAATAGTTTCTTCTCCCTCCCCCACCCCACCCCACCCCTGTGACCTCATTGTAATGTTCTGCAGTGTTTTATGTAGGAGACCTGGATTTCATTCCTGTTCTCGTTATCTCTCTCCCTCGGGCTGCAATGAATAAAGTAAGAAAGAAAATCACTATCCTGCATCCTATTGCCATGGGCTGTACCCTTGTCAGATTTCATAAACTAAGCTAGATGGGCCTGGTTAGTACTGGGATGGGAAACCTCAAAGAAACAGAGGCTGTGGAACACACAGCTTCCGTGCAGCCAGTATTTCATCTTTCTTGAACTCTTGTCCTACAGTTATTATTGCATTTTACTCTTTATGATTTGATTGATTTACTTGCTCTAGGAAAAAAAAAGGGGGGGTCTTTAAAAGTAAATGCATTGCTAGTAATTTAAATCAATGCATTTACTTATTTTCCCTTTTCAGATTTGAAAGTCTATTTAGTTTGAAAGGTGTTTGGCTATATTCTTGAGGAGACAGTATTCCAACCAGCAGTATCTTTTTATTGTCTAAAAATCTACTTTTTCATTTTATTTATGTCTGTAAAGTACTGTCTGTTTCTATCTGTTTTGAGAAATAGTGTTGCCCTTCTTTTACAAATGATAAAATACCACACATGAAATTATTTTTAAATAATTTATATAACTATATATAATTAATACACATATAATTTAACTGTGAAGATTCAAAACAGAATTGTTTTCTTATTCCCTTTAAAACAGATTAATAAATGTATGCTGTAATTTTAAAATTTAATTTAGAAGTCTCAAATGACAATTTTAATTAATTAGATATATATGTATATATATAATACACAGTGCATATAATTCCGTTAAAAATGCACTAATGTTGGGGTGCCTGGGTGGCTCAGTCATTACGTGTCTGCCTTCGGCTCAGGTCATGGTCCCAGAGTCGAGGGATCAAGCCCCACATCGGGCTCCTTCTTGGCAGGGAGCCTGCTTCTCCCTCTCCCACTCCCCCTGCTTGTGTTCCCTCTCTCGCTGTCTCTCTCCCTCTCTCTGTCAAATAAATAAATAAAATCTTTAAAAAAAAAAAAGTGCACTAATGTTTTAACTATGAATGACCTGATCTATCTACAGCTATTCCTTCTAAAACACAAACACACCTTTTATAAGCACATGCATAAACACATGTTCATTTGTACATTTTCTAAAACACTGGTTTTGTTCCTTTCTTCTTCCTTCCCTCCTAACCTCCCTTTTTTCTAATGACATTTTACATAGAACCTCAGTATATGCAAGGAAGATATAAAAAGCTGAGCTTCTCTGGTTAATGTCAAAATAAGGAAGACTAGTCCCATCTATTCGTCCTCTTCCTCACCCCATGGGAACAAGGCACCCAGGAAAAACCCTAAAAGTTCTAAGATACATGTCTGCCCTCCTCAGTTTCACATCAGTCCATACACACAAATATTTAGTGTTTTGAAAAAGAGTAAACAAAAATGAGAAAACAAAAAAAATAGTAAGAACAAAAGTCTGGTCATAGCAATCAGTTAAAGATGAATGGCTTATCCTTTATGAAATAAGAATGGTCATTTATTTATATTATGTAGTATTCTAGAATTGATCTAATTTATAATTTAGTACCATTTAAGATAATAGTCCCTATATGTCATTAACGATTTTTCAGGGAGCAGTTTCTCAAGTATTTTACAGTGTTACTCATTTAAGCCAGCCCTCTTCATCAAAATTTTAGGATGATCCAGGGGAGTGGTAAATAGTAAACTAGTAAATCTTTAAATATTGATTCTTTAGAGGGAGAAAGCTTCAATTTGTAGCATTTGCCAACTTCAGTGATAATTACTCACATTGTGACTGATTTGAAATTGTCAATGTGAAATCACTTAAAAGTGGAGTTGGAAAAAGAGTAGTAGTTTGTCATTATGTAATACTTCCACCATGTAGATACAATAGATGGGAATATCTTCAAAGGCATACATAATAACAAAATATAGTACAGTAGGCAGTGATGAGTTTTGGGTTTTACCTTTTTTAGTATCATTTAATTCGTTATAAGTTTATATAATTTAAATTTTAGTGATGGATTTGTTTAACAGTGGGCTACATTTAAAATTCTTAGTAGCTCATCTTCTTATGGAAGTTTTCTCTGAGTGGGAAAAGAGAAAATAATCAGTCTTGACTTCAGAGTTTTACAGATTCAGATAAAGTGAAAGCAAAAAGTAAGAAACTGTACCTCTGTGTGTACTAAAGTAAGTATGTGAGATTTATATATCAGTTTGTATGTATCGCATTCGTGCATACATTCAAGTATATATAAGTAAACAAAAGTACTATGAGAGTTAATATATACAAAAATTTTCAGACACATCATAGCCCTTCAATAAATTAGTTTCATTTTAAGTAGATAATTTTGAATTAATGGATTTGTGGTTAAAATGGGTGTTTATCAGCATGTTTTATTCTATTGACAAATAATCTGTAGCATCTTTAGTTTCATAATGTCTTTCAAAGACGGTGTTTCCAGATGTAGTGAAAAGAAGGACCATATGCACCCCAATGTTCATAGCAGCAATGTCCACAATAGCCAAGCTGTGGAAAGAGCCAAGATGCCCTTCAGCAGACGAATGGATAAAGAAGATGTGGTCCATATATACAATGGAATATTACTCAGCCATTAGAAAGGATGAATACCCAACTTTTACATCAACATGGATGGGACTGGAGAAGATTATGCTAAGTGAAATAAGTTAAGCAGAGAAAGTCAATTATCATATGGTTTCACTTATTTGTGGAAGGAATAGCATGGAGGACATTAGGAGAAGGAAGGGAAAAATGAAGGGGGGGGAATTGAAGGGGGAGATGAACCATGAGAGACTATGGACTCCGAGAAACAAACTGAGGGTTTTAGAGGGGAGGCGGGTGGGGGGGATGGGTTAGCCCAGTGATGGGTATTAAGGAGGGCACATATTGCATGGAGCACTGGGTGTTATACGCAAACAATGAATTATGGAACACTACATCAAAAACTAATGATGTATTGTATGGCTACTAACATAACATAATTAAAAAAAAAAGATGGGGGCGCCTGGGTGGCTCAGTTGGTTAAGCAACTGCCTTCGGCTCAGGTCATGATCCTGGGGTCCCAGGATCGAGTCCCGCGTCGGGCTCCCTGCTCGGCGAGGGGCCTGCTTCTCCCTCTAACTCTCCCCCCTCTCATGTGCTCTCTCTCTCTCATTCTCACTCTCTCAAAATAAATAAAATGAATCTTAAAAAAAAAAAAGATAAACATTATAAAAAAAAAAAAGATGGTGTTTCAGATAGCTGAGGAAGATTTTTTTAATCATTTCTCTTGTGATTGCTATTTAACTTTTTAGTTATAAATGTAATTTCTTCTTAGAAATTTTCTATAATGGAAACAGTTTATAATTATCTTGAAGAATGCCAAGATATTATTGATAATTAAGTCTTTAAGGTGGGTCTTTGGTAAGCCTGGGCATCTTATAATTAATGACTGCTACCACACCACCTGCTCTTTTCTGCCTGGAACCTTATCACATTGATGTTGGTTTGAAATCTGAGAATGTTTTCCACGTCCTAACAACTAATGTTATTACTTGTTCTAGTCAGACATGATATTACCGATTAGCTGAACACTATTTCCTATTTTTTTCACTCTATCTCTAAATAAACTATTTCTGTCTTAATAAGATTATGATGTTACATAAAATACTTAAATAAATTAAGTTTGTTTTTTGTTTTGTTTTTTTTTTTTTTGCAGAGGGAAAGGGATAATAGAAAAGACCAATCATAGTATACTAACTGCTTTCCGAAAGTAAAATTTTAATATTTGAAATATAGCTAGGTATACCTATGGAGAGAAGAGTTTTTAAAAATCTACATTTGTTTCTGGTATTCCTTTTATAATGTAATGAGTTTTTTCTGTATTCTGTAGTATAGGGTTTACATATTGTTTCTCTTGCATCCAGTCTTATTTGTAATATTAGTAATATAAATAACTATTTTTTAGGAAGAAACTGAAAAATAGTTCTGGCTTTAGAATTACCTAGTCACTTATTTTCCTTCTTTACTCCACCATAAACCACCTGAGAGTCGAGCTCATGCCCTTTTATATTCATGGTGGTGTCTTTCTATGGGGTATATGTTAATTGATTCAAGTCAGTTGTTCAATTAAACTGATCCCACTAATTTACTTACTCCATTATTGAGTATCCATTACAGGTTCTTATCCTTTATGTGTTTTCCTTTCAAAGGGCAATCTTATTTACATAATTTTAAAGTTCCTGGGAGTCTCTCACCACACTCTCAACGAGGAATCACATTCCTCGTTGTGGAATGTGACACATTTTAGAACCCTAAATGTTCTAAATTTTTGAACATTTTGACTCTGAATTAGATTCAAATTGATGGACCAGAAAAGCAGTTTTTCAGTGTCATTCTTTTAAGATGAGACATTCTGATACAATACGATTACTATAGAGGAAATAATAACTTCCTTTACCTAAATAAAATGCCCAGGAGGCCAAAGTATGCCTCTGAATGTTAACTTACTCACTTGTCATATGGATCAGACTACTCTCTAAATGTGATCAGTTTATTCTCTTCCATGTGTAGAGGACCTCTTATCAGTATACCATGAAAAATCACTTTCTCATGACCCAAGGATTTGAGACAGTGAATTCTTGGAAGAAAGACATGTTGAGCAAAGATACAAAGGAAAGACATTTCAAAGCCTGTTCAAGATAGGTGGTCAGCCACTGTATCTAAAACATGGTGGGAGTATACTATGAGAGAAGACTTGAAATACAGGTAACAATATGTAAAAGTTTTTGAATGCTAGGCTAAGAAATTTAGATATTATTTTTTATGTAGTGAGGAAACTGGATTTTGAGCTGCAAGGAGTAGAGTGTTGTGCTATTTCATAAATATGACTGTGGCAGCAATAGACAAACTAGAATGAAAGTAAAAAGGAAAGAAATTCCAGAAATGATACAGAAAAAAAATTCAGACTTGCCTATAGTCATAGGTAACTATTAAATCATGGAGCCAGGATTCAAGTGGTCTGTCTGATTCCAAAACCAGTATCTGATTTCAAAACCAATATACTATCTACCCCCCACATATATAAGTATATTGTATTATAATTATTTATGTGTCTTATTTATTAGAGAAAACTGTATATTTTCATTTTTATGTCCCAGTGCCTAAAAAAAGAGTGGGTACTTCATAAGTTCAACCAATAAATATTTATTGAGCACATTCTAGGCATTGTGCCAGGGTGTACATATGGTTCAGCTCTAGTAGATATTGCCAGTTGTCTTAAGTATAACCAACTTAACACATCCACCATTAGTTTATGAGTGTTCCTGTTGCTCCACATCCCTGCCAGCATTTGGTATGGTATGTCTTCTCCTCATTTAGCTCTTCTAACAGACATCCCAATGTGGTTTTTTTAAAAATAATTTTTAAAATTGAGGTGAAATTCACATAAAATTAACCTTTTAAAAGCGAAAAATTCATTAGCATTTAGTACATTAACAATGTTGTACAACTACCACCTCTATTTAGCTTCAAAACATTATCACCTCAGTGGGACACTCTGTACCTATTAAGCAGTTGCTCTCCCTTCCCTGCTCCTGTCCACACCAGCCCATAGCAACCAATAATCTGCATTCTGTCTCTATGAATTTACCTATTTTGGATATTTCTTAGGAATGGAATTTATAATATGTGACATTTTGCTTATGGCTTCTTTCACTTAGCATGTTTCAGTGTTTATCCACATTGTAACATGTATCAGCACTTTACTTTTTGTCGCTAAATAATACTCCATTTTACACACACACACACCCCCTCCCACAATTTGTTTATCCATTCATCAATTGATAGACATTTGAGCTGATTCTACCTTTTGGATATTGTGAATGGTGCTGCTATGAACATGTCTATATATGTATTTGTTTGAGTACATGTTTTTAATTACTTTAACTGTATATCCAAGTGGAATTGCTAAGACATATGATAATTCTATGTTTAGCTTTTTAGGACTCCCCAAACTGCTTTCCACAGCAGCTGAACCATTTTACATTCTCACCAGCAATGATTATTCCATTTTTACATATCCTCATCAACACTTGTTATTTTCTGTTCTTGTTGTTATAACCATCCTATGGTCAGTGATATCCCATTGTGGTTTTGATTTGCATTCTCCTAATGACTACTGATATTGAGCATCTTTTCATTTACTTGTTGGCATTTGTGTGTCTTCTTTGGAGAAATGCCCTTTTTTGAATCAGATTGTTTATCTTCTGTTATTAAGTTTATTATGTATTCTGCATACTAGACCCTTATCAGATATGATCCATAAATATTTTCTCCCATTCTGTAGGTTTTCTTTTCACTTTCTTAAAAATGTCTTTTCATGAACAAAAGTTTTTAATTTTCAAGTCCAGTGTATCTCCTTTTTCATTTGTTTCTTTTGGAACCATAGCTATAGGCCATTGTCAAATTCACGTTCATGAATTTTACCCATTTGTTTTCTTCTATAAATTTTATGGTTTTGGTTCTTATAATTAGGTTGATTATAATTTTGTATTAATGTGGATATATTGTATGAGTTTGGAGTACTTCTCCATTCTTTTGCATGTGTATGTATAACATCAGCACAGTTTGTTGAAAAGACTGTCCTTTCCCCAAGGATGTCTTAGCATCCTTGTCAAAAATCATTTGACCATGTATGTGATTTGTTTCTGGGCTCTCTATTCTATTCCATTGGTCTGGTCTATTATGTCTGTCTTTTGCCAGTACTCCACACTATTTTGTTTACTGCAGCTTTAGAGTAAGTTTTGAAATCAGAAAGTGTGAATCCCCTAGCTTTCTTCTTGTTTTTCCAATTATTTGAGGTATTTGGGTTCCCTTGAGAGTCCATGTAAATTTTAGGATGGATTTTCCTGTTTCTGCACAATATGTAATTGGGATTTTGCTGGAGATTGGACTGAATCTGTAGATTGCTTTAGGTAATATTCACATCTAACAGTATTAAGTCTTACAGTCCATGAACATGGGATGTCTATTTATGTCTTCTCTAACTTTTTTCAACAATGTTTTGTACTTTTCATTGCATGAGCCTTTCACTTGTTTGGTTAATTCCTTAGTATTTTATTCTTTTTGATGCTATTGTAAATGGAATTATTTTCATAATATCCTTTTCAGATTGTTCATTATTAGTGTATAGAACTACCACTGAATTTGTGTGTTGATTTCATATCCTACAACATTGCTGAATTCATTTATTCTAAGTTTTTTTGTGGGATCTTTACAGTTTTCTACGTATAAGATGATGTCATCTGCAAACAGATCATTTTACCTCCTCCTTTATAATTTGGATGTCTTTCATTTTTTTTCTTACCTAGTTGCTCTAGAACTTCTAGTACTAGATTGAATAGAAGTGGCAAAAGTGGGCATCCTTGTCTTTTTCCTGATCTCAGAGGGGAAAGCTTTTAATCTTACCATAAAATGTGATATTTGCTGTGGTTTTTTCCATATATGACCTTTATTACATTGACGTAGTTTCCTTCTATTTCTAGCTTAAGTGTTTTTGTCTTGAAAGGGTGTCGAATTTTGTCAGATGCTTTTTCTGCATCAATTGAGATATGATCATGTATTTTTTTCCCCTTTGGGGTTTGTTTGCTAGTATTTCATTGATGATTTCTTCAGCAGTATTCAAAAGGCATATTGGTCTATAGTTTTCTTGTGGTATCTTTGTCTGGCTTTGGAATCAGGGTAATACTTGCCTTATAGAATGTGTTAGGAAGCATTTCCTTTTCGTTGTTTTGGAAGATTTTGAGAAGCATTGATGATACTTTTTCTTTAGTAGAATTTAAAAAGTGAAATCATCTGGTCCTAGACTTCCTTAGTTTGGAGTTTTGTTTTTATTTTTAACCAATTCAATATCTTTATTGTTATAAGTCTGTTCAGATTTTCTATTTCTTCTTCAGTCAATTTTAGAAACTTGTGTATTTCTAGGGATTTGTCATTTCATCTAGTTTATCTAATTTGCTGACAATTATTCTTAGTAATCTCTAAAAATTGTTTTGATTTCTGAAAGGCTGGTAGTAATGTCACCACTTTCATTTCTAATTTTTATTTGCGTCACCTCTCTTTTTTTCTTTGCCAGTCTAGCTAAGGCTTTTTCAATTTTGCTGATGTTTTAAAGAACCAGTTTTTTGTTTCAGTAATTCTGTTGCTTTTCTCTGTTTCATTTTAATTACGACTTTTCCTAACTTTGGGTTAAATTTTAGCTTCTTTTTTTAAAAAATATTTTATTTAGTTGAGAGAGGGAGCAAGCAAGCAAGAGAGCATGAGCCAGGGGAGGGGCAGAGGGAGAGGGAGAAGCAGACTCCCCGCTGAGCAGGACAAAGCAGGGCTCGATCCCAGGACTCTAGGATCAGGACCTGAGATGAAGGCAGATGCTTCACCAACTGAGCCACGCAGGAGCCCCTAAATTTTAGCTTCTTTTTCTAGCCTTCAGATATAAAGTTTAAATTATTGATTTGAGATTTTTTTTTTATCAGTGTAGGCATTTAGTGCTATAAATTCCCTATCGAGCACAGTATTCATTCTATCCCATAACTTTTAGCATGTTTTTCATTTTCATTAATTTCTAAATATTTTCTAATTTCCCTTGTGATTTTTGACCCAGTATGTTGCTTAATTTCTATATATTTGTAAGTTTCCTAGTTTTCCTTCTGTTATTGATTTCTAATCTCATTACTTGTAATTGAAGAAGATACTTTGTATCATTTCAGTATTTAAAAATTTATTGACACTTGTTTTGTGGTCTAACATAAGTTTATCCTGGAGAATATTCCAGGTGTACTTGAGAAGAATATATACTCTGTTGTTGGGTGGAGTGTTCTACAGATGTCTGTTAGGTCTAGTTAGTCTACAGTGTTAAGTTCTCATTTCCTTTTTTTTTTTAGGGTTTTTTTTGTTTTTTCAGTTCATGAGAGGCAGAGGGAGAAGCAGGCTCCCCACAGAGCAGGGAGCCCAATGTGGGACTTGATCCCAAGACCCTGGGATCATGACCTGAGCTGAAGGCAGACACTTAACCTACTGAGCCACCCAGGTGCCCCAAGTTCTCTATTTCCTTACTGATCTTTTGTTTTGTATATTTGGGGCTCTGTTGTTTGGGTCATATATGTTTATAAGTATCACCGTGATGAATTGACTCATATAAATATATAATGTTTTTCTTTCCTTAAAGTCTGTTTTGTCCATTATTCGTATAGCCACCCAGTTCTCTTTTGGTTACTCTTTACATCAAATATCTTTTTCCATCCTTTCATTTTCAGCCTATTTGTGTCTTATTACAAAGACAAGTGCTTTGCATTAGTTTTTCAGGTAGCCCTAGACAGGTTAGAAGAGATAAGCACAATAATTTGCAAATAAGGTCTAATCTGTTTCCTCCTTAGTCAAGGACTAGGGTCCAATACTGGGAATGCAGATTTCCATCTTCAAGATTGCCACCAACCTGGGCTGGGGCAAGAGCAGGTAAAAATGCCTCAAAGCTTGCTACCATTTTCAATTTGCCTTTTCTTTGATTCAGCATTTACTGGGTTTCTACAAGCCTTTATTTTCCAGTGTACTGACAAAGTTGGTTCAGATAATTTCAGTGTTTATGTGGAAGGAAGGTGTTTGGGGCTATGTTACCATTTTTGTTGGTGTCACTCCCCTAAAGGGAATTTATGAACATAGTTTTTAGTGCCAAGCAGAAGGAGCAAAGGAAGAAATACACATTGAAGCTACTAAAAGGGGATGATTGAAGGACCAAGACCTTAAAGGAAATAATAGCAGATAGGATCAAAGCCATGGGATAAGAGGCGTTGGTTTTGGAAGAGGAAGGAAGGAAGGAAGGAAGGAAGGGAGGGAGGGAGGAAGGGAGGGAGGGAGGAAAAGGAAAGAAAAGAAGGGACAATTCAGAGGACATTTTAAGTGAATGGGTGGAAAGGAAAGCTATAATCTTTATTCAAAAGTTTTTTTTAATTCAGTTAACAGTTACTGAATTCTAACTCTAATAATACACATATGCATAAGGATCCCTAAGGGAAGAGGAAATACACTTGAGCTGAACATTAAGGACAAGGAGTCAGCCAAACATTAGAAAAGGGAATGACCTAAGAATAGTACGTATTTATTTCTGGTTATATTATGCCAAACACTTATATTTCTTTATCAAAGGAGCCTCCTATTTGTTTGTTCTTGACACCTTTAAGCAGCATTCTCCTTCTTATTAACTCTGCTAAATTAACAGGAACTCAAGACACAGAATTACAAAATAATCATGATCCAGTTGTCTATCATCTTTAATATGGAAATTTTTATTTTTTAAATAAAAATGGAGATAATACTTTCATCATGTTCTTCTAAATTGGGTATATTAGTAGGGTTGTTGTGAGTTAATATATATAAAACACTTTTGGTAATTGACTTGCAAAAAGTATTTAATCCTAACCTCTACACAGAGATTAGGGGACCTCTAAATGGTAGAGATTCAGCTTGACAGTGACAAAACTGTCATAATCTATCATCAACCAAATTTTTTCTTAAGAGTTAGCATTTCTTTTTTTCTCCCATTTCCACTTGTATTTGGATATTTTGAAACAGCTAATAAGGATGGTCTGGGAGAGTTGTTGTAGTTTTTATACTGTTATTTATCCCTTTGTTATGATTTAGGAAATAATGGAGAATACTTATGTTTTATTATTCTTAAATGTAAACATTGGCTGTTATTTTATAGTATTTAACATCCTCCAAATCTTTAATTATATCCCTTTATTACCCTTAGTCTTATTTATTATGTGTCTGGTTTTATCATTTTGTCATTTTTTTTTAAGTTTTATTTATTTTTTATTTGACTGTGAGACAGCGAGAGAGGGAACACAAGCAGGGGGAGTGGGAGAGGGAGAAGCAGGCTTCCGGAGGAGCAGGGAGCCCGATGTGGGACTCGATCCAGGACCCTGGGATCATGACCTGAGCCGAAGGCAAATGCTTAACCACTGAGCCACCCAGTTGCCCCTCATTTTGTCATTCTTGCCAGAGAACCAGTTCATGACTTATCAAGCCATTTTTTATTTTTATTTTAAATTTCATTAATTTATGCCTTTGTGTTTATTGTTCATTCCTTTTGATTTTTTTTAACCATCTTTGGCTTTTTACACTTGAATTTTCATCTCAGTATTTTAATGAATGCATTTGAGGCCATATTTTTCCCTCTGAGTACAGTTCTGGCTATACCCAGAGGTTTTGTTTTTTTTTTTTAATTGAGGTATGACATATCACATTCAGGTTGTACAACATAATATTTGCACATAATGTAAAATGATTCCCACATTAACATTCATCACCACACGTTGTTACAATTTTTTTCTTGTCATGAGAACCTTTAAGTTTTTATTCAAATTCCAGTTAGTTAACATACAGTGTAATATTAGTTTCAGGTGTACAATTTAGTGATTGAACACTTACATACAACACCCAGTGCTCATCACCAGTGCCATCCTTAATCCCTACCACCTATTTAACCCATCCCCCACCCACCTCTCCTCTATAGTTAAGAGTCTGTTTCTTGGTTTTCCTTTATCTTTCTTTTTTTCCCCTACACTCATCTGTTTTGTTTCTTTTGTTTAAATATTTTATTTATTCATTTGACAGCAAGAAAACACAAGCAGAGGGAGCAGCAGAGGGAGAGGAAGAAGCAGACTGCCCACTGAACAGGGAGCCCAACTTGGGGCTTGATCCCAGGACCCTGGTATCATGACCTTAGCTGAAGGCAGATGCTTAACCAACTGAACCACCCAGATACTCCTTGTTTGTTTTGTTTCTTAAATTCCACATATGAGTGAAATCATATGGTATTTGTCTTTCTCTAACTTAATTCACTTAGCATAATACTCTCTAGCTGCATCCACGTCATTGCTAATGATAAGGTTTCATTCTTTTTATGGCTGAGTAGTATTCCATTTTATATATATACCACATCTTCATCCATTCATCAGTTGATGGACGCTTGATCTGTTTCCAAAATTTGGTTATTGTAGATAATGCTGCTATAAACATTGGAGTGCATGTATCCCTTTGAATTAGTATTTTTTTATCTTTTAGGTAAATACCTAGTAGTGCATTTGCTGGATCATAAGGTAGTTCTATTTTTTAGAGGTTACTTTAATCCATTTTGAGTTAATTTTTGTGTATGGTATAAGATAGTGGTCCAGTTTTCCCAGCACCATTTATTGATAGAGATTGTCCTTTCCCCATTCTATAGTCTTGGCTCCTTTGTTGTAAATGAACCATATATACATGGGTTTGTTTCTGGGTTGTCTACTCTATTCCTTTTATCTACATGTCTGTTTTCCCATAGATTTTTATGTAGTTTGTTCTCAGTCTTTATTTCTAACATCTTTAAATTCTATATTTTTATTTGCTCTGATTTATTTTGGAGTGTTTTATAAAATTTTAAAATGATTAGTTTTATTGTTGTTTGCTGTCCTTTTGTTATGAATACCTTTTTCATTGCTGTATAGTCAGAATATGACTTAGATGGTTTCTAGGTCTCTGAATATATTAAGATTTTCTCTTTGTAGCCTATTACTTGATCAATTTTGGGGAAATGTTCCATATTTTTTTTTAGAAAGGTATTTTTATTCTATTATAACAGAGTTCATAGCTCCAGTGTATCTTTTAAAATCACAATCACTAATCTTTCTCATGTCCTCACCTCTAAATCTTGGAGTGCCCAAGAGCTTTATCTTTGGACTTCACTTTTCTATCCCCACTCACTTCCAGAGTGATCTTATTAAATCTCTTGGCTTTAAATCCAATTTTTATGCTGATGCCTCCCAAATTTATATCATTACATGGTATTTCTTACCTGAACTTGACCTGTTTATTTCTGCCTACATATTTCCACTTTTGTGTCTCATAGGCATCTCCAATTTCACGTTTTTTTTTTTTGACTAATGGTTTTCTCATTCCAGTTTTTCCCTTCTAATAGTTCTCAAGTTAGACACCTGTTTCTATTCTTTTAGTAGTTACCATGATAATTACAATATTCATCATTATTTAATCCTTTTCCTGAATAATATTAAGATCTTGGAATATTATAACTCTTTTTATTCCTTTTTTATTCCTCCTCGTTTTATTATTTTTTTAAAAAACACTTCAAGACATCTTTATTATATGTACTATTTTTTGTGTGTTCTTTCTTTCTTCTCATTCCTCAAATTTTCTATTGGGAGTAATTTTTTTCCTGAACTTCATGCTTTAGATTTTGCTTTAGTTAAAGACTATTGGTGTGAAAACTTAGTTTTATGTCTTTATTTTCATTCTTAAAAGATATTTTTGCTGGGGAGTTCTAGCTTGAAAATTATCTTCTTCTAGTGATAATAATAAATAATAAAGAGGAATCTTAATATTTCAGTGTCTTCTAACATTTTTACTGTCAGCTAATTGTTACTCTTTTGAAGATAATCTCTTACTGCTTTTGGCTTTTTTAAAATTTATCATAATCTGTTGGCAGCACACAGATATTAATCAAACCAAAACTATGTTTACATAGAATGGGCAATGACATGTAGCCACCATATGGGAACTGTGCACATTTAATCATTGTTATCATCATGTTTTGGATGCTTGATCATCTTCTTGTGCTGCTCAGTTTCTTTCTGCGGATGCTCAGTCTCCTTTATACAATGAGTGATCTCATCTTCATGGTGTTTCTTAAGGCTGTCAGGTGTTCTCTAGTGCGCACTCAGAGATATCCTTCCTCTTCAGTTTGCTGTCTTCCCAAAGGCCCCATGGGCTTCCTGTGTGGAGCCTGCATAGCGCCCTGGAGTCCGCTGACCTTGGGTGCTGCAGCCTCGGGCTTGTGTGGCCCCAGTGGCCCACATGCCCAGCCACACCTGCACCACGAATGGTGTGACAGCTAATGTTAGAGCAGCACCTCTCCAGTCCCACTTCTGGCTTTTTAAAAAGAACTTCACTTTGTCTTTGGTGTTCTCCATTACCTGGCTAGGTGTCATTGTTTTTTTCTTGTGCCTTTCTTGGGATTTGTTGGGCTTACTGAATAGGGAATTGGTGCTTTTTTGTTGTAGGAACAGTTATCTCTTTATAGAATTGCCTTGTGCTGTTTCTGCTGCATTCTGAGGCTCTGGTTAGATATTTGTTAGACTTTCTCCCTTAATATCCCTTATCTCATAACCTCACTATCACATTTTTCCTACTTCCATTTCTTGGGGCCTCATTCTGGATGGCTTTTTATTTCCTGTGTTCCATCTCAATAATTCTCTTTACAGCTATGTCTAATCTGATGTTCAATTTATTCACTGAGTTTTTATTTCAACTGAAAGAATATTAAAATTAGAGGCTCTACATAGTACTCTTTCAAGTCTTTTTGATAAATATTTATAGTTTTCTAATCCCTGTGGATATTTTCACTCTTTTTTTCAAAGATTTTTTTATGTTATTTATTTGCAAAAGAGAGAAAGAGATCACAAGTTGGGGGGGAGACTCATAGGGAGAGGGAGAAGCAGACACCCCGCTGAGCAGGGAGCCCGAGGTTGGGCTCAATCCCAGGACCCAGGGATCATGACCTGAAAGAAAGACACTTAACCAACTGAGCCACCCAGGTGCCCTTATTTCTTTCTTTAAACATATTGTACATGGTTGTTTTATAATCTTTTTATGACAATTCTAATATTCTGATATTCTAATATATATATCTATGTTTTTGTGGGTCTTTACCTTCTGCCTATTGTTTCTGCAAGTTCTCACTCATGCCTAGTGATTTTCTTCATTATTCTTTTATTTGGGAGTTAATCTTTCTTTAAAAAAAAAAAAAATTAACTCTTAGGCCTTGGATGAATGTACTTCCTTCCAGGCACCTGGTGATGGCGACACCACTAACATAGTACCACTTTATACTGAATTCAAGACTGGGCTTTTTTGGATTGCCCAGGTAACATAAATTTGGGCTATAAATCCTGGTGAGATCCAGCTCATGGTTACAAATTTTCAGGAACTTATTTTTATCTTTCTAAGGTGCTCAGCCTTTTGAAAACACCTTTCCTTACAATGCCATGTGGATGGGAGGGTGTGGTGATTTTTTTATCTGCCTTAAACTAAGGATCAATAGAAATCCCAGTGTTATTGTGAGGAGGGGAATATTCTATTAGACTTCACACCTTCTGTGGGTTTAAATTTTTGATGTCCATTTGCTATACCAAATTATTTTTTCCAGAGTCAAAATTGTATTCTAAAAGTGTCAACTAAAGCAGTTTCAATAAAATAGCAGGTAGCTCCCCTCACAATGATATTCTAATAGCAGCTAATGTTTGTTGACCATTTATATGACAGGCATTGTACACAAACTACCTCAGTTAAGCCTCACATCAACTATATGGGGTACTATTATTATCCTCCATTTCCTGATAAGTTAACTGAAGCTTAAAGTAGTTATATTTTTTGCCCAAGTTTACATAGTTAGTAATTAGGGGAACTTAGATTCAAAAGGCAGTCTATCTGATCCCAAGACTTTTACTTTTGGTCATTACACCATACTGCCTTTAATCAGATCATGGCCATTATATTATAGACCTTTCATAACTAAATTTGATTCAGTTATGCATGCTATACTTAGGAAGTACAATTTAACCTAGAGCTGGTTAAGGAAATCTGAAGCAAAAATTCTAGAAGTATTTATATTTCATCAGTACATTCAGAGCATGGAATGGCATACTTTCTCTGGCATTTTAAGTAAATTTGTTTTTATCAAAGAAAAATCATTTTCCCAAATTTTAACAATGTAATATCTATATAATTTGTAAAAGTTTTTAATAGACACTAGTGTACTTCTTTCTTTGGGTGTATTACAGTCTAATTACATGCTCAAACTGTAGTGTATTGATCTACATGCCTGGTTATCTTACAACAGAATTACCAGAGTATTTCTTAATCATTATTTTCTTCATTAAAACAGTTGCTTTGGAATATTTAACAATCAAAAAATAATTAAGACTTTATGCTTCTAAGTGCTTCTAGTTAAATTGGTCAGTCCAATTCAAAAAATAACATTTTAATTTTTATGTAATTTATATAGACTCAAACAGGAATTTTAGTGTAACATCTGTTAACCACTTAATAGTGACTTTCTTCCTCCAGTTTGCTTGATGAAAGGTCAGGCTCTATGCAATGGCAAATGAAGTTAACAAATTTGTAGTTTATCATCTTATTAGTGCAGCTTGAAGAGACAAAAAGAAGCATCAAAATTAGAGTCTTTTGGGGCACCTGGTGGCTTCTGTTGGTTAAGCTTCTGACTCTTGATTTCGGCTCAGGTTGTGATCTCAGGGTCATTAGATGGAGCCCTACATCAGGCTCGGCACTGAGTGTGGAACCTGCTTAAGATTTTGTCTTTCCCTCTCCCTCTCCTCCTTCCCACAAAATAAATTAGAGTATATCATCTAGAAAAGCCTTTATATTTATCTCCATATAATTACCAAAATCCAGGGAGTCTATTCCCTATACAAAAGCTGAAAAATCTATTCTCTCACATAGCCTTTAAATGATAATATCTTTGAAAGAACTCTGAATGTATTAGAAAATGAAGTATAAAACAAACCGATTTGAAAACCAACATACAGGAAACTATTCAAAATGAATGATAGGAATAAAAGCTGCAAAGTTAGATAATATTCTTTTTAAAAGTTTTTTTTTAAAGATTTTATTTATTTATTTGAGACAGAGAGAGAACACGA
Organism: Callorhinus ursinus; assembly: GCF_003265705.2. NCBI lineage: Eukaryota > Metazoa > Chordata > Mammalia > Carnivora > Otariidae > Callorhinus > Callorhinus ursinus. Next base: position 4,368,976 of record NW_027397125.1, read on the forward strand.
GCGGGGGGGAGGGAGGGAGTAGTAGACTCCCCACTGAGCAGGGAGCCCAAAGAGGGGCTCCCTCCATTCCAGGACCCAAGGATCATGACCTGAGCTAAAGGCAGAAGCTTAACTGATTGAGCCACCCAGGCTCCCCGATAATATTTTTAAATCAGTGTCATTATTTTCCTTTATCACTAAAACTTGTTAAATTGACATTGTTCTCTATATACTCCTAAAATCTTTAATTTTAAATTCCAGTATAGTTAACATACGTGTTATATTCGTTTCAGGTTTACAATATGGTGATTCAATAATTCTAAAAATCTTAATATTCATATCTCCTTACAGAAAGAAACTGTACAGATGAAAAACTGTTCAGTGATGATAAAATTATAACATAGTTTCAGAATTTTGAGGTCACTAGCAAAACCTTAGTAAGTAAATGTACTAACTAAAACTGGAATTTTTATTAAAAGACAGTACATTTATATCTTCTTTGATTTGAATAAAAAAACTAAGCTCTTTGCCAGAAAGGTCAGAGAACTAGAATTTACTTCACTGAGTTTACAGAAAAAGCTAAATTTTTTTGGATTATCTGACTGATAAATGCAGGTGTGTGACAGAAAAAGAACGTTAAGCTGATTCCAATAAGGATACATATTTCTTCTAACTTGTGAAATATTTTTTCTCAATTCCAAATAGTATATATTTTTGAGAACTTTGTCCCTCTGATTCTGACATTTTGCTTAATATTTGCACATATTGAATATTATATTAAATCTTTTCACCCACAAGCACATTTTTCAGTGCTTCTTATTCACTGATTCTAATCTGTTGACTACTATGTGCAAGGCATGAACTAAGCCCTCGGGATACATTTGCGAATATCGCAACTCCTGCTCTCACGGACTTTGCATTCTGACTAGAGAGACAGGTTTTACTGGGTGTTCCCAATTACTGAGTTTACATATATCCCCGATCAGAACATACTTTGACTGTTTTTGATAACTTTGTTAGAGACATTCAAAATTAGAGAAAGGCAGTGATGAATTTCCTCACAAACGGTACTTGGTAGTCCTCTGCTCATCTTCCATCTGTACTCCTGGCAGCTCATCATACCTATATTTTCAGCCATCAGCTCTATTCTGAGGACTTCCCAGTTTACATCTTTAAAACCTCTCCCCGTTCTTTTATGGCTACCTGCAGGACCTTATTATATCATAACACACAATGTACCTTCAATTCAACATATCTAAAACAGAACTTAGGCCTCCCCACTTTCTCAAATCTGTACTTGCACCTTAGTCGGCCAGCATCACAGACTCAGGATTTTATACCGTTTTCTCTAACTTCTTCCTATTTTTATAAGCCCAGTTTACTCTGGCTTTATCTCTGTTTTTATCCTAACTCTCTTTGAAATACCTCTTTGCTGGGATGCCTGGGTTAAGCATCTGACTCTTGGTTTTGGCTCAGGTCTTGATCTCAGGGTCGTGAGTTCAAGCCCAGTGTGGGGCTCCACGCTAAGCATGGAACCTACTTAAAAAAAAAAAAAAAACCTCATTGCTAATCGCCGTAGAGTCTCATTATCTCATGACTGCTAATAGTTTCTTGACTATTACCCTATCAGTTCATCCTGTTGGCTTTTCTCAGATTAAACCTTTTAAAATACTACTGCATTGGAGAATCACTCTTTCCTAAAGTATTGTCTTACAAAATGATCTTACTGTGATCCTCCTCTTACCTGAATTCTTCTAGCACTATTTGTGTACTGCTTATACTTGGCTGTTATAGTACCTGGAATTATCTAGTACAATTTGTTGGTTATAATTTTTTTCAATTAAGAAAAAAAAAAACTGTGTGGAAAATAGTATGACTGGGTGATACAGTGGTAAGTAAGACATGCCCAATTTTGTCCTTAATATTAACTAACACTTGTTAAATGGCTAGTATGTGTCTGGTACCGTTCTATGTACTTTATATATAACTCATTTAATCCTCTCAGCAACCCCATGTGGTATATGCTATTATTTTCCTCATAATACGCAAAAGAAGTAAGTTAACTTTTTCCAGATTAGTCAGCTAATAATTGACATTGCCATAATTCAGACCCACTTCACTAGCTTCAGAATCCATGCTCTTAGCCACTACCACTACTATATCATTTAGTTGAAAAGGTAAGACAGAGACTTAAGCACATTTTGAGGTGTACTATAAGAGCTTTGTGAGAGGTTTAAAGTACTTTCGCAGTTCAGCAGATGGCAAGATTACTTCCACCTAGGAAAAAAAAAAAGCTTTATGAGGGATTTGGAAGTGGGGTGGGGAGAAACATTCCAGAGAGAGGAATTTGCATGATATAAGGCACTCTTGAGACAGACTATTCAGAGCATATTACCAGGAACTGCAAGTAATGTAGTTTAGCTGGGACAAAGGATACTTAAAATGGTAAAAGGAAGTAAGTTTATAAAAGTAGGTTGCAGCCAAATTGTAGGTCTTGAATGTGAAATTAAGGTGTTTAAATCATATTTTATAGGTTGTAGAGTGATATTATTAAGTCTGTATCTTAGAAATGTTCGACTACAATAATGTTTAAGGCCAAAGTGAAGGGAAGGACCAGTTAGAAACTTATTGCAATAGTCTAAGAAATGATGAAGCCCTGAATTAGGTACCTAGCAGGGGAAGTAAGAGACCAGAGGAGAGATTGTATGAGTCTTCTTGAATTTTCAACATTTGCCAACTGATTGGCTACCAGGTGATTGAAAGAGGCAGGTACCATTGACTAAAGATAAGGGAGCACAGTTAGGAGATTATAGATAGAGAAAGGAGATATAATCAGTTTGAGAAATATGCCAAATTTATGATGCCAGTAGAAGGAAACATCCAGCAGACAGTAATGTAGAATTTAAGAGATCAGAATTAGAGATGTAACTATTAGAGACCTTGGCATACATCCGATAGCTAACACCAGGGAGGCATGTAGAGGATAAACATCTAGGGGACAGATGGGGGAATCAGAACTATCAAAGGAATATTCCCAAAGTAAAAAGAACCAGAAGGATTAAAATAGGAAGTGAGACAGTGGAATGTTGCAGAGAGGTAAAACAAATGTGACAAATCTTTGGCCACATTTATGAAATCTAGGTTGTGGGGTCATGAGTATTTAGGCTTATATACACTTATGCCTTATGTATGTTATTTTATTCCTTTCTCTTAGACATTTATTGAGTTGTTTTGTTTCCTGTCATTGGCTGTTCTACTTCAAATTATTTTCTAGTCCTTGTATCATAAGTCAATTCTAGATTCCCTCATAGCACCTAGAAATCATAGATTAACTATGGTACCTATACATATTATATATAATATGTATATATATAATAAATGCTATATTATTATATATAACATATACAAATAAAGTAAATATTATGTTACAAACATAAGAGTCATTGTACACTAGTCCTTGAGAACGCTCCTCTAGGAACATGGAAGACTGCTGATATGAATGAACCCTGCCCTTCAATATAAAATAAAGTATTAAGAACAAAAAAAATGTAATTATAGCCTCGATTAATAAGAGAATAAAAGGGAAATCCAGTTGTTTTAGTGCCAATAACAACAGTTCAAAACCATAGTCATAAGTAGAACTGATACCACAGAGTATAAGCCTCGGTGCCTACGGTTTTAATACCTACTTGAGGCAGAAGTGCGTTTGGGTCCACAGAATTGGAATTGAGCCTCTTGCATAGAGCCTGGTCTCAAATGGCTAGTCCCTTGTGAAAGGAGAATGAGCAAAATTCAGTGGTCCAAAGCTATTAAAAACTCTAGGACCCTGACAAAAGCTAATTTTAAAATGTTCTCTACCATGTAACTTAGGGCTTTTGAAACTCCTGTTGAGGGAATTTAAAAAAAAAAAGGGGGGTCAGTAAGGATGTGCTCACAATAAAAATATAAATTTTGAGGGTAATCAACAGATCCAACAAAGAAGAAAATTTTAATTCCATAAACAGAAGAGAACCAATTTGAAAGAGACCATAAAACTACTTATATTAAAATAAGTAATTTTAAGAGATTAAAAAAAGGAATAAAACCATAATGAAAGAACATGAGAGAAATAACAGGATAAGAAAAAAAAAAACAAGAGAATGTCTAGAAATGAAATGTTTATTGTATTTTTGTTTGTTTTTATTGGTTGGATTAAACTGCTGAGATGAGAATTGGTAAATTAGATGATCTGGTCAAATCACACAGAATGTAGAACAAAGAGAGAAGGATGGGAAAATATAAGAATAATTGGGAGATATGGAAGGTAGAATGGGAAAGTATAGATCTATTTAATGACAGTTTTAGGAGAGAATGGGAGATGTAATACTCAGTAAAATAATGGCTGGGATTTTTCAGAATTTACAAGAGACAGCCCTGATATTTAAGAAATGCACAATGTCCTGGATGGGAGAAATAAAAAACAATCCATATCTAAGCAAACCATGGAGAAACTACTAAACATTAAAGTAAATAAAACATGTTAAAACTAATTATGGAGAGAAAACTAAGGAACACCAGCTATAGGAACAATTGCCATCTCATCTACAGCAAAAGGTATCAGAAAAAGCAGAAAAATACCTTCAAAGTGCTGAGAGAAAAAAATTGTCATCTTAGCATTTTATGCCTAACTAAAATATTAGTTGAGAATAAGAATATTTTCAGAAAATTAAGACTTAACAGCTTGCCATTCCCCAACCCTTACTATAAAGGCTATTAAAGGATATGCTTCAGCTAGAAGAAAAATGAACATAGAAAAAAGGAGAGGGCAGCAAGACAAAGTTGTGACCAAAAATAAATAAATAAATAAACATGTTGATAAATCTTAAGTGTTGGCTGTAAAAGAAACTATTGTAATAATGATGACTAATTTGGATGACTAATTAAGAACAAGCTGGAACTAAAATACATGACAGAAGTACTTAAAAAACTGAAGAAGGAAATCAGAAACATTTTAGGATCCTCATACTGAGTGGGGAAAATGAAAAACTAACTGTAGATTTCGCTGATTATTTTTAAAATATAGGGGTATTCATTAATAAAACTAGAATATACAACTTTTAAGCCCACAAAATGGAGGAAAAGAGACTAAGAAAACTTGATCAATAGAAGGGAAAGAGAAAGAACAAAAAGAAACACATGGTAATTTGAAGCATAAAGTAAGGTAAAGTCCTAGTATTTCAGTAATCACAGTAAATGAATGTAGACTTTTCAAATTGAAAAACTAATACAAAATGCAGCACGTTATTTATAACAGAGACATCTAAAGCACAATGTCCCTGAAAGATTGAAAGTAAAAGGTTAGAAAAAATAAGAATCATGAGCCTAATAATCTTTATGCATCTAACAGAACCCAAATTTACATATGACAGAAAAAATACACAATTACCACACCTTCAAAGACCAGATAACCTCTATCTAATATAAATTATTCAAGGAAAAACTCCCCAAGTATTTTTGTGAGGCTAACATAAATCTTAATTTCAAAATTAAATTAAATATGTATTATGAAGAAGGAAAAGTATAGGTCTGTGTTGCAAATGAATATAGATAGAAAAATCTCAGAAATGGGGCACCTGGTGGCTCATTTGTTTAAGTGTCCGACTCTTGATTTCAGCTCAGGTCATGATCTCAGGATTGTGCGACCGAGCCCCGCATCAGGCTCTGTGCTTGGAGGGGAGTCTGCTCGAGATTCTCTCTCCCTCTCCCCCCCCCAAACGAGCTCTCTCTCTAAAATTAAAAAAAAAATCTCAAAAAAATGTTACTGAATTTTAAGAAGTTGTTTTCTAATGTCTTAGAGTTGCTTTAAAATAATACAAGTAATCCATTATACCCAACTGCCAAAATGCAAAATCCTGTCTACTTACTTGTGAAATATTTGAAGCATTCCCTTAAACATCATGAACATGAAAAGAATATGTGCATTTTCTTCCATTCAACATTATCTGGAGGTCCAGTTTATAAATAGTTACTCATTTGCTGTGAGACCTTAAAAAAGTTAACTTATTTTTGGGCCCTAAGTTTCTGGTCTGTTAAATGGGTGTGATTATAATACCTACCTAGGAACATGGAATATAGGTGATCCAGCTGAGTTACCTGAGCCAAATCCAGCCTGGATCAGCCATTTCTAAGTCCCACAGACTCGTGCCATAAATGCCTGTTGTTTTAAACACTGATGTTTGCAGTTGTTTGTTTTGCAATAACAAACTAAAATACCTGGCAAAGTTAAAAATTAGATGTTGGCAAGTATGTGGAGGAAAACAGGAGCTCTCCATTGCTATCAGTGGGTAAGTAAATTAATACAATCCCTTTGGGGAACCATATGGCAATAGTTAATTGTAAAGTTGAAATTACCCATTTCCTATTAATAGAGATCAGAAATTCCAGTTCTAGATATCTACACTAGAGAAATACACATGTAGGTAAAGAGTCATCTAAAAGATGTTTATTACAGCATTCTCTCTTTTAAGATTTTATTATTTGAGAGAGAGAGCACAACAGGGCAACAAGGGGGACGGGCAGAGGGAGAGGGAGAAGCAGACTCCCTGCTGAGCAGGGAGCCCGATGTGGGGCTCGATCCCAGGACCCTGGGATCATGACTTGAGCCAAAGTCAGACACTTAACCAACTGAGCCACCTAGGCGCCCTATTACAGCATTCTAATAGTAAAAATTGGAAATAGCCTAAATGTCTATCAATAAGGAAAATGAATGGATAAATTATATATTACAGTCATACAATGTGTAATGGGTAGAACTGTGCCCTCCAAAAATTCATATCCATTCAGAAGTTCAGGATATGATCTTATTTGAACCAGGGTCTTAGTTAAGATATGGTCATACTGGATCCAGATGGGCCCTAAATCCAAGTATCATTATAAAAACAGAAAACTCACAGAAACACCCAGAGAACAGCTGGTGACACAGCAGAGATTGAAGTGATGCAGCTATAAGCCAAGGAACACCAAAGATTGCTGGCAGCCACCAGAAGCTAGGAGAGAGGCATGGAATAGATTCTCCTTCAGAGCTTCCAAAAGGAATCTACCTTGACAACACCTTGATTTTGGACTTCTCGTCTCCTCATATCGTGTGAGCTACCCAGTTTGTGGTGATATTTTATGGCAGCCCAGGGAACTAATACACAATGAACTAGTTAAAAGTAATGAACTACAACGACAGATAGATAATAGATTGATAGATATGGGTAAATCTTAAACTCAATTATCAATGTGGAATCAATGTCAAATGTGGAAAGTTTATAGCATGATAAAATTTATATAACCTCAAGACAGGGGTGCCTGGGTGGCTCAGTCAGTTAATTGTTCCAACTCTTGATTTCAGCTCAGGTCATGATCTCAGGGTTGTAAGATCGAGCCCTTGTGTTGGCATGGAGCCTACTTAAGATTCTCACCTTCTCCCTCTGCCCCTCTCTCCCTCTCTAAATAAAAATAAAGTTGTATATAACCTTAAGGCAGACATGGGGGTAGGGAGGAGACTGTGATCTCTAGTAAGTAAGTGCTACTGACTAAACAACTAGCTTTGATCTTCATTATAAAAATGAATGAGGTACACTGAGAACTATATAACATTGTTGAAAGAAATTAAGAAGACATGAATAAGTGGAAAGGCATCTCATGTTCATGGAGAAAAGACTTAATATTGTTAGATGTGAATACTAACAGCATTTCCAACAGCAGTGCATAATAGGTCATTTTTCTCCACATCCTTGCCAACACTTTTCATTTGTCTTTTTTGATTCTAGCCCTTCTGACAGGTAGAAGGTGATATCTAATTGTAGTTTTGATTTACACTTCCCTGATGATGAGTGATGTTGAGTATCTTTTCATGTGTCAGCCATCTGTGTATCTTCCTTGGAAAAATGTCTATTCAGGCCCTTTGCCTATTTTTAATTGGATTATTAGTGTTTTTTTATGCTGAGTTGTATAAGTTCTTTATATGTTTTGGATATTAACCCCTTATCAGATATATAATTTGCAAATATCTTCTTCTACTCAGTAGGTTGCCTTGTTTTGTTGTTCCTTTGCTGTGCAAAAGATTTTTTTATTTTGATATAGTCCCAATAGTTTATTTTTTTTATTTTGTTTCCCTTGCCTGAGGAGATATGTCTAGAAAAATGTTGCTATAGCCAATGTCTAATAGATGAATGCCTGTATTTTCTTCTAGGAGTTTTATTATTTAAGTCTCATACTTAGGTCATTAGTCCATTTTGAATTTAATTTTGTGTATGGTGTAAGAAAGTGGTCTAGTTTCGTTCTTTTGCATGCAGCTGTGCAGTTTTCCCAAAATTATTTCCCCATTGTATATTCTTGCCACCTTTGTTATAGACTAATTTGACCATATAATTGTGGATTTATTTCTGGATGCTCTATTCTGTTCTAATGATATGTGTATCTATCTGTTGAACCACTACCATACTGTTTTGATTACTCTAGCTTTGTAGTATAGTTTGGAATGTGGGGTTGTGATACCTCCAGCTTTGTTCTTTCAAGACTGCTTTGGCTATTCAGGGTCTTTTGCAGTTCCATACAAATTACAGATATTAGGATTATTTGTTGTAGTTCAATGAAAAAATACCATTGGTATTTTGATAGTGATTGCACTAAATCTGTAGAATGCTTTGGGTAGTTATGGCTATTTTAACAATATTAATTTCTAATGTATGAACATGATATTTCTTTACATTTGTTTCATCTTCAGTTTCTTTCATCAGTGTCTTACGGTATTCAAAATATAGGTCTTCAACTCCTTAGTTAAATTTATTCCTAGGCATTTTATTCTTTTTGATGCACTTATAAATGAGATTTCTTTCTTTTTCTGGTAGTTCGTTATTAGTGTGTAGATATGACACAAATTTCTTTATATTAATTTTGTATCCTGCAACTTTACTGAATTCACTTATTCTAGTAGTTTTTTGGTAGACTGTTTAGGGTTTCTATATGTCATCTGCAAATAGTGAAAGTTTTACTTCTTCCTTACCAATGTGGATGCCTTTTATTTCTTTTTCTTGTCTGATTGCTGCAGCTAGGACTTCCAGTACTACACTGAATAAAAGTGGTGAGAATGGACATCCTTGTCTTGTTTCTGATCTTAGAGGAAAAGTCCTCAGCTTTTTACCTTTGAGTATGTTTTTACCTGTGGGTTTGTTATATATGGATTTTATTATGTTGAGATATGTTGCCTCTAAACCCACTTTGTTGAGAGTTATCACGAATGGATGTTGAATTTTGTCAACTGCTTTTTCTTCATCTACTGAGATGATATGATTTTTATCATTCATTTTGTTAATATGGTATATCACATTGATTTGCATATGTTGAACCATCCTATATCCCTGGAATAAATTCCACTTGATTGTGGTGAATGATCCTTTTTAATGCATTGCTGGTTTCAGTTTGCTAATATTTTGTTGAGGATTTTTGCATCTGTGTTTATGAGGGATATTAAACTGTAATTTTCTTTTTTTGTAGTGTCTTTATCTGGTTTTGGTATCAGGGTAATGATGGCTTCATAGAATGAATGTGAAAGCATTCCTTCCTCTTCAAATATTTGTACTAGTTTGAGAAGAATAGGTCTTAATTTTCTTTAAATATTTGGTAAAATTCACCAGTAGAGCCATCCAGTCATGGATCTTTTGTTTGTTGGGGGTTTTGATTACCAACTCACCTTCATTACTAGTAACTGATCTGTTCAAATTTTTTATTTATTCCTGATTCAGTTTTAGAAGATTGCATGTTTCTAGGAATTTATCCATTTCTTAGGTTGTTCAATTTGGTTGACATATAATTTTTTATAGTCGCTTATAATTCTTTATATTTCTATGGTTGCAGTTATAACTTACTCTCCTTCATTTCTGGTTTCATTTGAGTCCACTCTTTTACTTGATGAGTTAGCTAAAAGTTTATCAGTTTTGTTTATCTTTTGAAACAATAGCTTAGTTTTATTGATCTTTTCTGGTTAGTTTCTATTTCACTTATTTCTACTCTTTATTATTTTCTCCTTCTACTAACTTTCCGCTTCATTTGTTCTTCCTTTTCTAGTTCCTTTAGGTTTGTAAGGCTAGATTGTTTTGAGATGTTTCTTCTTTCTTGAGTAGGAAGGTATCGCTATGAACTTCCCTTTTAAACTGCGTTTGCTGTGTCCCAAAGATTTTGAACCATTGTGTTCCCATTTTCATTTGTCTCAGAGTATTCTTCGATTTCTTCTTTAATTTCTTCCTCGACTCATTGGTTGTTTAGTAACATGTTGTTTAGCCTTCACATGTTTTGTGTTCCCCCCTTTTTTTCTTGTAATTGATTTCTAGTTTCATACTGTTGTGTTTAGACAAAAATGATTGATGATTTCAATCTTCTTAAATTTATTAGGACTTATTTTGTGGCCTACCATGTGATTTATCCTGGAGAATATTTCATACGCACTTGAAAAGAATGTGTATTCTGCTGTTTTTGGATGGACTGTCCTGTATATATCTATTAAGGCCATCTAGTCTAATTTGTCATTCAAAGCCACTGTTTCCTTATTGGTTTTCTGTCTGGATGATCTATCCATTAATGTAAAGAGGGTGTTAAAGTCCTCTACTATTACTGTATTACTGTCAGCTTCACCCTTTATGTCTGTTCCTATTTGATGTGTATATTTATGCTTCCATTTGTGCTCCTATGATGTGCTCCTAGCACAGATTTACAATTGTTTTATCCTCTTGTTGGATTGATCCTTTATTATTATGTAATGCCTTTCTTTGTCTCTTGTTACAGTCTTTGTTTTAAAGTCTATTTTGTCTGATATAAATATTGCTACCCCAGCTTTTTTTTCCACTCTCATTTGCTTGGTATGTGTTTTTTCATCCCTTCACTTTAAGTCTGTAAATGTCTTTAGGTCTCTGCCCCTCCTACCCTTCTTGATGTGGCTTTTTCTTTATATCTTCAGCTGTGGGAGAGCTGTTCTGCTAGTCTTCATATCATTTTCAGAGTGAGTTGCACTATATTGAGTGCAGCCCTGATGTGTCTGTGGGAGGAGTGAGCTCAGGTTTCTTCTCTTCTCCCATCTTCCTGAGCTCCAAAGCCAGTAAAATCATGTTCAGTTTTATATATGCTGATTTTTAATCCAGAGCTTGCAAGTGACTTTGGAGGCTGAGAAGTCCCATGATCTGCTGACTGCAAGCTAGATATCCAGAAAGGCCTATAGTGTAGTTTGAGGGCTGTCTTTGGTGAGGAGGACCAGAGAGTGATGGTATAGATTCCAGTCCAAGTCTGAAGGCTTGAGAATCAGGAGTGCTTAAGAGGTTTTCCAGTGAGGACAGACTGGGTGGGCCTCTCCCAGGAAACTTATTCTTAATAGAGGAGGAGTTAGGTAGACCATGCAGAGTATGCATTCTGGGCAGAAGGAAAATATTCAAAATATTCAGATGTCACAGAGTAACAGCCTGACTGTTCAGCCAGTAGTTATGGATATCTGAGGCATAAAGTATGAGGCAGTGATTAAGATGAAATAAAACTGGAGAGGTAGGCAAGAACCAGATACCAAGTCTTTGGATGTCATGCATAGGAACATGAATTTTTTTTCCTATAGGAAATGGGGAACATTGGTGGATTTTTAGTAGTGGATCAAATTTGTAAGCTTTTAAACAAGTTATGTAATATCTCAATGCTCTGTGATACTCTCATAGACTGGTGAGTATTAAATGATTTAATACATGTGAAGCACTTATAGATGCTTATTATGTACCTGACACTGTCTAAGAAGGCCATCAAAGCCTTGTATGATCTAATCCCTGAATTCTTGAGCCTCAGGTCTCAAAATCTTACTTACCTAATACTAGACCCACCCATTGTGGTTTTGATTTACATTTCTCTGGTAGCTAATGATATTGAGTATATTTTCATATGCTTACTGGCCATTTGTATATCTTCTTTGGAAAAATGTCTATTAAGATATTTTGCCCACTTGCCTAATTAAGGGTTATTTGCCTTTTTTATTGTTGAGTAAGAGTTCTTTATGTATGCTGGATACCAGAACCTTATCAGGTATATATCTAGAATATATATTTCACATCAGGGAAAGGCAAACCAGTGAGAGAGCATGTTACACCCAGTAGGTTGGCCATAATAAAAAAATCTTGGCAAAGACATGGAGAAATTTAGAACTCTCGTGAATGGCTGGTGAGATGTAAAATGGTGCAACTGCTTTGGAAAGCAGTCAAGCAGTTCCTCAAAAAGTTAAAAAGTTACCATATGATTCAGCAATCCCATTCTTAGGTGTCTAATCAAGGGACTCAAACATGTCTACAGAAAAGCTTATACATGACATGTCTATAGCAGTATTATTCATAATAGTCAAAAAGTGGAAACAATCCAAATATCCATCAGATGATGACTGGATGAACAAAATGTGGTATATCCATACACTGAAATATTATTTGGCAATAAAAAGGAACTGTACTTTGATACATACTATAGCAGGAACCTTGAAAACATTATGCTAAGTAAAAGAAGCCAGTCAGAAAAGACCACACACTGTATGGTTCCACTTACATGAAATACCCAGAATAGGGAAAATTTTAGAAACAGAATGTAGAGTAGTGGTTGTCTAGTGCTGAGGAGGTTGGAGCAAAGGTAAAAGATTTCTTTTGGGGATGAGGAAATGTTTTAACATTGATTGTAGTGATCGTTGCACAACTCTGAATATACTAAGAAACATTGAATTAGATACTTTAAATAGGTGAATTTATAGTATGCTGTTTAGATCTTAATGCATTCAATAATGATTTAATAAATTTATTTTTTTACTAAGTGTGACCAAACTAAATTTTAAAAGCTATCTCCCATATACTACATATCTAATCTTCTATAATTTTAAATTATGTTAGTAGTAAGTCAACATATTTTTAGAACTTGCATTTCAAAGCATGACTGACAAGCTGATAGACTAATTCATTTCTGCCAAAACTGAGAAAAAGTAATTTTAGCTGCTTTTTCATGAGTTCTTAAAGCCGCTGTCATGCTCTAAAATTTTTCTATTAACATGTTAGTCTTGAAATATGATTTTACTTTATCCTAAATCATGTAATAGTGATGCATATAACTGACATTTGATACTTTACTCTTCAGTATTGTTCTAAAAACAAGAGTTTCAGGCAGTGAGTATGACTGTAATCCATTAGAAGACATTTTCTACCTTTCAGCATATAAAAAACAGTAGAAACTAATGACTGCACAAAAATTTTCTAATATAAATTTACAGTGCTCATTTTCAAGTCTTCCTAAATAATATAGTAAATACATATTTTATATTACATATGTAATATATGTCTTTGTATGTATATGTAAATGATATAGTAAAAGTTGGAGTTTAGTCATTTATATTTTTGTTCAGAATACTTTTTTTTCGTTCATTAGGAACTTTTTTTTTTTTAGTTTTTATTCAAATTCCACTTAGTTAATATACCATGTAATATTAGTTTCAGGTGTACAATATAATGATTCAACACTTCCATACAACACCCAGGGCTCATCACAAGTAAATGCCTTAATCCCATCACCTACTTAACCAATCACCCCATCCTTCTCCCCTCTGGTAACCATCAATTCTCTATAGTTAAGAGTCTGTTTCTTGGTTTGCCTCTCTCTTTTTCCCCTTTGCTTGTTTTGTTTCTTAAATTCTACATGAGTGAAATCATATGTTATTTGTCTCTCTGACTTTATTTCACTTAGCATAATACTCTGTACCTCCATCTATGTTGTTGCAAATGGCAAGATTTCATTCTTCTTTATGGCTGAGTAATATTCTATGTATGTACCATGTCTTCCTTATCCATGCATCATTTGATGGACACTTGGGCTATTTCCACACAAAAACAGACACATAGATCAAGGGAAGTGTAATAGAAATCCCAGAAATGAGGGGCGCCTGGGTGGCTCAGTTGGTTAAGCAACTGCCTTCAGCTCAGGTCATGATCCTGGGGTCCTGGGATCAAGCCCTGCATCAAGCCCCTGCTCAGCGGGAAGCCTGCTTCTCCCTCTCCCCCTCCCCCTGCCTCTCTCTGTCAAATAAATAAATTAAAAAAAAAAAAAGAAAACCCAGAAATGAACCCACAACTATATGGTCAATTAATCTTCAACAAATCAGGAAAGAACATCCAGTGGGGAAAAGATAGTCTCTTCAACAAATGGTGTCAGAAAAACTGGACAGCAACATGCTAAAGAATGAAACTATACCACTTTCTTACATCATACACAAAAATAAACTCAAAATGGATTGAAGACCTAAATGTGAGACCTGAAACCATAAAAATCCTTGAAGAGAGCACAAGCAGAAATTTCTGTGACATCAGCCATATCAACATTTTTCTAGATATGTCTCCTGAAGCAAGGGAAATAAAAACAAAAAATAAACTGTTGGGACTACATCAAAATAAAAAGCTTTTGCACAGTGAAGGAAACAATCAAAACTAAAAGGCAACCTATGGAATGGGAGAAGATATTTGTGAATGTCATATCTGATAAAGAGTTAGTATCCAAAATCTATAAAGAACTTATCAGACTCCTCAATACCCAAAAACCAAATAATCCAACTAAAAAATGGGCAGAAGACATGAATAGATATTTTTCCAAAAAAGACATACAGTTGGGCAACAGAAACAGGAAAAGATGCTCAACATCACTCATCATCAGGGAAATACAAATCAAAACTACAATGAGATATCACCTCAACACCTGTCAGAATGGCTAAAATCAACAAAAGAAAGAAGTGTTGGCGAGGATGTGGAGAAAGAGGAACCCTCTTACATTGTTGGTGGGAATACAAACTGGTACAGCCACTCTGGAAAACAGTATGGAGTTTCCTCAGAAAGTTAAAAATAGAACTACCCTATGATCCAGTAATTGCACTAGTAGGTATTTACCTAAAGAATACACAATTACTAATTCAAAGGGATACATGCACTCCAATGTTTACAGCAGCATTATCATTAGGAACTGTTAATCCTAATTTGGCTACTGTATTGACTTCCTAGGAGGCCTTAAAAATATCATTATATCTTTTTTTGCCAGTTTCCTAATCTTAAAGGTAATGACAGTATTACTGTTTTAGGAAGAGCAAGACAAGATATAACTTCTATAGAACAGAAAGATGTGACTAAAAAAGAAAATGGGGGAAAATAAACAAACACTGGAAGTCATGATTTAGGTCCTTTGCCTCCATGATCAGACAGACTATACAGCATTATTCTATAGGCAGGGATAAAGATTTAAATAGATTGAACATTTCTTTATTTAAAATAGGGGGAGTTTTAAGATTTTAATTGAGAGAGAGAGAGAGACACCAAGTATAGTCCCATCTTTGTCACCAAATTGTCAAGAACTATGAAGAGCTGGAAATTTTACTCTACTTGCAAATGAGTAAGCTAAACTACCATAGTTTCATGCTTTTTGAAGACACAAGACTACTTGATCAGAGACAAAGGACACTGTATTACAGCAAAAACAGTAGCTAGAGTATTAACATTTTTCTTTTGGTTCCCTAAGCCCTATTCCCACAGGGCAATACAAAGAGGTCCATATAACCCCTTATACAACCAGTGGATTATGTTACAGAAGAGGAATCCAAAGTTTAGGGAACCCAAATCTTTTTATAATGGGCAGTAAGCACGGCTGCCCTTTTCTCCAGAGGGAGGCAGTATCTTCACTATACTAGACAATAAGAATGGTTGCCCTTTGATCTTGAGGAGAGACTATCTCTTCCTATCACTGCTTATCTGTTGGACTGCTTGAATGCCCTCACAAGTGGGCACTGACTTTCTCCAGAGCCAAGTGATAGAAGAGAGAGCAAGACAGAAGCTGTGATGTCTTTTATAACCTATCCTTGTAAGTCATTCCCACAATATCCTAGAAATCAATTAAAAGTGTAATAGAAAATTCACAAATATGTGGAGATTAAACAGCATGCAGCTGAACAACCAGTGGGTCAAAGAAGAAAATGAAGTATCTTGAAACAAATGAAAATGAAAATACAATATACCAAAACTTATGGGATGCAGCAAAAGCAATTTTAAAAGGTAAGTTCCTAGCAATAAACGCCTACATCAAGAAACAAGAGGGTGCCTGGGTGGCTCAGTCAGTAAGCATCTGCCTTCAGCTCAGGTCATGATCCCAGGGTCCTGAGATCTAGCCCCACATCGAGCTCCCTGCTTACTAGGGAGTCTGCTTCTGCCTCTGCCCCACCCCCTGCTCATGCTCACTGTCTCTCTCTCTCAAAAATGAATAAATAAATCTTTAAAAAAAAAAAGAAAAATGTCAAACAACCTAACTTTCTACCTCAAGGAACTAGAAAAAGAATAAACAAAGCACTGAGTTAGTAGTCAGAAGGAAATAAAGATCAGAACTAAAGTTCTGAAGTTTCAATGAAACTAAGACCTACTTCTTTGAAAGACAAAATTGACAAACCTTTAACTAGTCTCACCAAGAAAAAAGAACTTAAATAAAATCAGAAATGAAACAGGAAACATTACATCTTATACCACAGAAATATAAAGGGCCTTAAGAGACTATGAACAGTTATACACCAACAGATTGGACAGCCTCAAAGAAATGGATGTTCCTACAAACATACAACTGACCAAGACTGAATCATGAAGAAAAAGAAAATCTGAGGGATGCCTGGCTGGCTCACTTGGTAGAACATGTGACTCTTGATCTTTGGGTTGTGAGTTCAAGCCCCATGTTGGGCACAGAGCTTGCTTAAAAAAAAAAAAAAAGAAATAGTAAATCTGAACAGACTGATTACTAGTAAAGACATTGAATCTTTAATCAAAAATCTGCCAACAAACAGAAGTCCAGACCCCAATGGCTTCACTGGTGAATTCTACCAAAAATTCAAAGAGGAATTAATCCCAATCCTTCTTAAACTTTTCAAAAAAAAAAAAAAGAAATACCCTGATACCAAAACCAGAAAAGGATGGCACAAAAAAAAATTACAACCAATATCCCTTGTGAACATAGATGTCAAAATCCTGAACAGAATATTAGCAAACCAGACTTAGCGATATATCAAAAGTACCATACATCATGATCAAGTGTGATTTATTCCAGGGGTGCAAGGACAGTTTAACATCTGCAAATCAATCCACATGATATATCACATTAACAAAATGAAGATTAAAGTTATATTATCACAACAGATGCAGAAAAAAAGCTTTTGACAAAATTCAGCATCCATTCATGATAAAAATTCTCAACCAAGTGGGTATAGAGGGAACATACCTCAACATAACAGAAGCCATTTATGACAAGCCCACAGCTAACAACAGTGAAAGCTTTTCCTCTAAGATTAGGAGCAAAACTAGGATGCCCACTTTCGCCACTCTTATTCAGCATAATGTTGGAAGTACTTGTCAGAGCAATTAGGCAAGAAAAAGAAATAAAAGGCATCCAGATTGGAAAGAAAGAAGTACAACTGTCACTTTTGTAGATGACATGGTATTATATATTTTTAAACCCTAAATACTCCACCAGTCAACTGTTAGAACCAATCAATGAATTCAGTAAGGTTTCAGGACACAAAAATCAATTATACAAAAAGAATAAAATACCTAAGAATAAATTTAACCCTGTAATATAAGACCTGTATACTATCTATTAACAAAGATGAAGGAAACTGAAGAAGACACAAATAAATGGAAAGATATACCATGCTCATAGATTGGAAGAATTAATATTGCTAAATGTCCATACTATGCAAAGCAATCTGTAGATTCAGTGCAATCATATTAAAATTCCAATGGCATTTTTCACAGAAATAGAACAAACAATCCTAAAATGTCTGTGGAACCACAAAAGACTCTGAACAGCCAAAGAAGTCGTGAGAAAGAAAGCTGTAGGCATCACGCTCCCTGGTTTCAAACTATTACAAAACTATAGTAATCAAAACACTATGGTATTGGCATGAAAAGAGACACGTAGAACAATGGAGCAAAATAAAAAGCCTAGAAATAAACCCACACATATATGGCCAATTAATTTACTATAAAGGAGCCAAGAATATAGAATGAAGAAAGTCTCTTCAGCAAATGGTGTTGGGAAAACTGGACAGCCACATTCATTCAAAAGAATGAATCTGGACTACCATCCTACATCGTACACAAAAATTAATTCAAAATGGATTAAAGACTTGAACATAAGACCTGAAACCATAAAACTCCTAGAAGAAAACATAGATGGTAAGCTCCAAGACAAGGCACATAGATACAGAGAATAAACTGGTGGTTGCCAGAGGTAGGGGATGGGCAAAGTGAGTAAAGGGAGTCAAAAGGTACAAACTTCCAGTTTAAAATAGTTATAGAGATATATTATACAACATGGTGACTATCATTAGTATGGTATTGCACATTTGAAAGTTGCTAAGAGAATAGATCTTAAAAGTTTTTATCAATGGGGCACCTGGGTGGCTCAGTTGGTTAAGTGACTGCCTTCGGCTCAGGTCATGATCCTGGAGTCCCAGGATCGAGCCCCACATCGGGCTCCCTGCTCAGCAGGGAGTCTGCTTCTCCCTCTGACCCTCCCCCTCTCGTGTTCTCTCTCTCATTCTCTCTCTCTCTCTCAAGTAAATAAAATCTTTTTAAAAAAAAGTTTTTATCAAAAGAAAGAAATTTGTAACTATGTATCATGACTGATTTAACTAGACTTACTGTGGTGACCAATTCACAATATATACAGATAGCGAATCGTTATACACCTGTAACTAATATAATGTTATATGTCAATTATACCTCAATAAAAGTGTATTTACATCATAGGTAGCTGGATTACAAGCATATGGGAACTCCATACTATTTTTACAACTCTTCTAAGTCTGAAATTATTTCAAACTAAAAGGATTTTAAATGAAAATATAAGTTACAGATGGAAGAAAATATTCATAAAACATATCTGACAAAGATCTTGTGTCCACAAAACATAAAGAACTCTTAATTAACAAATAAGCAAGACATAAACACATTCATAAAAGTAGATATTCAGTTGGTCAATAAACATATGTAAATGTAAACACATGTAAACTAGATCATTTGTAATATGGGAAATGCAAATTATTACCAAAATAAAACAACTGGTAATATCAAGTGTGGGTGAGGACCTGAAGGGACCCTTCATACACTGCTGGTTAGAATGTAAAACAATCCAAATTGTTTGGAAAAATACTTATGTAGTTTCTTATAAAATAAAATGTATACTTTCCCTATGACCCCGCAATTCCGCCACCAGCGATTTATCCAAGAGGAATTAAAACATATGACCATTAAGACAGGTATAAATAAATGTCCATAGCAGCTGTGTATTCGTAATACATGATAACCAACAGCTGGCCGCTACCCAAATGTCCATCGACAGGAGAATGAATAAACAAATTGTGATATGAGTCTTTTTTTTTCCTGTATGTGTTGTGGAATATTTGCTCCCAATTTGTGTCTTTCCTTTTCATTTTTTAAACAGTTTCTTTGAAAGGCCAAAAGTTTAATTTTAGCAAAATCCAAATATTTGTGGTTTTACCATTTTAAAGTTATTATTTATATATAAATGGTATTCTGATGCTGACAGAAAGTTGCCAAAACCTCTACAGTGAAGGAGTCTAGGGGGAATTAACAGGAGTATCGGTTATTTTGCAAATTTGGATGGATTCTAGAGCCTTGTATTAAAAAGGGGACCCCCTACTCGAGAGCCAGTTTGCAAGTAACAGCATAAAAGGACTTAAGTACAATACATAAAGGAGAAATGTGTTTCCTCTAGAACCCAAAAAGGCCTAAAAAAGTTGTGGGTCTGAGAGAATCAATAGCTGTTTCTTGACAGCATCATGAATAGAGCAGCCCTCTGTTTACCAGTTAATTTTCCAAGACTTTAACGAAGTTTGCAGGACATTACACTAAGTATGAGGCAGTGACCCATTTTCTTTTTGTGAGCTCCTGAATGAGTAGGTCAAACAAATCTCCTCAGGGGACAAAGTCACCAATGTAATGTCATACCTGTCTTCCTGGAGAAAGCAGGATATAGTTAAGATCTTGCCCTTAAAGACTGTGTGTGATGACAGGGCTGTTGAGGCTCCCCATGGTAGCTGGGTAGAAGCATATCATACTTTGGAGGTGAGGTAGACTGCGGTCAAGGGACACCTGGATGACATAGTTGGTTAAGCGTCCAGCTCTTGGTTTTGGCTCAGGTTGTGTTCTCAGGATCGTGAGATCAAGCCCCACGTCAGGCTCCGCTCTCAGCCATGGAGTCGGCTTGGATTTCCCTCTCCCTCTCTCTCTGTCCCCCTCCACTTGCTCTCTCTCTTTCTAAAATAAATCAATCTTAAAAAGGGGGAGTGGCTCAGATGGTTAAGCATCTGCCTTCGGCTCAGGTCATGATCTCCAGGTCCTGGGATCAAGCCCCACGTCAGGCTCCCTGCTCAGCAGGGAGTCTCCTTCTCCCTCTTCCTCTGCCTCTCCCCCCTGCTGCTGCTCTCTCTCTCTCTGAGGCTCTCTGTCTCAAATGAATAAATAAAAAATTATTTAAAAAAAAAACTGCAGTCAAGAGGCTGTTGAAATAGTCACTGAACAAAACATATTCACCAAATCTATAATGGCAAAATATTTACCAGTTGCTGATAGGATGAAGTCAGTAACTGCAATAATATTGACTATGGGGACATTAATGAGGCCCACAGCATGAAGCTTGAGGTAATCCACCAGGAGGCACCATTCATTCTTCCCAAGTTTAAGAGCAGGCCAAATTGAGCTGTTGAATGGCAAAGCAGTGGGATAATCACCCTTTCTCTAAATGTGTCTAAATGTGTATAGTGGGTTTCAATCATTAAAAAGGCCATGTTTTAATATATATTGGACCATATTATCTGTTTTAATGGGAGAGGAGGTCCATGTGGTTCCATTTTATCAAGATAATTTGTAAGTGCCAACTACTTAATTTTATTACTCATCCAGTCAGAGAGTCCATGACCCCTATGCATATGGGATATTTTAGGAGATAAGTACTGCAACCATGAGTAATTTGGCAAGAGTAGTTCCTGTGGTTAAGGTGAGGCATATCTGTTTGTCCTCTCATCATGTTCAGTAGTTCCCCTAATATTATAGGTGGCACTTTGCTTAAACTAATTGGTATCCCCAGTATAACCATAATTTGAACCCCTGTATTAAAGCCATGAAAGTTTGGCAATTGGTGTATTTCAGCAGATTTTAAATTAATTGAGAACCAGTATTATAGAGGCACAAAGTCAATCTGTGCCCTTTTAGTAAATTTTGGGTTACCAACTGGGCCTAATTGTGGACTTTTGTTTTAGTTTTTGTTTCCTCCTTATCGTAGACTGAACTGTGTTCCCCCCCGCCTTTCACACATTGAAGCCCAAAGCCCCAAAGTGACTATTTGGAAATGGAGCCTTTAAGGAGGTAATTGAAGTTAAATGAGGTCATAAGAGTGGGGCCCTAATCTGACAGGACTGGTGTCCTTATAAGAAGAGGAAGAGAGACCAGGGCTCTCTCTTTCTCTTCCTCCCACATACAGAGGAAAGGCCATCTATAAGGCAGGAAGAGAGGCCTCACCAGAAACAACTCTGATGGCACCTTAATCTTGGACTTCCAGCCTCTGGAATTATGGGAAAATAGATTTCTGTTGTCTAAGCCACTCAGTCTATGATATTTTATTACAGCTACCCTAACAAACCAATGCACTCCCCCTGTATCCAGGTTTCTTTTTCTTTTTTCCTGCTACTGGTGGTGGTTACTAGATTTATTTCAGGGAGGTCTTCTCTACACTGCTCATATTTATCAATTTCTTCCTTCAGAGAGACTCAAATCAGTATTATCAGGATTAGGGCTCTTCCCCCATGACAGTGGTTGAATGAATGAATGCCTTGGCTGTGCCACAGGTATTCCATGGGCATTTTTCCCTATAACCCTGAGGATCAAGATCTTTCTGGGGTCAGAGAAATAGGCAGCAGAAGCTACAGAAGAATTTTGTAGGGTCATACCGAGCCATGTGCCTTTAGAATAAATCTGAGTAATTCAACTCTTCAAATAATGCCTGCTGTTCTTCCACACACAAATGACCAACCAATGGGCTTATGTATTGTAGAAGCTACAAGTCTTTTCCCCTACACCCTCTATAGAATAGGGGCTAACATCTGATTGAGACACACAACCAGTCAGTTGATCACAGGATGAGTCTTTCCTGAATCTAGTATCAGTCATGGCTTATGATGGAATCACAACACACAATTCAATGTAAGACACACAAGACAGGTTTGAGCTGAGACACATGACTCGAGGCAACCTAAAGGAGGGCCCAATCCCATACTCCTCTCCCTAAACACCAGTTATTGAAACTTCCACCTTAAGTCAGTTCAGTCTAAAACAGAGGCTTGGTAGAACTCCACAAATATAGCACAGAACCAGTTAACAAACTGAAGCAAGCTCCTCAGACAGCGGTAGTGGTCCTCTAGACATCCTGCTTCCAATACCAATTGTGTGGCCGCCTTGCAGGGACAGGATGGACCTCCTCCACACCCCAAATGTGGCTTATTATCTAATAAGGCTCTCTGAGGCAAACAGGGCAGACTTCCCATATTAGCCCAAAATTGCCTGACAGAACAAGGAAAAGGAGACTGGCTTGGAGTTTTTCATTGTGCTTGAGAGTGGGACTCGGGTAAGGGTTCTTGTGCACAGGGAGGGCCTTGCAAGGTCTCAGTTTCCTGGGCTTTCTTAACAGCTTGCCCAGATGTAGGGCACAAGGGGAAGATGAAAGCGTGAGACTTCAGAGCTATCAGCAATCAGACATCATAAAATGGAGTCAGCTCTTTGTTACCATATTAAATTACCGTAAATGGATGATTCTAGTACATACTATTTAGATTAGAATTTGAATAATGTAATGTGTGTTTCACCATTTTAAATAAGACTTCGCAAATTTTTTCACGTAAAATTATATTCTTGGTAAATAGATCACTTTGATCACATTTGTTTATCATTAGTCCCTTCTAAATCCTCACAAAATGAGAATAAAGGAATAAAAAGGCATAAACCCTGGAACAAAGAGAATAGACAACTATAGCAGTCAGGGAATGTTAATGAAATTTTATAAGATGGGGAGCAGTAGATAATTACCAGCATCTTAGGCCTTACCTTTCCCAGTCTGTCCTTGCAGGAGACTGACTCATGTCACAGAAGCCCAGAAGAGCTCAGGAATTGAGCCCAGGACTGGATAAAAGACTGTGCGAGGAGTAGTTTGACACCGCCCTCCAGATCTTTTCCCCAACCTGAACTTGTTATTTAACAGTGTTCTAAGGAAAGGAATAAAAATGGGCAGGAAAGCTTTATTGAAAAATAGCCTGAGGAACACCAATCTAAAATTTCAATTATGCAAACCTCCAGTAACTACTCCCTCAGCCTTTCTCAGGCATTTCTCTCTCATAACGAGAGAATTATGCCCTACTGCCCTATGCATCTATTATGTGTAATGAACTAACTTCTCTCCTATGCTATTTATGTGCCATCCTTGGGAGAATTTAAAAAATGTCATTTCAGTAGTTTTCTGTATCTTATGGTTCAGACAAGGAACCCCCGTTGAGAAAGAGTACCCCCAAACACGAAGTCAAAACTACTGCTTTCCTGGGAAAATTACAGAGATTAGTACTATCATTAGAGACTTGAGGAAGTCTTATCACATCCCCATATTACTCCATATCACAAATTTAATTAGAAACTGATGCCAGTGGGGGCTGGGTGGGTCAATTGATTAAGCGTCCAACTCTTAGTTTCGGCTCAGGTCATGATCTTGGGGCTATGGAGTGAAGCCCCATATCTGGCTCTGTGCTCTGCTCAGAGTCTGCTTGAAATTCTCTCTCTCCCTCTCCCTCCGCCCTCCCCCCTCCTCCTTCCCAGCCCCAACTCAAGTACACATGCATGTACACTTTCTCTAAAATAGCTAGATAGATAGATAGATAGAATATTTTTTAAAAAGAAAGAAAAAGAAGTTGATGCCAGTCTCAGCTGTGGTTCTGGATGTGGTCATCTTGGGCCAGCTTTGTCCCTCCACCTGATTTCACTATTACCTGTAAGGACACCAATTCTTTGGGAGTCTTCTCTTCCAGGTTTTAGCTATCAACACTGTTAATAACACTACACTAGCACTTGAAGTCCTCCTCCACCCATACCTTTGTAAATAAACTCCCAAGAAATAAAATAAAGTACACAACAAACTGAAGGGAAAAAAAAATCCCTTCAGAAATCAATCCCATTTACAATTGCATCAAAAAGAATAAAATACCTAGAAATAAAGTGAAAGACCTGTACACTGAAAACTATAAGACATTCATGAAAAGAAACTGAAGATGACACAAATAAATGGAAAGATACTCTGTGCTCATGGATTGGAAGAATTAATATTGCTAAAATGACCATAGTACTTAAAGCAATCTATAAATTCAGTGCAATCCCTATCAAAATTTCAGTGGCACTTTTCACAGAACAATTTTAAAATTTGTATGGAACCACAAAGACCAATGGCCAAAGCAGTCTTGAGAAAGAACAAAGCTAAAGGCATCATGCTCCCTGATTTCAAACTATATTACAAAGCTATAATAATCAACAAGTATGGTATTGGCATAAAAGCAGACACACAGATTAGTGGAATAGAGCAGAGAGCCCAGAAATAAGTTCACACATGTATGGTCAATTAATTTATGATAGAGAAGCCATTGGAGAAAGGATAGACCCTTCAATAACTGTTGTTGGGAAAACTGAATAGCCACATGCAAAAGAATGAATCTGGCCCACTGTCTTACACCACTTACACTTAAAAATTAAAATGGATTAAAGACTTGAATCTAGAATTCTGAAGGGGGGTGGAAAGAGGACCCCAGAGAGCCCTGAGCAGCCTCACTGCCTCCAGCGGCCTAGTTACCACCACACCCCGGGGGGAGGCACAGCTGGCCCCAGTCACCAAAACCGCAGCCATGAGCAGCCGCCGCCACCCCACCCTCTGTGCTGCAGACACCAAGTCCCATACCACCACAGTGGCTTCACATCACTGGCACCTCCCAGCAGGGACAACAGGATCATCTCAAGGAAGGTTGTGGGAACAGTAAAGTGGTTCAGTGTAAGAAACGGATCTGGTTTCAACGGGACTGACACCAAGGAAGATGTATTTGTGTACCAGACTACCATAAAGAATAACAACCCCAGGAAGTACCTTCACAGTGTAGAAGATGGAGAGACTGTGGAGTCTGATGAATGAGAAAAGGTTTTGGAGGCAGCAAATGTGACAGGCCTTGGTGGATCTCCAATGTAAAGCAGTAAATACACAGCAGACCATAACCATTATAGATGCTACTCACGTCACAAGGTCCTCCACACAACTCCCAGCAGAATTACCGGAATAGTGAGAGTGGGGAGAAGAAGGATGGATCAGAGAGTGCTTCTGAAGGCCAGGCCCAACAGTGGTGCCCTCCCACAGGCAAGGGTTCCCACCTTACTACATGTGGAGCCCCCATGGGCATGGACCACAGTCTTCCAACCCTCCTGTGCAGGGAGAAGTGATGGAAGGTGCTGACAGCCAGGGTGCAGGAGAACAAGGTAGACCAGTGACACAGAATATGCATCAGGATTATACACCACGATTCTGCAGGGGCCCTCCTCACCAAAGACAGTCTAAAGAGGAGGGCAACGAAGAAGATAAGGAAAATCAAGGAGATGAGACCCAAGGTCAGCAGCCACCTCAATGTGGGTACCTCCACAACTTCAGTTACTGTCGCAGATGCCCAGAAAACCCTAAACCACAAGATGGCAAAGAGACAAAAGCAGCCAGTCCACCAGCTGAGAATTCATCCACTCCCTAGGCTGAGCAGGGCAGGGCTGACTAAATGCCAGCTTACCATCTCTACCATCATCCAGTTTAGTCCAACAAGAAGAAACGAATATGAAATTGCAGCAATAGGAAATGAACAAAAGTTTGGAGCTGAAGACCTTAAGTGCCTGCTTTTTTTTGCCCATATTGATCAGATAAATAGAACTATCTGCATTATCTCTGCATGGGGTTTTTATTATCTTTTAAATTTTATTATTATTTTTACCTACAGATGTCTCTTTTTGGTAATGACAAAGTCTTAAAAAAAAAGAACCTGGTTTTTCTCAATGCACCTTTAAAGATTTTTAAATTGTTTCATATCTGGTCAAGTTGAGATTTTTAAGAACCTCATTTTTAATTTGTAATAAAAGTTTACAACTTGGTTTAAAAAAAAAGTCAACAAATGGCAAGCACCAGTTAATAAGTCTTAGATAATTAAAAAAAAAAAAACTTGAAACTCAGACTTGAAGTCTTAAAAATCCTAGAAGAAAAAAATGTAGTAATCTTGACAAAGGTCTTGGCAATGACTTCCTGAATCTGACACCAAAAGTAAAGGCAGCAAAAGCAAAAATAAGTAGAACTACATCAAACTAAAAGGCTTCTACAGAGCAAAGGAAACCGTCAACAAAATGAAAAGGCAGTGCACTGAACGGGAGAAAATATTTGCAAATTCTGTATCTGATAAGGAGTTACTATCCAAAACATGAAGAACTCAATACAACTCAATAGCAGAAAAACAGTCTGATTAAAAACTGGACAGAGGATCTAAATAGATATTTTTCCAAAGAAGACATACAGATGGGGCGCCTGGGTGGCTCAGTTGGTAAGTGACTGCCTTTGGCTCAGGTCATGATCCTGGAGTCCCGGGATCGAGTCCCGCATCGGGCTCCCTGCTCGGTGGGGAGAACTCTGACCCTCCCCCATCTCATGTGCTCTCTCTTTCTCTCTCTCAAATAAATAAAAATAAAATCTTTTAAAAAAAAAAGACATACAGATGGCCAACAGATACATGAAGATGCTCAAGATCACTAATCATCAGGGAAATGCAAGTCAAAACCACAATGAGCTATCACTTCACACTTGTTAGAGTAGCTAGTATCAAAAGGACAAGAAAAAAAATGTCGGCAAGGATGTGGAAGAGGAGGAACCTTTGTGCACACTGTTGGTGGGAAGGTAAATTGGTGCAGCCACTCTGGAAAACAGTATGGAGATTCCTCAAGAAATGAAAAATAGAACTACCATATGATCCAGCAGTTCCATTTCTGGGTACTTATCTGAAGGAAACCGAAAATACTAACTCAAAAAGCCGTATGCACCTCCATGTTCCCTGCAGCATTATTTACAGTAACCGAGATATGGAAACCATCTAAGTGTTCATTGACAGATGAAAGGATAAAGAAAATATGCTGTGTATATGTATATGTATTATATATATATGTTATATATATGTGTGTGTGTGTGTATACACACACATTTAACCATAAAAAAAGAAGGAATTCTTGCCATTTGTGACAACATGGATGGACCTTGAGGGCATTATGCTAAGTGAAATAAGTCAGAGTAAGGCAAATACCATATGATCTCATTTATATTGGAATCTAAAAACAAACAAACAAAAAATCATGCTCATAGATACAGAGAACAGATTGGTAGTTGCCAGAGGGGGAGGGAAGGGAGTAAGTGAAATGGATGAAGGAGTTCAAAAGGTAGAAACTTCGTTATGAAATAAGTCATGGGATGTAATTTACGTCATGACAACTGTAGTTAATACTGTACTGCATATTTGAAAGTTGCTAAGAGTAAATCTTAAAAGTTCTCATCAGATACCACCTCACACCTGTCAGAATGGGTAAAATTAACAACACAAGAAACAGCAGGTGTTATCAAGGATGCAGAGAAAGGGGAACCCTCTTGCACTGTTGGTGAGAATATAAACTGGTGCAGCCACTCTGGAAAACAGTATGGAGGTTCCTCAAAAAGTTAAAAATAGAATTACCCTACGATCCGGCAAATTACACTATTAGGTGTTTACCCAAAGGATACAAAAATACTGATTTGAAGGGGTACATGCACCCCCAATGTTTACAGCAGCATTATCAATAATTGCCAAACTTTGGAGAGAGCCCAAATGTCCATAAGAAGAAGTGGTATAGGGATGCTTTGGTGGCTCAGTCGGTTGAGCATCTACCTTCAGCTGCGGTCATGATCCCAGGGTCCTGGGATCGAGTCCCACATTGGGCTCCTTGCTCGTTGGGGAGCCTGCTTCTCCCTCTGCCTGCCGCTCCCCCTGCTTGTGCTCTGACAAATAAATAAAATCTCTTTAAAAAAGGGGGGGGGGAATGATGTGGTATATTGGGCACTTGGGTGGCTCAGTTGGTTAAGCATCTGTCTTTAGCTCAGATGATGATCCCAGGGTCCTGGGATGGAGCCCCGAGTTGGGCTCTCTGCTCAGCAGGGAGTCTGCTTCTCCCTCTTCTGCTGCTTGTGCTCTCTCACTCACTCTCAAATAAATAAAATCTTCAAAAAAAAATGTTTAAAGGTGTGTATGTATACACATATGTGTGTGGCGCAATGGCATATTATTCAACCATCAAAAAGAATGAAATCTTACCATTTGCAAGGATGTGGATGGAGCTATAGTATATTATGCTAAGCAAAATAAGTCAGAGAAAGACAAATACCAAATGATTTCACTCATACATAGAATTTAAGAAACAAAACAGATGAACATATGGGAGGGGAAAAGAAAAGAGGGAAACAAACCGTAAGAGACTCTTAACGATAGAGAACAAACTGAGGGGTGAAGGAGGGAGGTGGGTGGGGGATGGGCTAGATGGGGGATGGGTATTAAGGAGGGCACTTGTTATGATTAGCACTGGGTGTTGTATGTAAGTGATGAATCACTGAATTCTCCTGAAACCAATGTTGCACAGTATGTTAACTAAATGGAATTTAAGTAAAAAAATGTTTTAAAGTTCTCATCACAAGAAAACAAAAGTCTATCACTATCGTGACATGTTAACTAGACTTATGTTATTTCTTAATACAGTTGACTCTTGAACAACATGGGGGGTTAGGTGTGCCAGTCCACTTCCCCCCCTTGTGCTCAGTTGAAAACCCCCTTATAACTTTTGACTCCCCCAAAACTACTAATAGCCTACTATTGCCCAGAAGCCTAAGTGATAATATAAACAGTCGATTAACACAGATTTTGGGGGCACCTGGGTAGTTCAGTCAGTTGGGCATCTGCCGTCAACTCAGGTCATGATTCTAGGGTCCTGGGATCAAGTCCCACATCAGGCTCCCTGCTCGGCGGGGAGCCTGCTTCTCCCTCTCCCTGCCACTCCCCCTGCTTGTGCTCTCTCTGTCTCTGTCAAATAAATAAATAAATCTTTTTAAAAAAACATATTTTGTATGTATTATATATATTCCTAAAGTAAGCTACAGAACAAATGTTATTAAAATCATTTACAGTACTATAAAGTATTTAAAAAAAAAATCTGTGTGTAAGTGGACCCATGCAGTTCAAACCCATGTTGTTTAAATAAGGGTCAACTATATATATACAAATATCAAATCATGTTGTACATCTGAAACTAATGTAATGTTGTATGTAATTATACCTCAATTAAAAAAAAAATCCCTACAGAGACACCTGGGTGGTTCAGATTCCTGAAGCATCTGCCTTCAGCTCAGGTCATGATCTTAGGGTCATGGGCTCAAGGCCCCACAACGGGCTCCACACTCACTGGGGAATCTGCTTGAGTTTCTCTGATCATATCCTCCCACCCCCGTGGCATGCTCACGCTCTCTCTCTCTCTCTCTCTCTCTCTCTGTCATATAAATCATAGAAAAAAAAAAAATCCCTCCAGTAGCTTTATGTGTCATACAGAATAAAGGAGCCAGAATCCTTGCAGTGGCCTCGAAGTCCTTATGTGATCTTACCTTCTTACCTCCCTGGCCTCATCTCCTCTCCCTGCCCCCCCCCTTGCTCGCTTTGCTGCAGCCACCCTGGTCATCTCATTATCGCTCAGACATCCTAGACATGTTTCCACCTCAAGCCCTTTACAATTTACCGTTTCCTATCTCAGGGTAATCTTGCTGTATTGTATTTTACTGTGTATCAAATCACCACAACACTTAGTGGCATAAAATATTTTTTAAAGGAATGGATCAAACATCCTTGTGTCCATTTCTCCAAGGGGGGGGATTTATTTACTGTTGCTCCCCAAAGAGGAAGTAAAAAGGAATTTGAACTACATGCACTGTCTTGAGCAAAGTTTCTCAAACTATCTGTAGTAAAGAACCAGGTTTAAAATATTTCTTTTGAGAGAGTGGGGAGTGCAGAGCACACGAGTTGGGGGAGGGAGTAGAGAGGGAGAAAAATCTCAAGCATGGAGCCCAGTGTGGGGCCCAATCTCACGACCCATGAGATCATGACCTGAGCTGAAATCAAGAGTCAGTCACTTAACCCACTGAGCCACCCAGGTGCCCTGGATTAGAATATTTTTATTTCCATCTGTTGCTGACCAATCTGTAGTCCTATTGTGCCTAACAAGAATGCAGCTCACACTTAATGTGACCCACCATGGTAGTTTGACATCTCACTGGCGTATATTCTGTTTAAAAGAAGAGTTTATTGCTCACATACTTTGTCGTGGCAGTTTTAATTTGCTGGTTCTAACCCTTACTTCAAGTTTCTGGACTCACTTTGTCACAGATGGGTAGCAAACCGTTGGCAGATTGGCACCAGCCAATGGACCACACTTTAGGGTCACTGGTCCAGAGGAGACCTCTCTTTTTGGGAAGGTAGCTAACTCATAGATGAGAAGACCTTTCTGGGCACAACAGGAAGTGTTTGCTGCTGAAGGGTCACAACCTTAGAACAGTTGAGAGAAGTTACAAGATTTTCTTTAAAGAAGAGTGTCTCCTCCTGAGAGTGAAAAGACATTTGAAGTGATTTTTTAAAATTTTGTTGTTTGGTTGTCTTTACATACAATTTATCCATATATATAGTCAAGGGCATTTAACTGCTCTATTTTTAAATTGGAAAGGAAAACTGTAGAGGTGAACATCAAATATACATTCTGAAACACAAAGTCAGTATAGAACATGGATTTGGAAGGTAGCAGATTATTAGATATACCATCCACATTATTAGGTATACATTATTAGATATATCTGATATATCTGATATTTTAAGTGGGTGATGCTATTTGCAAGGACATTATTTCTTAAATAAAATTTCTGAGAATTTGAGTTGAGCTGAATCTACTGAAAATTGTTGAATCCGAAATCGTTACTTTTGTAATTATATAAAATAATGATCACTAGGTCATTTCAATAGAAATATTCATTAGGGAGCTTCAAGATCTATCAGATAGAAATGGACCTTTTGTCTTTAAAGAAAATATAATAAATACATATAAAATTTCTTCTAATTTGGCCATAAGTTTTCAGTACCTAATAAATTGCATGATACTTAGTAATTAACAATTTTATGGTCTACAGCTGTGAGGGGGGAGGTATGTATAGGTTACTCAAAAAATAGTGTGCTTTCCCATACAGCCTCCAACTCCTCTCCCCCAAGAATAGTAAGGATTTTCAAAGGCATCGAATCTTTGAACATATGTGGTTTTATGACAAAAATCTATCCCAAAGGGATATTATTTGGGAATGCAATTTAAATTTTCTTATCAGCTCTTGCTTTAGTAGATATATTTTGAGGTCATTACATAAAAATATTGAATAATTTGAAAACTGACTTTTTATTTTTTATTCAGTATGGAGATTTATTCCCAGAGCGGGGCTTTTCTGATGCAAAATTGGAATGCTTGTGTAGTCAGAACAGCTGTCCCCACACCATGTGGTGTCTTCCATTACTTTACTGTAGAGATGAATTTTTGGCCCGGTGTCTCAGTAATATTGGACACACATGGTTTTAAGTGGCAAAGCAGTATGTTTATGCATTCATCTGACTTTCACAGCTACAGTTGGCTCCAGATTAGAACAAGGAGAATACATTCACACCGTGGCCACCCTCATGGCGGCTGTAGTAGCTGGATCACAGTGGGCTCTGTTGCTTCTAAAGACACAACTAACTATTGCTGAGGAATCACACATTCACCAAAGTGCCCTACAGCTGTAGGAGAGAGAATAATGAATTGCTAAAAGGATTCTTTCAAAGATTTCAGATTATGAGCCTAGTTATTATCAACACATTTTTTTTTAAATATTAATAATGAAAATCACAGCCATGAAATAACTATGAAGCTAAAAGGAAAGATTGTCATAAATAGATGCTTTTTCAGAATATCAGTCCAAATGCTTAAAATTTTTCCTTCCCAGAAAAAAAGTGGCACTGTACTTTAAGACTCATTAACAAAGAATTAAAATCTGATTTTTAATGCCCGTTATTCATGTATGCAGTGTATTTGGAAAGCCAGTTGGTTAAAAATAGAATTATTTTAAAGAATTAGTTTACTATGTGAAACAATCGCTTTATAGTATTGATATTTAGACAACTTTGCTAAAAAAGTTTGTATGATTAAATACAGAGATAAGATGACTTGATTTAATGTGAAGTTGCATTGTTATACAGTATAGTTTAAATACTGTATCTCTCAGCAGTGTCAGCCTAATGCTCTTCATGGTATGACTTTTACCATAAACTTAAATTCTTATTAACTCTTTTGCATTTCTGAAGCCAACTGGTATAGTTCTTAAAGTTTCAGCTTTTTTAGAAATTAAAGTATTTCCTTGGAAATCACTTATGTCCCTCTAATGTCTGAATAATAAATTCTCCCCTAAGTAAAGTTAAAAAGAAAAAACCTTCTGTGTAAATTTTCAAATTATCAGATATGGAGCATTAGATTTTTGATATTCATTAAATATCAAAGAAATTCTGGCCATACCCTATGGAGGCTACCTTTTTATAGAAGTGAATTGATGCATGTATCGTATGGGCTGTACTGATGAATATGTTTGAGGCTTTCAGCTTTTAGTGGATACAAAATAGAATGATTGATAAAATCCTCCCTGCTATTGGCTATTATTTACTGACTCTTAAGTGGCAGGTTGTATTTATGCCAATTTATCTGCTTCAGGGAACATTCTTGATAGCAGAACAAAGTGAATAAAAGTAGTTTGCTTTGCAAATGAATGCAAATGGGAGAGCCTTTCGGAAAGCCCTTTAACAGGGGCAGTGCACTTTGATTATGAGTGAAGCTGCCATTTGGACATGTGAAAAGAGCATGCTTGAACCATTGATTGGGGGAGACAGTAAAAAGTCAGGAAGGGCCCCGTTAAGCTTGCAGTGAGGCAGGCGGATGTCAGTGTGCTTAGAGCACAGTGGGAGAATGACAGGGAGGATTAGTGTCAGGGAGAAGCTTTGCTGTAGCTGTGGAGATAGTCCCTGGGGTCACTCACCTCTGACTGTTGTTCTGTGCTGATGGTTCTGTAATGCAAACGGCCTGATGTATGCCTGTTCATTATCGGAAATGGTGATTAGAAAAGGTATTTGTCTCAAAGGTTTCCTTCTTTCCTTTTTTCTTTCTTTTTAATTAAAGAAAATCAGGTGGGCTTCCTCCATTTCTCTGCTGACTCGTAGAGTATTGTTCAATACCAGAGTGGCTGTCGCCTCTGGTAGGCAACAGTTTAGTGCTAAAATCTAATGTAAAATTATTATAACATGGTTATTTGTTATTAAATAATAGTTTCTTTGCTTTGCTCAGCTCTGGGTTTGACCAAGTAGTAGTGCTAAATAAAATGCAGAGAATATGCTTGCTCTTAGAATGTTTGCTTTTGCAAAAAAAGATTTTATAATCTTAAAGGTATTTTTTTCATTCAGTTTAACAGTTAGATCAACTTTTATCTTCTCAAAAATGAAGTTTTGCTTTGCATGGACTGGATAGTTTAAGTCTTGGTTATAGGCATTTCTAATTCTCTGTTCCAAGTTTTATAAAATGCTAACATTTGATAAGTTAAACTTCTTGAAAATACATGATTTTTTACTGTTAAATCTTGTTACACAGAATGAACAAAAAGTATCTCTTTGTTTCAGTTCTAATTCTAAAGCAGTACATTTACTTGTTTACATTTTCATTTTTACTTATAAGATGTTTTGTTTTCTTTAAAGTATAATTTTTCTTAAAACTTTGAAAACCTTTTATAGTAACCTCATAGGAGACATCTGTGAGAGCAGGGTGACACACAAGGCATTTCATAGGCTTGGAGAGTGGTTCCTCACTTAATGCAAACCGGATTTTTTTTTTTTTTTAATGTCTTCAAAAGCCTGGCCTCACAATATTTCTGCTTATTTGGTATTCATAGGAAAATTTAAAAGGCTGCGCTGGAGCTTTGCATTCTTATGTTAAATATGCAGCTTAAACTTTATCTAAACTATTGGATACATGTTAATAGTATTGTTTTTGTAGAAAGCAAATTGCCCATAGTTTGTTTCACAGGCTTATTAAATGTTTTAGCAAACATTCTCTAAATTATCTTTTTCTGCAATTTTTGCAGGCATCTGAATGGACAGAAGAGGACCTCAGCCAGCTGACAAGAAGTATGGTTAAGTTCCCAGGAGGGACCCCAGGTCGATGGGAAAAGATTGCCCACGAATTGGGTCGATCGGTGACAGATGTGAGTTCACTCAGATTTGCATTGTATGGAGAGTGACAAACCAGAACAAGCGAACTATGTAGAAGACAGACATAGATGCATCCGACATTCTCTTTGGAGAAAGGCTTTTAGGACCTGGAAGTGAACCATTAATGAAATAAGCAAGAAGCAGATGTCAGCCAGTCCCCTGGTCCACAATTAACAGCTGTGTGAGGAATTCTAGTGTTTAGAGACTTAAGCTACAGTAACCTAATCACAGAAAACAGTGCTGGTTTTTGTGTTTAAAGTGACCCTTTTAGCTGTGGAGAAAATAGTTCTCACCCTGATCAGAATTAGAGAAGTTATATTTCAGCTGGATCTTTTTAACATTGAAGTACAGATTGCTATAGGTATTTAATCAGGTGGTTTGCATTAATTAAGTCAGCAATGTTCCTACGTATGTCTTTTTATTTCAAGGATGGTAACTACCATCCATTCTGACAAGTTGTTTAACCAAAAAAAATTATAATACGGGAACGAATATATAATATAATATATATATGTGTGTGTGAATGAATATATATATGAGTGATTGGCTATATCTAACGTTTAAAGACTATTTACCTGGAAAGTTTTTAACACTTTATTCAGGAAATTTAGGGCAGAGAATCTTATTAAAGCACCTACCACAGTATCTGACATGTGCTAAAATAGTAAATGTTTACTTGAAATTCAGAGAAATCTTTATATTTATCAATATGAGCCTTATTTTCATAAATGATAGTAAATATTCTTTACTAAGTTATTTACTGAATTTAAGTAAATCCTATACACCTAAAATCTTTGAAAGCAAAGATTCACATGTCCTCTTCAATTCTATTAGTATACCCTTGAGTCTTTCGAGATGAACAATTTTAAAACCTTACCAAATGCTTAACACAACTATTCCCCCCAGAAAAATCCAGCTTGTTTCATAAATGCTGTAAGTTATTTTTCATAATAAACTTCCATTTTAATTTAGAAACAAACTTACAAAACATTACTATCAATTTTTTTTTGGATAGGAACTGCTTTGAGAATTTTAAATTATAGATATGTTTTACTATCATATAGGTCTTTTAAAAATCACATTTAAAAGACTACTTTTTGAATTTTTTGAATTTTTATATGATGTTTTGCATTATTTTGGCTTCAAAGTTAAAGTCTCATCTTGTGAAAAAAGACCTTTGTATCTTTTAACTTTTTTTTTTTTTTTTTGCTGTTTCATGAAGAGACCTTAGGTGACTGAAGAACCATAAGGATGCCTTTTCTTCTGCTAAGAATGTTACTGGGATGTGCATTTTATAACCTTGTTTTTAGGTTGCTTGTAAAAGATAAGTTAATAATGCCTTATCAGTAAATATCTGACCAAATTAAAGATATTCCATGATTATTGATGTTTTAAGTACTATGACCCTCTAATTATACAACTACTGTTACTATATGATTAACAAACATTACCGAAATAATTTTTAGAGTTATAAAACAAACTGGTTAAAGGGCCCTAAAAGTTTTAGTTTTAATGGAAAAGAATAGTTTATTAATTTAGTGTCTCCTTTAAGGGCAGCATTGCCTTTAACTTTTTAAATAATATTTCTATGAGACCTCAGAAATAATGTCAAAGACAGGAAATTGAATAGAAGCAATATTTTAAATTAAGTTGTCATTAAAATCTGGTTAAATATTTTTATATTATATATTTTTAATATAATTTATATATAATAAATATATAATTTATATTTTTTTAAAAAGAGAGATGAAAGTTTGTATGCTAAGAATATACATGATGTAACCAACACAGCCTTGAGAATAGGGCTAGTATCAGAGACCTAGAAAACCTATACATTATATAGTAGTCTTAGTGCAGTCTTGGTATATGCAAAGATATCTTTTCAAACTTTTGCAAATTCATCCCATGTGTTTCAGTTGTTTTTCTTCTAGACTTACCCAAGGGAACTGAATCCATGTCTGCAGTAGACATTTTTTCCTTTTACAATGGAAGTAGCAAACATGACTTTTTGGGACTTTTTTTCTCCAAATAGTCTATTTTCATAATACCAAAAGTACTCTAGTACTTTTAGTAAACCTAAACTTTTTTGGCACCAAGAAATGCCCTTGTAACTTTTCTTCTATGTACATGATATACACTGTATTTTCATTCTGTGAGCATCATGTCCATAGCTGGACTACACATTTCATTTCAGTAACCCCACACACATGCGCATGCACACACAAATCACTCTACATAAAAGAGAGCAGGTGTCTGAAGACTCAGATAACTTGTTTTAGTGAACACACAATGAATTACAGTGAAGCAGCTGAAGTGGGTTCAGCTAATACAGTTCCTTTAGTAAAATGTTAAGTGAAAGTTGACCACACTTTAGAACACCTATACTTCTTTTTGGCTTATGGCATTAATTAGATTTGTTTTCATTAAGTATTTAATTATGGTGAAAAAAACAAGTTCAGTTTGCTGTCATCAGAACCTCTGCTTCCTGACCTGATCACCTGTACCAATTCTTCCTGGTCTGCACATCTGTTCCTTGAGCCGTTTGTTTTTTTGTTTTGCTAACTTTCTAACTTTAGGTTTAGTTCTCTTTCCTTCAAGAAACAATTGACCTTTTTGGAGGAGCAGTAAGAGTATACTCACGGAGGGCACCTGGGTGGCTCAGATGGTTAAGCGTCTGCCTTCGGCTCAGGTCATGATCCCAGAGTGCTGGGATCGAGTCCTGTATCGGGCTCCCTGCTCCCTGGGCGCCTGCTTCTCCCTCTGCTTCTTTCTCTCTCTCTCTCTCTCTCTCCCCCTCTCCCTCCCTCTCTCATGAATAAATAAAATCTTTAAAAAAAAAGTATACTCATGGAGGGATCTATATGTCCTTTATTTGGGTTGACAGATTACAATGAGAAACCCATTTTATTCCTCATTTAAAAAAGAAGTTTTCAGTGTATTAATCCACAAGTTGCTAAATTCTACTTTGGGTAAAATACAAGCAATGTAATTGCCATTGTAAAAAATTCAAAGTATATTTTAACTCAGATATATCAAAACTATAAGATCTATTTTATTATAGAATAAGTATTTTAATGTTAATATATGCCTTTCAGCAAATAATTTTGGTAACCACAAAGGACACTCAAATTGTAAAAACAACAAAGGAAACAAAAACTGGCACATAAAACCAACTTTAATGTGATTATTAACTGCAGGTTTTCTAAATTAAGGTCAGGGAGCCTCAGATTTCTTGCTAGTGAAGTAATATCATTCTCTTGCCTGAAAGGATGTAAACTGATGCTGCTTCTCTCCTGGTCACTAATCTCTTGCATTCTGGTTGTGATAACTGACTGATTGGAGATTTTCTGCCTGCTTGGAAAGGCCCAGCTAGGCGGCAAAACAAAAGACAGGTGGATAGATTTAAACAGACTTTTCTAATTAGCTTAGTGCCACAGTGAGAGGTAAGAGTTGTGTAGTTAGATAAGAGAGGAGATACTCTCAGGGGAATTTATATATTATGGTAGTTCCAAAAAATATGTAAGTGGGATTTTATTCAATAGAAGATAAGCTTTATGGTTTATCAGTGAATTAAATATATAGTAATTATTTTGGCAAATATATTACTGCTATTACTTTTAGAGTTAGACTAGACCTACACCAGTTGTAAAGATGACAAGGAATGTCTCACTGTCCTCTTAACCAGGCTTCCTGCTACAGCACTTCTCTTGGTCTAAGCCTGACCTCATACTCCAGTCCCTCCTCTCCTCTTTCACTTCCTCAGCCTCAAGACCTTTAAAGATATTTAAATTTTAGAAAGGAATAGGCTCTTTATCCCATTCTTCTTGCTAGAGGAGTCACCGGCTAATCTAATAACCAATTTTCAAAGTAGTATTAGTAAGTGATAAAAATGTGTTACCAAAATCTGTTTCTCTCTACCTCTCTCTCTCTCTCACACACACACTCACTCACTCACTCACTCACCCTTGTATTTTAATAGGAGGCTTTAGGTTCTTATCCTGAGTATATGAATGATTGAAGTGAGAATTTCAGGCAACTTGATTGACTGCCTGTTTAAAGGAGAGAGAAGACAGTAGTAGGACTGTTTGGTGTCCATCAGAGAAAATTACATAATTAATTGCTTAATCTGTCTACTGACTTGGTTAGAGTTTTGCTATAATCTGACTTCTGGGGCAAAGGTTTATAGATCTGAATTCCCTGTCACCATTTCTGTGTTAACATTGAACAATATCACACATATAACAGGATGATAAAGTATATATTCACTACATGAGAATAATATTGCAAAAATCAGTTAAGAGATCCACCTTTTTAACTGTTTTAAGTGATAATATTGATTATTCCATCATTCATTTTCATAGTATTTTATATTTTTCAAAACACTTAAATACTCATTGTTTTACTTGATCTTCACAACAACATGGTGAGACAGGCAGCCATTTTTATCCCCATTTTACAGTTGAGTACACTGCCACTGAGATGTTTGTTCAGGGTGACACAACTACTAGTAGAATCAGGACAACACCAGGTATTTTGGTTCTTCATCTAATATGTTCCTACCACTACCTGATGCTGTTTTATTGCTGTCTGTATGAAAAACACTTTAAATGTGTCTAGAGACTTTTTATCATTAGGCCTTTCTTGGTAAAACTATGTTCATAGAAAAAAGAAACTTTTAAAAATACACTCAAGTAAAATTTTTTTTCTCCTCAGCCATAATAAAAAATTATCTCTATAAACATTTTGTCAATTATCATCTAGACTTTAGTCTTCCTCTATAGGCATGGGTATACATAATTTTAACAGTATTAATCAGTACCCTGTCCTTTTTACTTCACTATGAAACATGAGCTACTCTTCATGACAGTGAGATCCACTTCATTTTTCTAAACACTTGCAGAATACTTTATGTTGTCTTGATATAATTAAGGAGTCTCCTACTGATTGTCATTTAAATTGCTTCCTTTTTTGCTATTTTACTGGATTTTTTTTCCTTCATCCAACTTTCCACTTATTTCTGTTTTCTTAGCTTGTAGTCCTAGAAGTAGAACTGCTTGGTTCAAGAATAGGGATGATTTTAGAACTTTTGATGGCTTTAAAATTGGCCTCCAGAGAGGTTATAACAATATACAATGCTACTGGTAGTATACAAGAGAGGTCACATCCTCATAATCTCACAATGTATTTTTTGTTTTTCATCACTGCCTGTCAAATAAGTGAAAAGTGCTACAGCACTGATTTTTGTAACTTGCCTCCTTACATTTTCATCTTATTTCAAATAAAGTTTGTGTTAATTCATTAGAATTTTAGGATAGAAAGTCCTACTGCCTGCAAATACTTTGCCACTTTCTTTATATCTTTCTTTTTTTTTAAGTTTATTTATTTTTAGTAATCTCTACCCCCAGCATGGAACTCAAACTCACAACCCTGAGATCAGGTCACATGCTCTACTGACTGAGCCAGCCACGCACCCCTATATCTTGATTGTATTACCTAGCTATTCCAGAGAACTACTATATATATTACAGTAATAGTGATTAGTGCAGACTTTTTTGCACAACATTATAAGAAAACCTAATGTTTGGCCATTAATTTTAATATTAGTCATTGATATGAGACATATTATTATGCTAGAGAAATTTTCTTCAGGATTTCCAATTCTAATTCATTACAGTTGTCCTCAGGGATAGATACGAAATTTTAACAATGGTTTGTTTTTTTTTTTTACATATATCAGCATGATTGAACAATTTTTTTCATATGACCTAATGAGGATAAATATATTATCAAGGCCTCTTCTCTGTATTTTCAAGACAAACTTCACTTGGTCATATAATACTGTTCTTTAATACAGCTGGATTTAATTTATTAATTATTTAAAATTCTTGCATTTTTATATATAAGAATATTGTAGAATTTTTGGTGTTTTGTTACTAGGATATCTTTAGATAGGGTTATCTAGCCTTCTAGCATCTATAGAGTCAAGACAGTATTACATTCATAAAACAGAGGAAAAAGGAAAGGATGCTGTGAAAAAAGAATCAGAACAGGGACGCCTGGGTGGTTCCGTCGGTTAAGCGGCTGTCTTCGGCTCCAGTCATGATCCCAGGGTCCTGGGATCAAGCCCCGCTTCAGGCTCCATGCTCAGCAGGAAGCCTGCTTCTCCCTCTCCCACTCCCCCTACTTGTCCCTCTCTCGCTGTCTCTAATAAATAAATAAAATCTTAAAAAAAAAATCAGAACAAAAATAAGTATCCAAATAAGTAAAGTAGAATGGCTGAAAGTTATCAGGAAAATCTCCTACGGAGCAAAAATTTTAAAAATGTTAAAATATTATAGAAAAGATAAACACAGGGGCGCTTGGGTGGCTCAGTCATGGAGCATCTGCCTTTGGCTCAGGTCATGATCCCAGTGTCCTGGGGATCAAGCCCCGCGTCGGGCTCCCTGCTTGGGGGGAAGCCTGCTTCTCCTTCTCCCATTCCCCCTGCTTGTGTTCCTTCTCTGTCACATGAATAAATAAAATCTTAAAAAAAAAAAAAAAAAAAAGAAAGAGAAGATAAATACAGGAAATCATCAGTCCAAGAGGTCCAAACCTAATTTAAAAGTTCCAGTGAGAGAGAGAGAGAGAGAAAACAGATGCAGGAACATTATTCAATAAATAATACAAATGAAGTTTTCCAGGGATCAATTTGTAAAAGCCTGAGACCAATTTGTAAGAACCTTCCAAAGTCAAGTAGGATACATAGAAAAGATCCTGGAAAAATTTATGAACACTGAGACTACACAGATGATCTTTAAAGCTTCTAGGGAGAAGAAACATCCAGATAAGACCAGAGTGACATCAGATTGCTTAGCAACACTAGGTTCTGGGAAACAAGGCAACAATGGCTTCACTGTTCTAAGGAGAAGTGGTTCTGAAGATGGTGAATACATGAGGCAAGGTTGCATAGTCTTTCTTTCTTACAAAGTTCCCTGAGATTGTACTCTAGCAAAATAAACAAAACTGAATAAAATTTAAAAAGAGAAAGACATGGAATCCAGTCCAATGAACAGAAATACCAAAAACCCCACAGTGATACAATAGGCCAAAAGTGCAATATATCCACATGAAGTAGGAGAATGAAGTATTGTGAGAGAGCAACCCTTGAAGAAAGGGAGATTTTATAGACTAGATAGTATGGCTGAAAACTTGAAAAAAAATGTATATATATATATATATATACACATATATATATATATATGAAAAAAAGGCAACCAGAAACTCTATAAATTATAGAAAACCATACAAAAAAGGCTTAGTCCAAATTTAAGTATACTAGACAGTAGAATAATACAGCAAAATAATTTTGAGAACATTCTCCTTTGAGGGCACAAGAAGTGTGTCCACAGCATAGTACTTGTCTCTACAGTAATATTTACCAGATCATAATTTGTAAAATCTTACAAAAATGACTTTTCATATTTTAAACATTTTATGTATTTTACAGATGGTTTTCCAATTTTTAAAACCAACAAATTGTAGAAGACCATGGCAAGTTGCCCAGCAACAGTTTGTCCAAGTCCCCAAAAGCTCTGCTCTGTCTAGGTTACTAATTTTTCAGAGGAACATAATTGAAATAATGTGTGTTCATAGGAGCTCTTATTCACTTTTCCCTTCTACTGAGGTGGAATACCAAATTTGCATGTGCAACCAAGTTACAACCATGCAGGTAAAGACAGTTGCCCTAAAGATGGTGGAGAAGCACACAGTGGAAAGAGCCTGAGTATATGAAGCAAAAGGCAAATCACAGATAGTGACAAGTGCTATAAAGAAAAATAAAGCAGAGTAAGAGGTTAGAGACTAAAGGGAATTGCAGTTAAAAATGGGGTTCTGAGGAAAGTCTCTTAAACAGGTAATATTCGAGCAGGGACACAAAGCAAGTGAAGGAGCAAGGCTGTCTGAGAAAGTGTTCCAGGTAGAGAAAACCACATTTACAAAAGCTCTGAGAGAAGATCATGCTTAGGGTGTGCAGAGTCTAGCATAGAAGTCAATATGGCTGACAAAGAGTGAGTAGGAGGGGAGTACAGAAGATGAGAGCAAGAGGCAGTGGAGGACCAGGCTATATAGGACCTTGCTGGCCACAATAAAGACTGTGGATTTTACTCTGAGGGAGATGGTTTAAAGATTTTATTTATTTATTTGACAGAGAGAGACACAGCGAGAGAGGGAACACAAGCAGGGGGAGTGGGAGAGGGAGAAGCAGGCTTCCCGTGGAGCAGGGAGCCCGATGCGGGGCTCGATCCCAGGATCCCGGGATCGTGACCCGAGCCGAAGGCAGACGCTCAACAACTGAGCCACCCAGGCGCCCCAGAGTGAGATGGTTTAAAGCACTGGAAATTTTTGAGCAAAGAAGTGCAAGATCTAAATGGGTCATTCTGACTGCTGTGTGGAGAAGACACTGTGGCAGGGAAAGTCCGCAAGCAGGAAGGCAGGCTAAGTAAGATGCTATTTCAGTGGTTCTTGAAAAAGATGATGGTAGTTTGGACCAAGGGTTATTGAAAGAGGTTTGGAAAAAAAGAGGTTGAATTCAAGATATAATATACCAAAAGCATGTTATTTAGTTATATGTACACTGTAAACTGTAACTATCAGAACTATAAACAGAAATCATTGACTTTGGATGTAGGGTATGTTTCTTTTCATCATAAGCCCTTGTTGTATACTGCATTTTTTTAAGCTATGAACATATACTACTTTGATTTTTTAAACTACTTTTAAAAAATCTAAGGAAACAGAATATGTTACCTTTAATATTTTTCCATATCAGTATATATAGGCCTACCTAATTCTTCTTATTTTTTTATTATAAAAGCTTTATTGATTTACAGAAATAGGAAAATCAGTCCTAAAATTTGTATGGAGCTACAAAGGACACCAAGTAGCCAAAACAATCTTGAGAAAGAAGAACAAAGCTGAAGGCGTCACACTTCCTGATTACAAAATATATTCTAAAGCTACAGTAATCAAAACAGTGTGATACCAGCATAAAGAAGACAAATGGACAATGGAACAGAATAGAGAGCCCTGAAGTAAATACACACAGATACAGTCAACTGATCTTCAACAAGAGTGCTAACTATACACAATAAGGAAAGGATAGTCTCTTCAGCAGTGATGTTGGGAAAACTGGATATCCACATGCAGAAGAATGAACTTGGATTCTTACCCCATGCAAAGTCAACTCAAACTGGATTAAAGAGTTAAACATAAGACTTGAAACTAAAACTCCTAGAATAGGGGAAAGCATCATGACATTGGTCTTGCAATGATTTCATTGATATGACACCAAAAGCACAAGCAATAAAAACAAAAATAAACAAGTGGGACCAAATCAAACTTAAAAGTTCTGCACAGCAAAGAAAACAGTCAACAGAATGAAAATGTAACCTGTGGAGTGGGAGAAAATATTTGCAAACCTTATATCTGATAAATGATTAATCTCTAAAATATATAACGTTCTCCTACAACTAAAAGCCAAGATATCTACATTACTTGTAATCGGGAAGTTAATGGAAGATGCTCTTTTTAAATGGTTAAGATGAACTCTATTTCTTGTATTTTTGTCTCCAGAGAATCCATAGAAAAATTTAAAGACACTGAATAAATAATAAAAATGAACAGCACTGCTTTCTACCAGCTGGAAACATTTTTCAGGTGGTTTATTTAATATTCAGATAACAAAGTGCCTTTGTACTTGAAGGGTATGGTAGTTCTCAGTTATAGAGTTGGCCAAAATTAAATACTACTGATGAAAATAATGAACTGTGGTTACATAATTTTTTTATTAGAGTAATACTTTAAATATCATCAAATCAGCCAGAATTTGAAAAATAGGACTTGAGATTATCACTAGTAGTCAACATTTATTTTCTGAGTTATCTGAGGATGCCAGGAATTGAGCATACATATATAGGTCAGAAAATTTTATATAGGTCAGAAAATTAGAAAATTCTTCTGTATATTGAGTAGAAATATGCCACCATGTAACTCTCCACTGATCCTAATTGGACCTTATGGAATATAATTTTCATTTTGCTAATTTAATTTTCTGTTATTTTCATCAGTGTTTTCACTAAAAGGAATGAAACTATTTTAGATTTTATTTTGTCCATTCCACCCTATCCCATACATCCCAGATTTGATGATAGAGCCCCTATTTCATAAGAATTTTCAAGATAAATTTAGGTATACTTATATTAAGAAAAAGGATTATAAAATGTTTTCTACTTGGAATCAGAACATGGGAAAACAAATTTTCCTACAATTCTACAATTCATGTGACTGTTAAAACACATGTAGCAGAGTGTTATCCAAATGCCTACCTTAGACAGTAGCCCATGATATTTGTTCAGAT
The DNA here is from genome assembly GCF_003265705.2 of Callorhinus ursinus. Classification (NCBI taxonomy): domain Eukaryota; kingdom Metazoa; phylum Chordata; class Mammalia; order Carnivora; family Otariidae; genus Callorhinus; species Callorhinus ursinus. The sequence goes on from NW_027397125.1 coordinate 4,413,927, forward strand.
ACTGGAGAAGAGAAGCCTCATCTGTGTGAGACCTATGTAGAAATACACGTCTTCTCCCAAGAGAAGGCTAGTAAAAAGTCTTGAATATAGCTTGACGCAACCTACCTTTAAGTCAGAGACCATATCTTCTACAATGATACATGATATAAAAGCAGAATGAGTAACTGAAATCTTCATTATGGAATATGTGAGAAAAATAACACTAAACATTCAAGACTAAATTGGCACACGTGTTACTAAAGTCATCTAGATCTAAAGGAGAGAAATAGATTTGGTGATGACCGTGTCACCTCCAGTGTCATCTGTTTGCAGATGACATGATATTATATATAGAAAACCCGAAGGACTCCACCAAAAAAACTGTTAGAACTAATAAACTATTTCACTAAAGTTGCAGGATACAAAATCAATATACAAAAATCACATCTATATGATTTTTGTATATCTATATACAAACAATTTCAGAAAAAGATATAAAGACAATTCTATCTACAATAGCATCAAAAAAATAAAATACTAGAAATAAATTCAACCAAGAAGACGAAAGACCTGCATGCTGAAAACTATAAAATATTGATGAAAGATATTCTGTACTCATGGATTGGAAGAATATTATTAAAATGCCCATACTACTCAAAGCAATCTACAGATCTGATATAATCCCAATCAAAATTTCTATGGCATTTTTCACAGAAATAGAACAAATAATCCTAAAATTTGTATGGAACCCCAAAAGAATATCAATAGCCAAAATAATCTTAAGAAGAACAAAGCTGGAGGCATCACACTTTCAGTTTCAAACTATATTACAAAGCTGTAGTAATCAATCAGTATGGTATAAGCATAAAAACAGACACACCAATCAATGGAACAAAATAGAGGCCACAAATAAACCCACACATACAAGGTCAACTAATCTTTGACAAAGATTATGGAGACAATGGGGAAAGAACCAGTCCCTTCAATAAATGGTGCTGTGTAAACTGAAGAGCATATGCAAAAGAATGATATTGGATCCCTACACAAAAATCAACTCAAAATGGATTAAGGACTTTAACATAAAACCTGAAACCATAAAATTCCTAAAAGAAAACAAAGGGGGTAAGCCCCTTGACATCAATCTTAGTGATGATTTTTTGGATTTAACACCAAAAGCAAAGGCAACAAAAGCAAAAGTAAACAAGTGGGACTACATCAAACTAAAAAGCTTCGGCACAGCAAGGAAACCATAAACAAGACAAAAGAGAAACCTATGAAATAGGAGAAAATATTTGCAAACCACCTATCCAATAATGAGTTAATATTTAAATATATAAGGAACTCCTATAATGCAATAGCAAAAAAAAAAAAGGAAAAGAAAAACACAAAAAAACTAAAAACTGAGCAAAAGAACTAAATAGACATTTTTCCAAAGAAGATATATAAATGGCTAACAGGTATATGAGAAGGTGCCCAATACACTAATCCTCAAGGAAATATAAATCAAAACCACAATGAGACATCACACCTGTTAGGATGGCTGTTATCAAAAAGACAAGACATGCTGGTGAAGATGTGGAGAAAAGCAAACAGTTGCACACTGTTGATGAGAATGTAAACTAGTACAGCCTCTCTGGAAGACAGTATAGAAATTCCTCAAAAATTAAAAATAAAACTACCATATGATTCAGTAGTCCCACTTCTGGGTATATATCCAAAGGAAGTAAATCATTATCTCAGTGAGATATCTGTATTCCATGTTCATAGCATCATTCACAATTAACCAAGGAATAGAAACCTGTCTGTCAGATGAATAATGAAAATGTGATTTTTATATGTATATGTGTAGACACACACACACACACACACACACACAGTCACAGTGGAATAATTTTCAGCCAAAATAAGCTGAACTCAGGATTCAGAGAAAGGGAACCCTCTTACACTGTTGGTGGGAATGCAGACTGGTGCAGCCACTGTGGAAACAGTATGGAAGTTCCTCAAAAATTAAAAATAGAGCTACCATAGGACCCCGCAATTGCACTACTAGGTATCTATCCAAAGGATACAAACATACTGATTGGGGGCACCTGGGTGGCTCAATCGTTAAGCATCTGCCTTCGGCTCAGGTCATGGTCCCAGGGCCCTGGGATCGAGCCCCGCATCGGGTTCCCTGCTCAGTGGAGAGCCTGCTTCTCCCTCTCCCACTCCCCCTGCTTGTGTTCCCTCTCTTGCTATGTCTCTCTCTGTCAAATAAATAAAATCTTTAAAAAAAAAAAAAAAAACAGTGATTGGTGCACATGTACCCCTATGTTCATAGCAGCAACATCCACAATAGGCAAAATATAGAAAGAGCCCAGATGTCCGTTGACAGATGAATGGATAAAGAAGATGTGGTGGATAAAGAAGATGTGGTGTATACACACATGCACACTGGAATGTTACCCAGCCATCAGAAATAATGAAATCTTGCCGTTTACAACAACATGGATGAACTAGAGGGTATTATGCTAAATGAAAAAAGTCAGAGAAAGACAAATACCATGTGATTTCACTCATATGTGGAATTTAAGAAACAAAACAGATGAACATGGGGAAGGAAAGGAAAAATAAATGAGAATTGAGAGGGAGGGAAACTATAAGAGACACTGAACTCTAGGAAATAAACTGAGGGTTGCTGGAGGAGAGGTGTTGGGGGGAAGGGATAATTGGGTGATGGGCATTAAGGAGGGCACTTAAGGTAATGAGCACCAGGTGTTACATGCAAATGATGAATCACTAAATCCTACCTCTGAAACTAATTAAAAAAAAATACAATTAGGAAAGAAAAGTCAAACCCATAGAAAAGGGGCTGGAGGGTGGGGAAAATAGGGAGAGGTTGGTAAAAGGATACAAACTTTCAGTTATAAGCTGAATAAGGTCCGAGAATCTAATGTATAACATGGTGAGTATAGTTGATAGCACTGTGGTATATAATTAAAATTTGCTAAGAGAGTGGAACTTAAATGTTCTCACCAAAGGGGAAAAAATATGAATGTATGAGGTGATAGATATGTTAATTAACTCAGTAGGAGGAATTCTTTCAGTGTGTATAAATATAAAATTACCATGTTGTGCACTTTAAATATCATACAATTTTAGCACAATTTTGTCAACTATATCTAAAAAACAAAACAAAACAAAAAATTGACATCCATGTAATTGAAGTCATCTAGATCCAGAGGAAAAATTGGATTTGGTGAGGATCATACTTACTGAGAGATGATTTTCATTTCCTAAAGTGACATGCTATCATACTCAAGGCACCCTGGCCTTATTAAGCTTTATATTAGACCATCACTTGTTTAGAAATATCTTTATCTGCTTAGAATCATAAATAATATGCTGAGGATGCCCAACTTGCCCCCAAAACAAATATTTTGTGATTGTTGCCATATACATCCTTTCTCCTGAGACAAAAAACAAATGAAAGGAGAAATTCTCAAGAAAAAAGGATCATTTGCAGTTCTTATTGTGATACAACCATTTTATGACACCAGGAAATATGAAGTTGACTAAGAGGCCAGAATATTAAAAGAATTACTTTACCACATAGAATTGGAAAATTAACCAGTTGTGCTTTGCTTTTTTCTAGTAAGTTCTAAGTTGCCTTTTCAGTGGGAGAAAAGTATGGTTCAAAGATGACTATGGTGACATCCCATTAGTTTTATTGTTTGATGCTGAAGATCTCAAGGACTCAGATTATAGCAGCTATTTGTTTTGTATGGTAGGCCAGATTTTGAACTCAGAATTCTCTGTCAATACAAGGAGTAACTAACCAGGTATTCTCAAACCAATTTACCAGTACCTTCTCTGGGAGGAGCCCTCCTGAAGTCAAAACAAATATCAAACACTGACCTCAGAAACTTTCCTTCAAAGGAGCCACAATTTGATTTGACTTGTTTGTTGAGCAATTTATGTCCCAGGGCATTTTGTAAACAGTAGAGCACCTGTCAGCAATTAGTGGTGTTTAACATTCAGTGTGGTCAGATAAAGAGAGGAAGAGAGTCCTGCAAATACCACTGTCATCCAAAATTACCAGGCCTGTCCATACCTGCACCTTCCTGAGGAGCAACATCAGAGGCTTAACATTGTAGGGGGCAGAGGGGCATAGACTTCACTAAAATAATTGAGCCATCCACTGAACAAACATGCAAATAATAATAAGTGTGATGGGGGGGTGTGAGGGTGGAAGGGACAGGAAGGGGAAACCAGTAACCAGATGTGCTGCCATATATTATCTAAATATTTGGTTTACAATGAAAATAATGAGCCTTGGGGACACCTGGCTGGCTCAGTCGAAAGGGCATATGACTCTTATCTCAGGTCATGAGTTTGAGCCCCACACTGGGTGTAGAGATTACTTAAAAACTTAAAAAATAATAATGAGCCATGGAAAAACCAAGAAGCCCTGAAAAAAAGGAAGGCAACAGAAACTGCCCATGAGAATGACCAGATTTAGATTTAACAAAAAAAGAGTTCAAAGTAGCCAATATAAATATGTTTTACCAGAACTAAAGGAAAGCATGATTAAAGAAACAAAGGAAGGTATGATGAGAGTGTACATCATACAGGGAATATCAGTCAAGAGATAGAAATTATTTTGAAAAAGAAACAATTCTGGGATTGTATAATAATTGAAATTTTAAAAAATTCACTAGAGACTAGGGCTCCAAGTAAATTTGAACTGACAGAGGAAAGAATTAGCAAACTTGAAGACAGGTCCATGTAGACTATTCAAGCTGAAAAATGAGGGGAAAAATAAAAATAAACAGCTTCAGAGAAACATGAGATACCATTAAGCACAACAACATATGCATAATGGGACTACTGGAAGGACAGAAAAGAAAAAATATCCAAAGAATAATGGGTAAAAACTTTCCAAATTTTTTAAAAAACACTAGCCTATACATCTCAGTGAATTTGCATAGGGAAACCTTAGATATCCACAAAACGCACATATAATTAAAATGCTGAAAGCCATAAATAGGGAGAAAATCTTGAAAGCAGCAAGAGGAAAATGACTCATCACTTACAAGGAAACCTCTCCCTCCCACACCCAAAAAGATTAACAGCTGACTGCTCAGCAGAAGCAATAGAGGCCAGAATGCAGTGGAATAACATTTAGAGTGCTCAAAGAAAAACCTGCCAACCAAGAATCCTATATCTAGCAAAACTATTTTTCCAATAATGAGGGTCAATAAAAACTTTTCAAGATGAACAAACACTGAAGTCATTCAGTCTGAAAGCAAGTGATCCCACATGGTAATTCAAATCCACATGAAAAAACAACCAATAAAGGTAATTAGGGAATTATAAAAGACAATTAGAAATGTATATTTTGTTCCTACTAACTAATTTAAAAAGCAATTGTATAATAGATATATAATGCTTTGTTTGGCCTATTAACATATAGAAAGATGATATATGTATAATATATTTGCCAGTAAGAGCAACAAAGGAGGTAGGTGGGAGCAAAACTACTACAGATAATAAAGTAATAATTATGACAATATGTTGTTGGATTTATAACATGAATAAATATAAAGTGTATATAATGATTATACCACAGTTTGGAGGGAAAAGAAATAGAGCTATAAAGAAGTAATGTTTATTTTTATCACTGGAATTAAGCTTATGTAGATCTGAGGCTGATTTTCGTAAGTTAAGGTATATATGCTAAACCCTGGAACTTCCAAAAAAAAAAAAATCTCAAGAGAATATAGTAAAAAATCATTAAAGAAATTAAAATGCTACACTAGAAAATACTCACTTATACAAAAGAAAGCAATGGACAGGAATTTGCAGCAATGGACAAATTCCTAGAAAGACAGACTACTAAAACTGAATCAAGAAGAAATAGACAACTGACATAGATCTATAACAAGCCTAGAGATCGAACTAGTAATAAAAGAATCTACCTACAAAGAAAAGCCCAGATCTAGATGGCTTCATGAAGCCATCTAGATGAATTCTACCAAACCTTTAAAGAAGAATACCAATACTTCACAAAATCTTCCAAAAAAATAGAAGAGAATGAGTACTTCCTAATTCATTTTATGAAGCCAGTATTATCTTTATACAAATCCAAAAATGACAAGAAAACTACAGGCTAATTTTTTTATGAGTATGAATGCAAAAATTCTCAACAAAATACAGCAAAATGAATTTAGCAACTTACAACAATAATTTTATACCCTGATCAAGCAGGATTTAACCCAAGAATGCAAAGTGGATTCAATGTCTGAAAATCAATTACTGTAAATACATTGTATCAATAGAATAAAAAATAAATATCACAAGGTGATCTCAATAGAAGCATATGACAAAATCCAGCACCCTTGCATGATAAAAATACTCAACAACCCCTTCCCTTCTATGTAATAAAGCCTTTTCGGAACTTGGGGGTCTTGTGCTGGTCTGGGGAAGGTGGGGGGGCGAACCTTCCAGGGTGCACTGGTGAGGGGCAGGGTGTATAGAACAAGCAGCCAGGCAGTACTGGAAAGGGGTTTTAATCATAATTAAATATTCATATATGTCAAAAAAAATACTCAACAAATTAGGAACAAAAGGGAAGTGCCTCCAGCTGGTAAAGGGCATCTACTAAAAACCCACAGTTAACATCATGCTTACTGGGGTAAGAGAGGATGTTTTCCTGCTAAGATAAGGAATAAGACAAGGAGGCCTGCTCTCACCACTTTTCAACATTGTACTAGAGGTTCTAGTCAAGGCAGTTAGGCAAGAAAAGAAATAAGATTGAAAAGAAAGAAGTCAACAGTCTCTATCTGCAGATGACATGATTTTATATATACAAAATCCGAAGGAATTAATTTAAAAAACTGTTGCTACTGAGTTCAGTAAGATTGGAGGATACACATCAATATACAAAAATCAGTTTTATTTTTATAAACCTGCAGGAAACAACCTGAAAATTAAATTCAGAAAATAATTTCATTCATAATAGCATCAAAAAGAACAAAATACTTAGGAATTAGCTTAACAAAAGAAGTACAAACTTTAAAAACTACTATAAAACATTGTTGAAAGAAATTGAAGATCAAAATAAATGGAAAAATATCCCCTGTTCATGGATCAGAAGTATTAATTATCATGATGGCAATATTCCCCTAAATGTTAAGAGCTAAAACTATAATTAGATCAATTGAACCTCATCAGATTTAAAAACTTCCCTGCTTCACAGGACACCATTAAGAAAGTGAAGACAACGCACAGCATGGGGGAAATATTTGCAAATCATTTATCTGATAAAGGGCTTATATCCAAAATTACAACTCGATAGAAGAAATCACCCAAATAAAAAATGGAGAAAGGATCTGAATAAACATTTCTCCAAAGAAGTTCTACAAATGGACAATAAACACATGGAAAAATGCTCAATATCATTAGTCTCTAGGGAAATGCAAATCAAAACCACAAGATACTACTTCACACCCACTAAGATGACTAGAATCAAAAAGTTTGATAACAAACTTTTTTCCACAACAAATGTTTGCCAAGATGTAGAGAAATCAGAAGCCTCATACACTGCTGGTGTAAATATAAGATGGTGCAGCCATATTGGAAAACAGTATGGCAGTTCCTCAAAAAGTTAAATATAGAGTTACCATATGTCTCCACAGTTCCACTACTAGGTATATACCCAAGATAAATGAAAACATTTTGCCCAAACAAAAACTTATACACAAATGTTTATAACAGAATTATCCATAATAGCCAAAAGATTGAAACAACGCAAATGATTATCAACTGACGAATGGATAAACAGAATGTGGCACATTCATACAATGGAATATTATTCAGCAAAAAGGAATGAAGTACTGATATATACCACAACTTGGATGAACCTGGAAAACATTACCCTAAGGGAAAGAAGGCAGCCACAAAAATCCATATATTATATGATTCCATTCATATGAAAGTCCAGAAGAGGAAAATCTATAGAGACAGAAGGTAGCTTGGCGAGGGATGGGGTGGGATGGGGAAGATGATAGCTAAAGGGTATAAAGTTTCTTTCTGGAGTGATGAAAATGTTCTGAAGTTGGCCATGATGATGGTTGTACATAATATACTAAAAACCACTGAACTGGACATTTTAAGTGGGTGAATTGTATGGTATATGAATTATATTTCAGGCTATTTTTTTAAGATTTTATTTAATTATTTGGAAGAGAGTGAATGAGAAAGAGAGCATTGGCAGGGAGTGTGCAGAAGGAGAGGGAGAAACAGACTCCCCACTGAGCAGGGAGACTAACATGGGGCTCAATCCCGGGACTCTGGGATCCTGACCTGAGCCAAAGGCAGACACTTAGCCAACTAAGCCATTCAGGCACCCCTCAGTAAAGCTATTAAAAAAAAAAAAAAAAAAAAAAAGAACAAGGGAGATCTTTGTGTACTATTCTGCAATAATCTCCAAAATATTTTGTTAAACAAGAAAACAAGATGCAATAAAAAAAAAGAATTATTTCAACATCCTATATGTGATGGTAGTTGAATCTGAGTTAAAATTCATAGAACTATGTGACAAAAGAGAAAAAGATAATTTTATTGTATGATAATATAAAAAGACTAAATCTTAGAAAACATAATAGAAATTGAGAGAGAAGAGGGATTGTCACCAGAATTGTTCACCCTGGTAGTGAACATCAGGGAAGTCGTCAAGAAGAAAGTCATACTTTAGAGTACCTTGAAGGATGATTTGGGTCTAGACAGATATTTAAGAAGAGGTTTGATGAAAGGAAAATCATTTCAGGCAATGTTAACAATGAGCAAAAGTACAGGGTAGAGAATTTCTGACTATCTGGGGAAGCATTAATTATTCAGTTCTGCTCAGAGGAAAGCTATCTACAAAAAAAGAGAATAGATCAAATTGTGGATCTCCTTGCATGTCAGGTTAAGAATTAAGGGGGGCCTGGGTGGCTCAGTCGGTCAAGCGTCTGCCTTCGGCCCAGATCATGATCTCAGGGTCCTGGGATTGAGCCCCCTGTCGGGCTCCCTGCTCAGCAGGGAGTCTGCTTCTCCCTCTCCCTCTGTCTGTCCCTCTCCCACCCTGCTTGTGTGCTCGCTCTCTCTCTGAAATAAAATCTTTTTTAAAACAAGAACTAAATATTATACAATCAGTGATGAGCCATGAAAGGAATCTGATCAGAACTCTGCCTTAAGGGTGTTATTCTATAAAAATTATTAGTAAGTAGGAGTCCAGTTAGAAGACTATTCTAGTGGTTCAGTCAAGTGAGAATGAAGAATTAACACAGAAGGTGGCAAGTTGTGAGAGAAGGGAACAGATGGGGTTGACATTGTGGCGCATGTGGCAGCTGGCTGGGGAGTAAGAGAAAAGTCCAAAACCTGACTGTTAGGTTATGAGCCTAGGTGACTTGGGAGGGTGGCACTATCGCAAAAAGGAAGCAAAAGCAGAGAAGTTGAGTTTAGTTTGAGGAACTAGGAGACCTCTAAATAAAAGATTTAGTGGCAGTTAAAGAGAGGAGCCACATAGCATCGCAGAAAGAGAACATGGCCCATTTCTTCAACTGTAAAATAAGAGATGTGGATTCCAAAGGCAGTATGTTATAGTGATTGAGAGCAAAGATTTTAGAATCCAACTTGCCTGGGCTCAGCTACTCATTAGTCTTTTAATCTTGGACATGTTATTTATGCCCCGTGTGCCTCGGATTCTGTAAAGTGGGGATAATAATTGTATACCTACCTAATATGACTGCTGTGGGGAATATGTGTACAGACAGGTATCTTAGAACAATGCTTGGGACAAAGAAAGCTTATTGTTATATAGATGAAGTCCTTTTCGATCTGATGATCCATTGTTGCTATATGGTCAATTTCTATGACACTGCTCTTCCATCCTTGGAGGTCAGGGCCAGAGATACAGGTTAAGCATTCCTTTTCTAAAGTAATATTGAACAGTGGTATGAGATACCAAAGGAGAAAATAGAAAGAACAGATCAATGGCAAGGACAGAGTGGTGGGGAGCATTATATTTGGGGGGGGGACAGTAGGCAGTGAAGGAACATTGGGAGAGAAAGCCAAGTGGAGTAGAAAAGACAACTTAAGGGAAGATCATCTTTTAGAGTGGAGGCCACTTGAGTTCAGTGTGAAGGATTATGGGACATATCTGATGGACAGGGAGAAACTGAAGATGAAAGCAAAGGAAATTCATAGATGGAGCATAGTTCTGTGAACATTCAAGAGGAAGGAAGCTAATTTCTTTCTTTGAACTGGGGTTAAAGATAGGAAGAATATATGGCAATGCAACTGAGCTGGGGCAGCTGGAATGTGAGGAGGCTCATGTTGGAGAATTTCCTTTTTACGTTAAATAAGAAACAAGGTCATCTGGAAAGAGAGAGGAAGGTGGGGAATAAAATTGAAGAGTGTTTCTAAGCAGCAGCTTCAAATATTTTCTCTAATTCTGTCCTTTGTATGAATAAAAAACAAGTGATCCATGTCAGTTATAATAGGTAGTATTTACTGAGCCTTTAATATCTGCTTGGTATCATGCTAAGAGCTTATTTCAAATTTAGAGGCAAATGGCATTACTAGTATTATCTACCTATTACAGAGGGTAATGCATGACACAGAGAAAGGATTAGAAATTGCGCAAGGTTACCCAGCTAGTAAGAGGTGGGACCAAGACAAGTCGACCTGAGTTCTTAACAATCATGCTTTTTGAGGTTTTACTTTCAAATTTCATTAAAGCAGTGAAACACTGGTTCAAGAATATGCATGCATTAATGGGACAGAACACAAAATATAGAAAAATAGTTCATGTATACAGTGGAACATTTCATAAAGTCACCATTCCAAATAAGTAGGGAAAGGATGGCTTGATTGATAAATTCATTGTGCGATTAACTATTTTTTTTTGAATTAATTTTGACCCTGTATTTTAAAATATGTATAACAGAAATCAGAACAGTGGTTGTCAGTAGGAGAGTAGAGATTAAATTAGGGGCACAAGAGAACTTTCTGAGATAATAGGAATGTTCTATAATTTGATTAGAATTAGACTGGTTACACAGGTCCTTTTTTTTTTGGTTAAAACTCATTGAATTGTACATTTAAAATCTGTACGTTGAACTGTATGTAGGTTTTATCTCAATTTAAAAAAAAAGGGGGAAATCCATAGGTAGATCTCCAAGACATCGTTAAATGAAAAAAGCAAGGTATAGAATGAGACTGATGATGTGATACCATTTGTATAGAGAAAAAAGAAATAATTGCCACTGAACAAAATTATTTCCGTGGATCCACACTCATGTATGTAAAGGTCTCATGAGTCTTGGGTCTAACTGCCCTACTCCACCAAGAGATTCTTCCTCTATTGTCAGATTTCTTGACAGTTCTTGACGGTTTCTTGAATGCAAAGAAAAGACAGATGTTTATGTTCTAACATTAGTTAAGAGTAAATCTCTCCACTGTTTATAATACTCATTGGTATAACATTCTCTGATGAAGAAAGATATTCTATCAGCAAATCCTAACTAAAAAACATGACTTGTTTGTATCGTATATTTTGAAAAGCAGCCTAGTGTGATGCAACTGGCGTTGAACTAGAAGTTGTCAGATGATCAAGTTCTTGTTCTGACTCTGCCACCGATCACACGGCTATTTTGGACCTAGCCATTTAATCTTCCTGGGCTTCAATTTCCTTGTTGGTTAAATAAATGAGTAGATGGATGACTGAGGGTCCTTCCAGGCCTAAGATTCCATAAACCCATTTCATTCACATGGACTTTATATGAAATAGGTCACTTGACCTACAAGAGACATGTGGAAAGTAAGGTTTTCTTTGCTTTTATAATTTGGAACAGGTGACAACCAAAGCCAAGCAACTGAAGGATTCAGTTACCTGCTCCCCAGGTGAGTTAGCACCCACTTCATCCCACTGATCTAAAGTGATTTCCTCAAAGTAAATCCCTTTTTATAATAACTACTTTAAATACAATGGTTTAGTAGCTTTGGCCAATGAACTCTACTGGTCATATCCCTAAAAGGGGTCAAATCACAGGTACCAACAAAACAGTCCAGTCCCCCCCCCACACCGTGGGTGCTAAGATGGAGTTAATACGTTTAAAAAACTGTAAAAGCCTTGCTAGTATCGAGTGGAGGGGGCACACAGGGAAAGCCACTCTGCACACCCCACAAATGCAACTGTGCACTTTCCCCACACTGTCCGCCTTGTCACCACCATGCACACAGCACAGTCTTTCAGAATAGACAGGCAGCTTTCCCAGTGTTTCTTAAAAAATCTATGTTTCTTAAAATATGTTTCCTTCAGACTCACTGGAATTCTGCTAGAATCTCTGTACTGTTTGCTTGGAACCAGGAAGAAAATACTTCCTAACACCTTCCAACTTAATTTAAATACAGGTCCCAAAGAGAGCAATGCAGGTGAGCAAACCCAGAAAGTCATCCCCAGGGCTCTGCAACCTTCAGGAAAGAGGGCATTTCCAGATTCCTTTTCCACTGACACGGTTATTTGTCAGCACAGAGGCTGAAATAGGCAATGAGAAGCTGCGTGAAAGAAGCCTGCCTCCAAGACACCCTCTAAAAACTGTATTCTTGAAAAGGCAGTGTGGTGTAGACTGTTGCACAGATACGGATCTTGGTAGAGAATCGGTGGAGTCGGTAAAAAGTGTGAACAGATTAAGAGTTGTGTAGTTGAACATTCAGGGGTATCTCTGAAATGGCCCCCATGCCTGGGAGACAGAGTCTGTTTGTCCTTTACTGTCCAACATGGTGGCATGGCGACACCAGGAGCAGCTTTGAGCAGAGAGCGGGTCCCACAGAGTCGGTGGCTCACCTGCAGATGGCGAGCATAGCACAAGGTTTGACAGATTCACTTTAGCTTTGCTAATGGAATTAATAACAATTCTGGATGGTAAAGAACATCCTTTTTTACCTAAAAAGTGGCAGGTTATTCCTTCTCAAAGAGCTCTTTGGATTCTTTGGTCACAACCTGACTCTGTTTATAACCCACTGTCCCTCAAAGTGTTGGTAAGGACAGAAACTTGGAATCAGGCAGAACTGGGTTCAAATTCCACCTCTGCTGCTTTCTGAGCCGCATTTTTGTCATCTGTAGAATTAGGACAATGACACCTATCTTTCTAGAACACTGTGAAAACTAAGTAAAATAATATACACAGAAGGCCTTCCCACATCGTCTGCTGTGTCAGGGGCAATGTTGTTACTCTTGTCACCTGACCTGACCCTGCCCTTCCATCTGTGTGATGTGTCCTTCCTCACAGGAATGGTCAGACTCTCTGAACTCAGGTCTACAGCTCAGAATTCCAGGCCCACCAAGGCCACCACGGCCTTGCCAGATGACATCATCACCCAGAGGGAAGGTGCGAAGCAGGCTGAGGGGGAGGAAGGCGAGCAGGAGGACGACGACGGCGAGCCGGGGACAGTGGTCCCGGAAAGCCGGCCACGGAGGCGAAGGCCAGCCAGGCCGCCTGAGGCCACGGCAAACGTGGAGCCAGAGGAGAAGGTCAGAGGAAAGAGGCAGAAGGACTTTGATATATCAGAACAAAAGGAATCCAGCGATGAGGAGAGCCAGAAGAAAGACAGAACTCGTGCTGCCGAGGAGCCATGGACTCAGAGTCAACAGAAACTTCTGGAATTAGCATTACAGCAGTACCCAAAGGGATCCTCTGACCGCTGGGACAAAATAGCCAAATGTGTCCCGTCTAAGAGTAAGGTGGGTGAGGCGGGGAAAGAAAGAGGCCTCTGTACTGGTTTTAGGGTACCACTGAACTAGCTGCGGCCACGTCCCCCAATTCTTCACCTTAGTCCTACCCTTCCGCCCCCAGCTGCCCACGCGATCTCATTGACCAGGGGTCTTCGCGTGTAGTTCTCCTGACAGCGTGCCGAATCTGTCCCTGGCTTGATTAGTTCTGTATCAATGAGGTCAAGATTCTAAGGTAACCATTCTATAGACCGGTTGGTTTTTCTCAGGGAAAATTCCATGTAGAGAACATAAATTTCACCACCACAAGTCTGCCAACCTTCTGGAGCATTCACCCCGGTCTGGCAGTTTGAAAGCAGCCCGGGATGGCTGGGCCGCCCCCCCCACCCCCACCCTCGTCCTCCTCAGTGGGAGAGGCTCTGCAGGCCGGCAGGCCTCCCCGGCGGGTAGAGGCTCCCTGTAACCGGAGTCCGGAGAATGTTTCCCTCTCCCTCTGTAACGGCCTTCACCCGAGAGCCTGTGTGGTAGGTGAGCATGCTGTCGTGGTCGTCAGGCCTGCAGGCATGTCCCTCCGGACTCTGCAGCTGCCATGGGCTCACCTGAGACTCTGGAGGCGGGGGTGGGGGTGGGGGGTGGATCTGAGCAAGGTCGATATTTAGGATTCGGCACACCCTGGAGCCTTGACTGTTTATACTTCACTCTTTCCCCTGTTTACAGCTGTTAGGATCTGCTTCAATACACCTGCAGTTAGTTGTCAAACAAAACCTCAGACAGGTGGGCAGATGGGGTGCCCCTGGGAAAGCCAGCCCCTCACCCCAGTCTTTGCCTACTGTCTGTCAGTTCGGGGCTGTGGAACTCGTGGTGTGATCCTTCCCATCCGGGCCTTTCTCGAAACACCCAGTGTCTCCTGGGTTTCTTTCCTTGTCGCTTTCCTCTCAGTCTGAGGCACCAGGAATGCTGAGAAGTCAAAAGAACGAGTCTCCTCTGCCTTCTGTGCCTGTATCACTCAGCAGCCTCTGGGCACACTGATGTTCATTTACATTCTTATTTTTTTTTTTAATTGAAATTCTATGTTGGAAAATCTAGCTCGTGGCCATGAATGTCCCCGTGTGTACAGGTCTAGTTATCTATCACCTACTCGAAAATGATGAAGTTGAGAATTCCTGGGGAGAAAAATAAACCATTAGCAGTTGATCTATTTGAGAAACACGGATTCTCCCAGCCTCTCCAACTGGTTTGCCAGAAGTAATTATTTTCCCTGAATTTCTCTAGCATCTGTCAGGACACAGGCATCTACATGTGTGATGAATTGACATTGGCTTAAAATGAAGGAACTCGAACTGGATTCCTAAGGATAGAACATTCAGAAACTCATTGCCTCAGGGTTTGGAAACCCTCCTGTTTGAACCAGAAATAAGCAGCACTTTTATTGTCCTGCAAGGTTTCCCTTTAAGCCTTGACAGTAGAACCAGTTCCAGGAGAGGTAGCCTGCTGGCTCGCCTGCTATGGAGTGACTCCCTGTAAGTGGCCTGCAAGCCACTGGGAATTCTGGGCCTGAAGGAGGAGCCTTTGCCTGAGGCACATGCCAGGTCGGGCTCACTGCTGCCCAGAGCCCGGGTCGTGCTGTCCTCAGGGAAGTGTTGGGGCTGCGTTGGTGTCATGCACTAGGCTGCACCCCTGGGCAGCGGAGCTAGAAGACAAGGCTGAGATTTTCAAAGACCCTAAACAAGTAGTCTTTGGAGAGCCAGCAAAGGCACTTATGAGAAGAAAGTCTCATACCACTCCTAAGCTAGAATCCTAGGAAAAGAATGAACATCCATGCTCTGTCCGTGGCTGATCGAAGCATCTGCCACGGAGCAGAAATCATTTCACATTAGACCTCGTTAGTGAAGGCGTCCAGTGCCATTGAGGTGAGTGTATTTTGAACAGAAACAAATGGATTCTGGAAAGTACCTTGTGACAAACATGAGACTAATAGGCCCCTCCCCAGCATCACCCCAGTTAGTTCTCAGTTCTCACCCCAAGCTGCCTGTAGCTGTCACCCCTTGGGGTGAGGATTCAGGACTAACGCGGAGCTGGGCAGCTGGGATCTGAAGCTGGTAGTTCTGCGTCAACAGGCCAGAGGATGTGGGGGGGGGGGGGGGGGGGGGGCCGGGACGAGCAGGAGGAAGTTTGGCACACTCCCTGCCGTGGTCCTAGGAGGCCAGCGAGGCCACCACAGGAAGGTCCCAGCAGCCCCTTGAGGAGGGGCAAACGCAAACGAGAATGATAATCGTGAATGCCTGGCCTCAAGTTTTTTGGTTCCTCTGATGGGGCCATTTGATGATACAGTGAAATGTTAAAACCGATCACTATCGTTAGCAAGTTGAAAGTCATAATCATGGTAACAGTGGTGTGCCTCACACACCTTGGCCCTGGGCCCCTCAGGCCAGCGATTCGCACTGCACCTTGGGCAGGGCTTCGGCCGGCCTTCTGCAGCGCCCGTGCGGCCTCGTCTGCCGGTGAGCGGCGGACCCAGCCGGCCGCGGCGGGTAGGTGTGCGCGGAGCCGGGTAGGTGTGCGCGGAGGCGGTAGGTGTGCGCGGAGCCGGGTAGGTGTGCGCGGAGGCGGTAGGTGTGCGCGGAGGCGGGTGGGTGTGCGCGGAGGCGGTAGGTGTGCGCGGAGCCGGTAGGTGTGCGCGGAGCCGGCGGACGGAGGCCGCCCCACCCCCACGGGGCACAGGCCGCAGGTGGCCACAGCCGGCGCAGCCCGCGTCGCTCAGTGACTCGTGGAAGTAACTCTCACCTCTCTCTTTCTCTTCCTACAGGAAGACTGTATCGCTAGGTACAAGTTGCTGGTTGAACTGGTCCAAAAGAAAAAACAAGCCAAAAGCTGAGTATTCTGGAAGATGATGCTCACCTTCATTTTCCAAAATGATTATTTTAAAAGTCTTATGCAGAAATTTGCATTTTGTACCTCAGTATTTCCATACGTCATGTGCCTTAGTAAAAAAAAAAAAAAAAAAATTAAAAAATTTTAAAAATGTTGTGCTGTATTGTTTAAAACAAAGACTGTTAAAGGAGAAAAAGGATCTGGGTATTTTACAGATTATTTTCTTTCTCATCATTGCAAAGCTTACTTTCCTGCAGACCAACTCAGTAGTGCTAACAATCAGCAAATACAGGATTTTGAAGGAACACAGGAGTGAACTAACATGTAAGAATTAAACTTAATGTGTGTCTTTGACCGAAGAGCTCACGGCTTCGGGAGCTTATCGGCAGCAGGATGCAAGTGCTCGGGAAGCTGGCTAAGAATTGTGTGAGGCTATCTTCACTATAGTCAGATCTATCTAGAAAAAACATTCGTCTACATGAACAAGGAGAGAAGGGGATGAAGGTAATAAACCGGCAAGTTTGGGTTGTTTGGCAGAGCCGCGTCCCCAACTGCTCGAGCCGCCAGGCCGCCTTGTCCCTTCCTGCCAGCAAGCCAGAGCAGAGCCCCAGGGATGCAAGGGGGCCAAAGTTGCTCCCCCAGAGCCTTCTCCAGAAGCCGGCGGGGCTGTCCCTGTGCGCCTGCCTTGGCCACGGCCGCCTCCCCATTCGTTCTGGGGGTCTGGAAGGAGTAAAGCCTGACAGAGGGAAACCATGGAGAGCACTCGGTTGTTCTGGCTTCATTCTGGCCCTGGGGCCCCTCGTCTAGGAATCCAGCTCCAGGCCTGTCTTTCATGCAGCCTGGTGGTCCAGCTTGTGGCCTTCTGGGATTCTGCGAGCATCCTTCTGTTCAAATACCCTTTCTACTTGCAGTACTTTGAACTGGGTTCCTGTCGCACGTACCCCCAAACTGCATTACAAGAGTTCTGGGCTTCCAGCTTGGGGAGAGCCCCACAGGGGTCCAAAGATACCTAATGAATTACAATCGAGGCTACGGTTTCCTAATTTGCCTCCCAGCCCCATCTTTCTAGACTCCTTAAGCAAATAAGGCTCTAGCACAGCTTTCTACCCATGACTATGCTGCCTACCACCTTCTTTAAAAAGAAGTCAGGAAGGGGCCCTTTCCTCAGGGGATTCTGGGAGCCGCCAAGTTTTGCTGAAGTGAGGGGGGGCAGTGGGCTGGGGGGTCCCAGAGCTCAGCCACACTCCACAGACCTGTAGGGTTCAGTTTGAGCAAGGTCATGGCCAAGAAAACAAACGAGCCTCCCAGAGGAACGTGCTACACAGATCATGCGGGGGGGTCACGCACGGCAACGCCCACCGGCAGCCCCCTTCTCCTGGCCCGGCTCCCCTTCCAGAGCCACCAGGGGCAGGCTTAGTTGTGTTGTCTTCAGGGCGGGAGTCTACATATTTCACTAGGTGTCCCCAAGGGTCTCTCACCCCACAAAAAGCCTTTTACAGCCTCTGCTGTAGTATTTATCCCAACACGGCCCGCGGACAAGGAGACCCCTCAGACGTGGCCTCTGAAGAGAGGTTCACGAACTGGGGCCTGGACCAGCCTCCCTCAGCCTCTCGGCGCTCACTTCCTGCCCCTGAACCTCAGACGCGCGGACACGTCGGTGAGCGGCCTCACATGAAGGAAAAGGCCTTCACGCCAGTGGCCGCCTGGCCCCAGTCCCTGCCTCCTCCTCAGACATGGTCTAAGGAAAGGCCAGAGTAATTTTAGAGTCAAAAGAGCCACATCTGAATCCTGGGTCAGGCGCAGTGAGCAAGGAGTGGGAACGGAGCCATGAAAATGGTCTTGAACGCCTGGGGTTTGGAAGGAGGCGGGGAGGGCCGGGCAGGCAGTGTGGAGACAAGGCTTGAGGCACAGGACTTGGTTTCGATTCTTCGAGGTCCACACCCCAGTCAGACCCCAGCAGAGAACAAACGGCTGCACAGACAACAGCCCATTTATGTTGGCTTTGGAAAGCCCTGGGCGGGTGGTGGGCGCATCCTCTACTGACGCCATCCGGCCGCCAGCCCCTTGCCCACGTCCCACCCCCGCCCCCCTGCACAGCCAGGTGGGGCCCGCAGGGGAGCCAAGGCTTTGGGGCCTTTGCCCTCCTCTTCTGGGGGGACAGGTCTTTTATCCTTTAGTGACTGAGGTTTACTTTCTCCACTGGGACAAAAATCTCCCAGCTTCCATTTCTTTAAACTTAACATTTAGAGCACCCATTCCTGACGCCCGCTCACATGTTGTCTGCTATCTCACAGCACCCCCAACTGGCTGACCAGGCCGGGCCCACATCCCCTCTCCTGCCCATGGCTGGTGCCACCACCCACTCCGTGGGGGCTCAGCAGGCGTGGGCCTGTGCAGGCCGAGTGGAATTCTTTCTTAGCTGTGCCTTACCCAGCTGTGTTTGTGGAAACCAGACAGACCACACGGCTTGCACTTCCAGCAAGGAATCCGCTGCTTCTGCGGCATCTGCGTGGGAACCATCCAGAAGTCCCGCACAAGCCTCTCGCCCCGATCAATCGCGTGTGCTGGGCCAGACGGCCCAACCCCAGGAGGGGATGATTGCTTTTGGTTGGAATATTGTAGCCAGTGGGTTTTCTCACTCGGTTTTAGAATAAGATCTCAATAAGGTTTCTACTGAAACTCTTTTGGGAGAGCTTAAAAAAATGCCTCGGGACTTTTTCTTGCCATGTGCCAGTCCCACCCCCCAAACCATGTCCACCCTACCCCTTTGAAAGCAGAGAACTAATCCCTTTAAAATACCAGCTATTTCATTCCTACTTATATCCGTGGGGTATTTGTGGTAGTTGTTTTAGCAATTATGTTTTTTCCTAGAATTTAAAGGGCACAGGTGAAATTGTGATACTCTATACACATGGGACGGACCGTATACTGTGCAGGACAGTCCCAGTTTACTACCTGTCTCAATATGCCCACTTGCACAGTGTGTTACATGGTCACAGGTCCATGTGGGATTGCAAACAGATGGCGGGTCCCCGAGGCCCTTGAGGGATTCTGAATCCCCCCGAGGAGGACAGACAGCTGCGAGACTTCGGCAGGCATTTGGTTTGCCTTTGCCCTAGAAAGCCCCAGGGGTAGAGGGGTTGTGTGGACCCTGACCCCCAGCTCCTCCTGAGGGACCCCCACCCCACTCAGGGAAAACTGAGGCACGGGACATGCCTGAGTCAGAGCCCACCCTGACCAGGGGCTCCTGCAACGGGCCCTTCTGGCACCGGTGCTCGTGGCCTCCCATGCCCTCACCGCGGCCTCCCGTGTGGTCCCAGCGCCTTTGAGAGCGAGTGGGGGCTGCGTCTGGAGGCTGAGGGGCAGGGAGGCCTGCGGGGGGGGGGGGGGGGGGGGGGGGGCCGGGGGGGGGGGGGGGGGCGCGGGGGCACGCAGCTTAGATTAGTCATGTTCCGTCACTGGTAGAAACAGGTTGTGACATTCAGTCCTGAATTTTCAAGTTCATTCTCACCAAATGGTCAGCCCAAGCCAGCTTTCCAAAGAACAGGCTGAGAATAAGCACCGCGCTCTCAGGGCGCAGCCCCCCGTATAACCTCACTGCCGCTCTGCACATGGCAGGGCGCCCCGGGCGGGGACAGTGTGGCCGCGGGACACCTCGGGGTGCTGGGCCCTCTGTGCTCCTACAGCCTTCCCAGGGCGCCGCCGAGGATCACAGGCCCCTTTACAGACTGGAAAGGCGGGGGGGGGGTGGTGGCCCAGGTCTGGCCCGCAAAGCGGGGGAAGTGGCTTTCTTTTCGGCCATTTGTGGCCATGAGCGGACAGCTTCCCCTGCGGGAGCCCCGCCTTGGCTCCACCTGTGGCCGGGAAGCCATCCCCACGGTCCTGGCAACAGTCCCCGTCTCCTGTCTGAGCAAACTACTTGGCCTTCAGCCTTAGACTTTATTCACCGGGGAGCTCAGTTAACACGCTGTAAAACTGAGTGGCTGCAATTATTTTCCTCTGGTCTGCTGGAAAAAAAGAACAGCTTCGTGTAGAACCGAAAAAGGGAAATCACTTCATCAATCTGATTCCCAGGCGGAAACAACCAGTGTCTGAAAGGGCAGCGTCCCAAGGCAAGCTGGGGACGGGTCCCAGTGCCGTCGCCTCACGGGGGGGGGGGGGGGGAGGCCCCCCCCCCCCCCCCCCCCCCCCACCTTGCACTACTCCCAGCTGGAAGCCTACGGAACAGGGTTCTCAAACCCAGCTCCCTGCCTCGCCCCCTCTGCTGGAACTTCCCGCTTCAGAAGCTGCTCTGGGGATGGAAAGAAAATACACACCCAATTGTTCCCTCCTGCCTTCGCTGCCTGGAGTGAGCCAGGTGTGTGAGGGGCCCCGGATCAGTGTCTCCTGAATTATTACAGGAGTTTAACTCGGCCAAGTCCATCGGTTTAAAAAGAATCCCAGTTTTACAAAAGGAGATGGACCAAGATTTGAGGGGCAACGAGGCCTACTCAGAGCTATGGAGTGGAGAAAGAAGACCGCTCTGATGGAGGGGTAAATGTAGGTCCTAAAAGAAAGACACTTTCAGGAACCGACGACGTGGCAAAGCTGTGACAGCGGCAGGGCCAGAGTGGGCGGCAGGTGTGTTACAAGGTCATAGTCTTTCCTGCTTACAAAGGGTGAAGCCGGCAGAGCCACTCAGTCCTGCAGCAAAATCCAAGACTAAGCATCCGCACGAGTTGCGATTCAAACATCAAAGCTTCACATTGTAAGGAGGACAAGGCCCCCCGGAGGCGCAGCTGGGAGGGGAGGCTCTGCGGCACCCCACCCGTTCTGGGGATGGCGGGGGGGAATAGGGATTTCCCTGCACTGGGCTTCCAGGCGCTGGAAGGCTTGAGCCCCAAGCCCCAGGAAGGAGGAGGGCGCTCCCAGAGGGCCTGAGGGGCCAGGAAGAGGCGGGAGAGTGGCCTGAGGCCAAGCACACCCCGAGGCCGGCAAGGCCAGCAGGACCGGACCCATGCGGTTCTCCGCCCCGAACCGCACGCTGGGCTTGCCCGGGACGCCGAAAGCACAGATGCCCGCCGCCACGCCGGGGGCTCCGGTTTCCTGCTCCTGGCCTGAGCGAGCCTGCTCAGCGACCCCACCTGCCGGGGACCCCGGCGCTCAGCCGAGCAGGACAGCCCCTGCACGAGGCCGGGATCTTGCAAAGAAAATGTACACCTTATTTTGCTCAAAGAAGCCTCTGTACGGGAAGAGTTCAGCTGCAGAAAACACCTGTCTGTGCTTGCGCTGGGAGGAGACCAGGAGGACCGGAGAGAGAGTTGCGCCGGGAACGGCAGCGGTGCCAAAAATGTAAAATCTCCTAATTAATCCGTCTGCTTGTTAAGTGAGCCAAGTGAAAAAACACCAGATGCATCAATCAGAATTTGAGGGAAATCAAATTAACTCGATCAGCAAAAAAAGTGCATTTCTTCAAACTTCAGAAGGCACTATCAGAATCCGAATGCTGAGCGTTCCCTGGGGCGCACGGAGAGGTCGCCCTCCCGCCCGGCCTCGCAGCTGGTCCCTCGGGGCCTCGCACCTGGCGCTGCCGGCTGTGCATGCCAGCCTCAGGCAGTCAGCAGGCCCCTCACCGGCCCCCAGCGCCCCTTCAGTCCCCACAGCCCTCTCGTGCGGCCCCAAGACGCACCTCCGGTTTGATCCCACAGGGCCCCCCAAAGCCCTGACGGCCAGGGGGCCATGCTGCCTTTCAACGTTGCGAGGCCTCCAGTTCCTTTGGGAATGAAGCGCATGTAAATAAATAAACCAGGGGGCTCCCCCGCCGGTCCTCAGATTCCTGTGCAGGTGACCCCAGGCTGGCCCTCGGTTCCTGGCCATCCTGCCCAACGGCCGCCACTCCCCTGAGCCCAGACCCGGTCGCAGACTCAGGAATCTCCCGGTCCCCCGCCCGCAAACAAGAGGCTCAGGGACACCCCTCACCCCCCGCCCCAGCTGAGAAACAAGACCGTGCGTACAAATCTCCGGCCCAGAGCCCGGGATTCAGTCCGTCACTTCTTGGCCCCTAGAAGCGTCCACGTGGTGCCACAGCCCCTTTCTCTGGCGCGTCCTACTCAGCGATCCTCAGAGATCCCAGCTGGCCTTTCTTCCCTAGGCCTCCCGTGACCTTGTCCGTGTCCCTTCCCCGGCTTTCGGGGTCCGCTCCGCACCGAGTGCAGTGGGACGCGGGCACGGCGGGCACAGCCTGGAGCTGCCGGCACGGGGCCCGGAACGGCAGGTGCAAGGCCACCGCGCCCCAGGAATGAACGCCAACAGCCTGGGAAAGGCCCCGGGAGGACGGGGCCTGGGCTTGCTGGAGCCCTCGGTGAGGGAACCGCGAGGACGGGGGCCAGAGTCGGACGCCCCGAGTCGAGCCCAGATTCCGAGGGGCCTCGTGTGCCATGCTCCCCGGGGATCTGGGGGGAGGAGGAGGAATTATCATTGAGTGCTTCCTCCCTTACCCGCCTCGGCTGTTGTTCTGATGTGTAGCGACTGGCGCTTTGGCGGCTGGGAAGCTGCCCGCCCTCTCCAAGCCTCCACTTCCTCGCCTGGAAGCCGCAGAACAACACAGGCCTCACGGGGCCCGCCGCAAGCTGAAGGGGTTTGATGACGCCGGGCTCCCAGCCTGCCCTCGGGCTTCGCTGGGCGGGCCCCCCGCTGGCCCTGGAGGCGGGGGGGGGGGGGGGGGGGCACCGGGAGCTGCGGTCCTTACACACCCAAGGCCTTAAAACTGGTTTGCCCTGCAAGAAACCGCATCAAGCGCTGTGCACAAAACCTGAAAAGTGAACTCAAGTCACTTTGAGAATCTCCAGTGAAGACCACGCCAACGAAGACACAATACGTCGGTTTCGGTTATCTGGGTTGCTGTTTACGGACCCCGATCTGGAAAACATACGTTTGCCCTTCTGACCTCCCCCTCGTTCCCCCATCTGCCCTCCCTCCGAGTTTGCCTGCGCCGTGCCTTGCTAGCAGCCTTATCACGCGGTGAGCTGCCTCCGCTGGCAGCCGGCTGCCGAAACCGCTCAGGGGCACCCTCCACAAGCTCTTTTTCACAAACCCACAGCACCTTTCCAACCTCGTGTCCTGGGCCCACTCGATACCATTTGGGAAGCTCACACCCACCTCCCTGAAACCCGTCTCCCACAGCGCTGCATGGCCGTCCTGCGCCAGGCCTCGCTCTCTCCTGCCTCTCTCCTCCCCTAACTGCCCGGGCCCCTCGGCCCTGGAACAAAGATTACATGTCTGGAGCTCCTACTCCGCGTGCCACCCCTTTCCAGCCTGCCCCGGCAGATATATCCCTGGGTGGTGACGAGAGAAGGCCTTTGGCCAAAAGTAATGGCTTTCCTTTGGAAGATTTGCTAGGAATTATGAGGGTTTCAAGCTGTGGGCCCAAGAAACTGGTCATCAAAAAACATCCTTTCTAGAAGAGTCCATGCTCATATAAAGATGATGCACTGACACTTGTTGGACAGGACCTGTCAGGACTTGGGAAAACCGCACATCTGACCCAGAAAATCACTGAGTTACACCAGATACAAAATTCAGTTTCTAAAATGTTTCAAGTATCTGTCACTTTTTATTTACGGGACAAAAGCGGGGCACAAAATTATGTGTGTACTATGAATCAACTCTGTAGGAAGAGTGTACATAAAAATAGATAGGAATATTGGCTATCTGTGTATATTTTAATATAAAAATTGCCAGTTGAATGGAGTAAATGAGACATTTCCTTTCTTTTTCTAGTACCCAAATTTTTGGAAAAGTGGTCATGATAACCGGCAATTTAAAAAATATGTTCAGGCCAGCGCTTAACTGTGTTACAAGCACCTTGAGGGTGCTCTTCACACTTGTTCACCACCAGCTGGTCTGCTCAGCAGCTCCAGGGGAGGGGCACGAGGCGGGATGGGAGCAGGGGCAGCAGACCGCAGGGAGTGACGATGTGTGTCGGGGTCTGCCCCTCAGACAGCCCTGCCAAACCTGACCGGTGACCAAATTCACAATCAAAGGACACTCACGCTTCACAGTAATCTTCACTGTCCTTAAAGGATAGTAAACACTCAGTTATTGGTATGAAAGAGATGTTTCTTTTGATGCCAAGAACAAGGTGAGGAGCGGACTCTACGTGGAGTAACAGTTGGCATGCATTTTTAACCAGGTAAAATCATTTAAAAATATAGCAGCTTCCAAATGTTTACAAAAGATCACAACGACTTCATTTTGAAAGGCCTTGTTCGATTTACACAAAGCGATGGTGCCATCCATGTATGTTTCATTTTCAGTAAATAAAACTAAGGTTAATGGTACAGTTCTCACTGAGAGTTCTAAAATCCAAAACAAAAGCCCATCCCCTACTTTTAAAAGCAGAATTACATTTTACTGGCAGGCACCTTTGGCCTACAATTCCAGGGGCCTCTCCTGTCTATTTCAGGGAGAGTCTGGTTACAGTGATCCTACTTTTGCTTGGCTGACACAGAGCTTAAGAAAACAAGTTGGCAACTTGTTTTTCTTGGCATTCACTCTCAATGCTTGCTCTTGACCCGTGACACCGATCACACACCCACAGGACCTATGCACAGAAGTCCAGACAGGAACCAGCTGACAGAAACCCATTTCTAAGCACAGTACCCTTTTCCAAGGGTCAAGCGCTGAGGAAAGAGCAACAGCTCCCCAGAAACTTCCCAGAGCAAGAATCTAACAACCACGTGGAACCACAGAGCAGCAACCCAGAAAACCAGGTGTACTTGGCGGTGGAGCTGACGAAGGCACCCAGTGCTTCAATGAAGTAAGTTAGCAAGACACAAAAGCATGAGTAGTTACACTCAGACACTATACAAATAAGCGGCCAAGGTGAATGACACACTCTTCCGAAGAGAAAACCTGCATGGCCAAGTCCGGCTTTTGTTTAGATTCCTCCGAGCGTGAGAAACAGGCAGGAGTCAATGATCAGTCATCTGTCATTTTAGCGGAGTGACATTCCTCAGTGCTGCCAGAGACAAGACTTTCCAGAATCAGGTGTTTTCCGTTTGTGTCTAGAAGAGGAAGTCTCTCTGGGAACCTAAACTTCACTCTTTAGTACAGTTAGAAGCCCAGAGCCGGTTTTCCTTGTTTCCTTGACCCCTCATCACTGGGAGCACATCACACAGACCCCTGCACTCGCTTCCACGATGGCCACCGGGGTGAAGCTCCACAGGTGATTCCAATGCATACCAAGACCCAAGAACCACTAAGGATATGTAAATTTCTCTTTCATTGAAATGACTCTGGTTAAAGCTAATAAGGAGGAATTCAGTCTTTACCAAGTATGAATACTACTTTATTAATGTGTTAATAATTATCTCATCTGGAATTTATTTTCCTTTTATCTCCACTGTAATTCTTTTCCTCTCCTTTGCATTACAGCAATTTTCCGAGTGCACTCTTGGTAATGATGCGCGAAGATTTAAACACAAGATCAGTTTGCGCTGCAGAATATCCCACATTGTGTATCAAGTTTACTCATGAGCAAAACTAGGTAACTCCAACATGAATCCTGCAAAGCACGCAGCCCACCCGAAAACTACCAGAATGAACTGTCACACGAGGCACCAACAGTCCTCAGGGCCTTCATTCTCTCCAAACAAGAATGACACAGAGCGATGTCACCAAGCTGGTGTCATAGGTCATTCCTGAGTTCACACCTCCCTCATAAAACAACTAGCAATTATTCAGGAATAAGACACCACAGAGAGAATCCTAGAATGGGGGGGAGGGGGGGAAGCTAAGTAACCCTGCGCCCGAGAGGGCAGGAGCATCCACCTTGGGAGGTAAGAGCAGCAGCTGTGTGCTGACCCCATGCCAACGCCACCCGCCCCCACCCCCCAGGCCAGCACAGCACCACTCCGAGGTCTCCCCTGAGCCTCTGGTTCCTTCGTGGGAAAAGACAGCCGGGGGGTGGGGGGGGACATCCAGCCCCCACCCCAGCACCGTGGGTCACGTCATGGAACCCCCTACTCCACTTCCAAAGCCACAGGGATCACAGAGGCATCTGTGGGGCCAACAGTGGGAATCTGACAGAGAAGCGGGGAGGCACGGGCAACACCCAGCACTTGGATCTTGACCCACCGAGTTCTTACCTGCAGCACCTGAGAGGTCCCAAGCAGCGCCTCTGCTCATGGGCAGAGCTGGGCCGGTCTGAGCCGGAGCCTGGGTGGCGGGCCGCTTGGCCCTCACTCAGGCGGTGCAACTAACTTACAGCTCCTTCCGCCACGGAGTAGAGCCCCCAGGCCCTCCTGACCGGAGACTGCCTGGGAACACCGGGGAGGCCGACCAGAGCCCGGCGAGAAGAGCTCCTTCACAGGCCACCCACGACGGAATGCGGCTCCCAGTCACCTGACCAGAGAGCCCAGCCGTAATACCTGGAAGCTGGGTAGCCTGGAATTGCTGAGAGAGGAGAGCAGGCAGAGCTGATCATGCCCAAAAAGCGGCACCTGGGTAGGGCACTGGCATGAGTCAAGACCACAAAGGGCTTAGCCAGGCTCGGCATCAATTCCCCCACTCCCCTCAGGCAGCGGGGGGCTCACTGCCGGGCCCGCCCACCTGAACACAAAGCCTGGGCATAAGGCCTGGAAAGCGCAGCCCCCCTCCAGCAGGCAGCGCTGATGTCTACAGGACAAATCCAGTGGCCCCATTCAACCAGAGAATTCACCAGATGGCCTGAGTCAAGACCAGAAAGAGTCGTGAGGTCTTGGAGCCAGTTCTTCCCCTCCACCCAGGTGGGGAAACTAATTAGGAGCCATGCCCATTGCTGAAAACAGCCCTCAGATGTGCAGCCAGGGAGCCTGACCAGAGCACACAGGAAGTTATGTGACCCATCCCTACTTACAGGGTAGCCACTGAATAGAAGCACATTCTGTGATTTCCCCACCTGCAGAGCAAAACCAGTAGCCCTGCCTGGCCAGAGAATTCAGTGCATAATCTTGTCTGATCAGGTTCTCCAGTGAGCCCTGCAGGCCCTAGGGCCCATTCTCCTGCGCATCCCTGTTCCAGGGATGCTAACTCACAGCCACGCCTACTACTGAGCATAGCACCCAGTCCTGACTGTCTAGTAAGCCTGACCAGAGAACCCAGGCAATGGTGGAGCCCAACCTACAGCTCCCCCCACCCCACCCCAAGGCTCCCATTCATGACCTCAGAACTAAGGCAATGGCCTCACCCAAAAATGAGCCCAGTAGCAGGCCCCACAGCTGGAAATTCCCAGCAGACACATTCAGAAACCTAAAGTGAGCTGTCTGATGAACTGTCTCTGTCTAAATGAACCTGTAAAACCCAGAAAAGGAGACTACTTACTCAAATGCATAGATCCCCAAGTAAGGAAGAAAGATCACAAATCTCAGGTCAACATGACACTACCAAACTAATAAAACTCTAATAACTGACCCTAAAGAAATAGAGATCTATGATCTGTCAAAGAATTGAGAATAATACTCAAACTTTGGTGAACTACAAGAAAACACAGAAACCAAATGAAATTAAGAAAACAATGCATGAGCAAAATGAAAAGTTTGACAAAGAAATAGAACTATTAAAAAAATAACAAAAACAGAAATCCTACAGCTTAAAAACATGATGACAAATAGAGAGCTTCAAAAGCAGACTTGACTAAGCAGGAGAAAGTATCAGTGACCCAGAAGACAGGACATTCAAAATTATTCAGTCTGAGAAACAAAAAGAAAAAAGAATGAAAAAGAGTAAAGAACGTCTATGGGAATTTTGGAACACAACAATATTCACATTATGGGAATTCCAGGAGAAGAGAAAGAGAAAAGGACAGAAAGTATATGGTAATGGCTGGAACTTCCCAAACTTGGGGAGAGAAGTGGACATCCAGATCCATGAGGGCCAAAAGATACCAAATCGGTTGAACCTGAATAGGGCTACGCCAAAACACACTATGACTAAATTGTTAGAAGTCAAACACAAAGAAAGAATTCTGAAAGCAATAAAAGGAAAGAGAGAAGTTACATAAGAGAGAAGTTACATACGGAAACCCCTTAAGACTATAGGCAGATTTCTCAAAGGACACATTTCAGGCCAGGAGAAAATAGGAGGACATACTCAAAATAATGAAACAAAATAACCATCAATCAAGAGTTCTATACATGAAGCTGTCCTTCAGAAATGAAGGAGAAAGACTTTTCACAACAAACAAAAGTGGAGAGAGTGCATCACCACTTGTACCACCAGCCTTACAACAAATACTAAAGGGAGTTCCATGAGTGGAAGCAAAAGGATACTAATTAACATCATGAAAACATTAAAAGGTAGTATAAAACTCACTGGTAATGGTAAATATATAATCAAAGACTCTGTAATATGTTAATAGTGGTATGAAATTCACTTACAACTCTAGTTTAAAAGTTAAAAAGCAAACAGTAAAAGTTACCATGACAATAATCTTGTTACTGAATACACAGTATAAAAAAAATGTAAACTATGACATCAATAACCTAAAATGGATTAAACATAAATGGATTAAATTCTCCAAAGTAAATAGAATGGCTGAATAGACTAAAAAAGATACAACTGCATGCTGTTTACAAATGATTCACTTCAGCCTTAAAGACACACAGAGAGATGGAAAAAGACATTTCAAGAAACGATAACCGAACAGAAAAAGCAAGAGTAGCTATACTTTCATCAGACAAAACAGACCTTAAAAATGATACAAGAAACAAAGGTCATTATATAGTGACAAAGGGGTCAATCCATCAAGTAGATATAACAACTGTAAATACTTATGCACCCAACATCAGAGCACCTAAATATATAAAGCAAAAGCTAACAGAGCTAAAAGGAGAAAAAAAAAATATATATATATATATATATACCCCACTCTCAAGATGGATAGATAATTCAAAGAATCAATAAGGAAAACAGCAGATTTGAACACCACAATAGAACAAACGGACCTAACAGACATATAAAGAAATTTCTGACAACAGCAGAATATATATTCTTCTCAAGCACACATGGAACATTTTCTAGGACATATGATATATACTGGGCCACAAGACAAGTCTTAGGAAATTCAAGAAGACTAAAGTCATACCAAGTATATTCTCTGATCACAATGGTATGAAACTAGAAATTAACAGAAAAAAAACCTGGAAAACTCACAAAATATGGAAATTATATAATACTCTCCTGAACAACCAGTGATTCAAAGGAGAAATTACTTTTATTTTATTTATTTATTTTTTTAAGTAGGCTCCATGCCTAGTGTGGAGGCCAACATGGGGCTTGAACTCACAACCAAGATCAAGAACTGAGCTGAGATCAAGAGTCAGACGCTTAACCACCTGAGCCACCCAGGCACCCCAAAGGAGAGATGAAAGCAGCTCGGGCTCGCTACTCAGCGGGGAGCCTGCTCCTCCCTCTCCCACTCCCCCTGTTTGTGTTCCCTCTCTCGTTGTGTTTTTGTCAAATAAATAAATAAAACTTAAAAAAAAAAAAAGCAGCTTGGAATAAAAAATGAAACAGAACATACCAAAACTTACAGGATGCAGCAAAAGCAGTTCTAAGAGGTAAGTTAATAGCAATAAACAGCTATATTAGAAACAAAGATCTCAAATAAACAACCTAACTCAGCCTCAAGGAACTAGAAAAAGAACAGACTGAGCCCAAAGTTAGCAGAAGGAAGGAACTAATAAAGATTAGAGCAGAAATAAATGAAACAGAGAACAGGAAAGCAACAGAAAAAATGAACAAAACTGCAAGCTGGTTATTTGAAAAGATAAACAAAACTGACAAATTTTTAGCTAGACTAACCAAGGAAAAAAGAGAGGAGACCCAATTCAACACAATTATAATGAAAAGAATGTTACAACTGACACCGCAGAAATACAAAGGATCGTAAAAGCTATTATGAACCAACAAACTGGACACCCTAGAAGAAATGGAAAAATTCTTAGAAACATCAAATCTACCAAGACTGAATCAGAAAGAAATAAAAAACGTGAAGAGCCCAATTACTGGTAAGATTGACTCATTATCAAAGATCTCAAAACAGAGAAAAGTCCAGGGCCAGACGGCTTCACTGGTGAATTTTACCAAATATTTAAAAGAATTAACAACAATCCTTCCCAAACTCTTCCCCAAAAAATTAAAGGGGAAGGAATGCTCTCAAATTCATTTTATGAGGCCAGCATCACCCTGCTACCAAAGCCAGAAAGGACACTACAAGAAAATGCAACCACAGGCCAATATCCCTGATGAATATAGATGCAAATACTAACAAACCTAATTCAGCAGATCATTCACCATAAAAAAAAAAAAAAAAATCATTCATCATGATCCAGTGGGATTTATACCTAGGATGGTTCAGCATATACACATCAGTCGATGTGAAACATCACATTAATGGAATGAAAGAAAAAAATCATATGACCATCTCAAGGCCAT
This sequence comes from Callorhinus ursinus, assembly GCF_003265705.2. Taxonomy (NCBI): domain Eukaryota; kingdom Metazoa; phylum Chordata; class Mammalia; order Carnivora; family Otariidae; genus Callorhinus; species Callorhinus ursinus. The sequence goes on from NW_027397125.1 coordinate 4,444,987, forward strand.
ATGAGGCAGAAAAAACATTTGACAAAATTTAACATCCATTCATGATAAAAACTCAAATTCGGTACAGAAGAAATGTATCTCAACTTAATAAAGGTCATAAATGACAAGACCACAGCGAAAATCATACTCAATAGCAACAAGTTGAAAGCTTTTCTTCTAAGAGTAAGAACAGGACAAAGATGCCCACTCTCACCACTCCCATTCAACATAGTATTGAGCATCCTAGATTCCACCAAAAACTATTAGATCAAATCAGTCAGTAAAGTTAAAGGATACAAAATTAACATATAAAAATCAGCAGCATTTCAGGGTGCCAGGGTGGCTCAGTTGGTTAAGTATCTAACTCTTGATTTAAGCTCAGGTCATGATCTCCGGGTCATGAGATCGAGCCCCCCATAGGGCTCCATGCTGGGTGTGGAGCCTGCTTAAGATTCTCTCTCTCCCTCTGCCCCTCCCTCCCACTTGCATGCACGCAAACTCTCTCTCTAAAAAAACAAAAAAGTCAGTAGCATTTCTATACAGTAACAATGAATTATCTGAAAAAGAAATAAAAAAATGATCCTATTGACAATAGCATCAAAAACTTAAGATCTATACCGAAATACTTAAGTATAAATTTAACAAAGGAAGTAAAAGTTCTCTACACTGTAAACTACAAGACACTGATGAAAGAAATTCCAAGAAGATGGAATAAATGGAAAGGTATCCCATATTCATGGATTGGAAGAATATTGTTAAAATGTCCATACTACCCAAAGCCACATACAGATTCAGTATAATCCATATCAAGATTCCAATGGCATTTTTTTACAGAAGTAGAAAAAAAAATTCTAAAATCCATATTTAACCATAAAGGACCCTGAATAGCAAAAGTAATCTTGACAAAGAACAAAGTGGGAAGCATCATACTTCCTTATATCTTTTAAGCTTACAATCATCAAAACAGTATGGCTGGCCTAAAAACAGATACATAGACCAAAGGAACAGAATCAAGAGCCCAGAAATAAAACCAAACATATATGGTCAACTAGTATTCCACAAAGGAGCCAAGAAGCCAAGAATACTTAATGAAGAAAAGATAGTCTCTTCAATAATGGTGCTGGGAAAATTGGACATTCACATGTCAAAGAGTGAAAACAAATGCCTATCTTACACGACTCACAAAAAATAACTTGAAATGAACTAAAGACTTATTAAATGTAAGACTCAAAACTGTAAAACTCCTAGAGGAAAACACTGGAAAAAAAATCCCTGACATGTGTCTTGGCAATGATTTTTTTGGGTATGAAACTGAAAGTAAGTACAAGAAACAAAATTTTAAAAAGTGAGACCATATCAAAATAACTTTCTGCACAGCAAAAGAAACCATCAGCAAAAAATGAAAAGATAACCTATGGAATGGGAAAAAATATTTGCAAACCAAATATCAGATAAGGTGTTAATATCCAAAATACATAAAGAACTTACACCACTCAAAAGAAGACACACATACACAGACACACACACACACGCACACACGCACACACGCACGCACAAATAACCCCTCCCCCAAATAATCCAATTAAAAAATGGGCAAAGGACCCAAAACAGACGTTTTTTCCCAAGAAGATACACATGACCAACAGGTACATGAAAAGGTGCTCAACGTCACTAATCATCAGGGAAGTGCAAAAGAAAACCACAATGAACTATCACTTCACACCTGTTAGAATGGCCATTATTAAGAAGACAAGAGACAACAAATGCTGGTGAGAAAGTGGAGAAAAGGAAACCCTTGTGCACAGTTGGTGGGATTATAAATTGGTGCAGCCACTGTGGAAAATAGCATGGAGTCAAAAATAGCAAAAAGTCAAAAATAGAGCTACCCTATGATCCAGCCTTCTTATCTTTGGTAACATATCTGAAGGAAATAAAAACATTACGTCAAAGAGATATCTGCACTTCCATGTTCCCTGCAGCATTATTCACAATAGCCAAGACATTGAAACAACCTAAATGTACACTAATACATGAACAGATAAAGAGGTTGTGGCGTACACACATACTCCACATATAGTGTATAATATATATATTACATATGTATAACATGGAATAGTACTCAACCATAAAGAAGAAGGAAATCCTGCTGTTTGTGACAACATGGATGGGACTTCAGGGCATTACGCTAAGTGAAATTAAGTCAGACAGAGATAGATACTGCATGATCTCCATATGCGCAATCTATTAAAAAGAGAGAAAGAGAGAGAGAGAGATTAACAAAAACTGACTCATAGAGATCAGATTTGCAGTTACCAGAGGGCGGGGCTGGGATGAGAGAGAATTGGATGAATGTGGTCAAAAGGTAAAAATGTCCTTTTATAAAATAAATCAGTACTAGGATATAATGTACAGTATTAAGGCAGTTAACACTGCTGTATGATAATTTGAAAGCTGTTACGAGAGTAAATAGTAAGAGTTCTCATCACAAAGACTTTTTTTTCATTCTCCTGTTTTCTTATCTGCACGAGACGATGGATGTTAACTAAACTTACTGTGGTGATCATTTCACAATACATACAAGTCAAATCATTATATTGTATACCTTAAGCTTACACGGTATGGCATATCAATTATATCTTAATAAAACTGGAAAAAGGAATGGCACAGAGTTATAAACATTATTAAATTTTATTAACAAAAACTTTGTACATTTTCTTTAATACATGTGGAATTTTACATCTAGGTAAAATAACAACACATTCAAAATTTACCATTTATACAAATTGTTACAGAATAACAACCAGTGGGTTAAATAAGTAAAATAAACCACACCGATTTTTTTAATTATCTACAAAAGATTTGACTTTCTTTAAAATTCCCCTGAACATATAAAAATAAATTAATTTTACTTTTCAATTAAATCTACCAATTAGAAATATTACAAATCAAAATATCAATGTTATCTTATGAATTTTTCACAATACAAAACAGATTCACAAAACCTTATTTACAGAAATGAGGTAAGAACTGTGCAATGTTTAACCAAGAGACATATTGCAGAATTAACATGTTCTTCCAGCTAAGTACACAGTGGAGGTCTAATTACAGCTGGGTCTTTTCCACTAATAATTCACACATTTAAGAACAGTTCAATGATTACATCCCCAATTGTTCAATTTATACTCTGCCATACTGTCACACCAGGAGTGTGGCTACCCAAAGTATAAGGACTGTAAATATAAATTTCACCTGTTTCAGGAACTGTAGTTGTTTTGTTTGAAATCACTGTCAGTAAATGGGAAGTTGTTTAAATTATAAAAAAAAAAAAAAAAAAAATTTCTTACCAAATCCACTCATTTTCCTTGTGACTCATTAGTGGACAAATACCCAGGTAATAGTTTTGCCTGAGCTATCTACAGTGGCATAGAAAGTTTTTAATAAAGGCAGAACCATGGGGAAGGCTGCTGGTGCAACACGGACTATTCCTACTACGTACGTATTAAGGACTGACGATAGTGCAAGCTCAGCTGTCTAGAGCCATTTCAACACAATGGAGGTACTAATAGGCACTTGATTCAGGCCAAACCCTACCAGCAGTTTCCAGAGTGGCCCCTCTTTCTGGAAGAAATCTTTCACTCTGAATTGATCTGGTTCCCCCAGCAGCCTTAGAACTCACTTAACTCAAAATATGAGTAGTTACTTTAAAATATGAGTAGGTCTCAGCACTTTATTAAAAAAAAAAAAAGTATTTAGCAAAAGAAAATTACCTTTAGCAGAAGCAGACATTACCATTCTAATTTAATTACCAAAACTGGCCAAATCCCATTACAAAGAAAATTTTTATAACAAAGATTGCCAAGTCCCAGTTGATGACCTATTAATTTGCAATACTTAACCAATAAAACTCCAATAGAAGATATTGGACAGTTCCTTAAAATTTGTCTTAAGATCTGACTCACAGAGCGAGCATACTATAACCCAAACAAAAGATTGTATTTCATATTCTAACTTGTACAACAAAATCGAAGTTTATAAATGGAACAAGTCTTTAGTTTTGCTGTTCGTCTCTCCAATTTATAACAAAATTAGTTGCGCACCAACTATATTAAATTCCTCTTAGGTTGATAAATTCATTGCATGTAAATTATTTCATTGACAAAAGTTAGTTATTAAAATTTTTTTTTCAAAGTTCAAAAAAATCTGGGTTGAGGGATGGGGGATATATGGGAATTCCATTTCAGTGCAACAAAGCAACAAGAAAATTAATCAAAGCCTTACAAGCAAGTCCTTGTGGCAATTAATCCTTTGTTGTGCAGTTCACTTCTTGTCGCATTTCTTCATGGGTGTAGGAGGGCTGCAACGGCAGCCAGATGAAGTGCTAGAGCAGCAGGTGAGGCAATCCAGAGGTTTCTCAAGTGTCAACTTTTCTCTTGAGTGACAGGCCCAGTTTTATCACTAAGTCTCTGCAGTTAAACAAAATCAAAGGCATTAGGTAAATGAATGCGTGGCCCACACTTGTGGTAATCATCTCTTAAACTGGAATTATAACAGAGATAAAAGGTGGTATATGTGGCGATTTCATTTTTTTCTACAAGTTGGCATGACTACTTTTCAGCACAAAATAAAGACATGAGTTTACTGGTAAACATTATCAGTTGCTTTATATTAACTTCAGCAGTATACAAAGACAGAAAGGCCCATCTGAAAGGACAGAACTCATACAGAGAACGGATGTAGAAATCATCCCCCAAATTGACTTGTCCACGGAAGTAGTAACGTGGTATTGGGGAAAATGAATTTTTATGGACTAACAAAGTCATGGGTTCTTATCCCACATGTGCCATTTGTCCCTTAAGCTTTAACCTCTTTGAGTCTCCTTTTACTAATCTATAAAAAAAATTTTAAAGACCCTCAAGACTGAAATCACATATACTATTGTTATCTAACAAAGATGCCTGGCACACAGTGGGGTACTCATAAATATTATTTCCCAGCCTTGCTTTTCTCCCATTAGGTACTTAATACTGCTTACTTTCTTATTTATTATTGTAGTTTTCCATTAAAAAACACATTCCATACTGTATCACTCAGGAAAAGGTAGCTTGTAAAAAAAAAAAAAAACCTCGTTTTATTAAGCATCACTTTATTACATTTTCCCCCAAACTGAAGGCTGGTGGCAACCTTGTGTCAAGCAAGTCTATTGGTACTACTTTTCCAACAGCATTTGATCAATTCTTATCTCTATGTCACATTGTTAGTCATTCTTGTAATATTTCAAACTCTTTCATTATTATATTTGTTACAGGGATCTATGATCAGTGATTACAACTCACTGAAAGCTCAGATGATGGTTAGCATTTTCTTAGCAATAAAAAGCATTTTTAAATTAAGGTATGTGCTTTTTTTAGACATAATGCTATCGCACACTTGACAGATTACGGTATAATGTAAACATAATTTTTATATGCACTGGGAAACAAAAACATTCATCTGACTCACTTTATTACAACATTTACTTTATTGCAGTAGTGTGGACCTGAATCCGCACTATCTCCAAGGTATGCCTGTAGTTTGCTTTTTAATGCAAGAAAAAATTTGAAAAAGAGGAAAAAACAGTATATAAAAAATCCCTAAATTAATACAGACTCACGGAAATTTCCCACGTCTGTAAAACACTGGAGAGGTGACTAGGTTTATGATAGCGACAGGAGTATTCACAATCAGGAAGTCAGAGACGGGGGGAACAAAGGCATTGAAGAGTTGATGAAAACCAATGAATCCTGCATTTTGAACCAACTCTTGTTACTCAATACAAACTAAAGTTTCTGAAGACTAACAGCACAGTAAACAGCAAGCTTTCAAAGTAATGGGAAATAGCAAACATTGTGACTTTTCACACTGTGATTTGCCAAGTCTCCCACCTCATTCTTTCCCTTCTTCCTTTTCCTGACGTCCAGTCTCCATTCTATATCCCAATATCCTTCCTCTAACAGGGTTCTGCCCTGAACTCGAATTTAGGGGAAACACTTATACTCCAGTAAAGTAGACCTAATTGAAGAGGAGAATTAATAGAAAGAAACAGCCTTAAAATGTGCGCTACCATATGTACAGTACACTGTTCCTGCATCCATTTTTAATTTACCTTAACTGGTACACTGAAAAGGTAAGAGGCTATCGCTTAAGTGAAATTAATAATTTAAATTCCATTACAAATATAATTATGATTTACTTTTCTTTTTAAAATTAATCTGGCAGAGTAACTGGAGTGCCCTAAAATTTATATATTAATTTTATTATAAATATGATTCAGTTTTACAAAGTACTTTAAAGCAAAGTAAAAAAATATTCCAAAATTATCTAGACTGGTTCTATAATTAAACAAAATAACTGAACAAAAGTTCATCAAAAAGCACCAACTATTATCTTTTGAATGGACTGTCCCATTCCACTTATTATAACTAAAACACATTTTCATTTCCAATTTGGTGAATTATAAAACGTCCTTCAAACCATATGCACAAATTTAAACTAATGTACTTAGGGGATATATAAATTGGCTTGGGTCCTTCATGTTTACAATATCCAGCTGCTGAAACAACTGGTTTTAAGAAGAAATTATCAGGGGAATAATATATATATATATATTTTTTTTTTAAATAAGAGAGAAAAGCTAAAGAGACTGTCATCTCTGATTAATCAATAAAATTCTTATTATTTCCCAAGATTAATAATAAAGCAAAGATACTTACCGTTACTTTCTGACTTGCGTTATCGCCATGGATGGTGAGAAACGGGTTGGCGGTGGCTGGGTGAAGTGGCGGTGCCTGAGTACCTGCAAGCAGGTTGTTAATCGGGATCTGTGTTGGCCCAGGGATCTGGAGCTGCTGCAGTTCAGGTGGGTGGTGCTGCTGGTGGTGATGCTGTTGCATTAACTGATACAGAAGGGCCTGATGTTGTTCCTTTGGTAAAAACATGTGGGAGAAGATGAGTTCCCAGTCACAGAATTCAGCAGTCAGTAAAGCCTGACTTTTCTATTTTCTTTTTTACTTTAATGTTAGATATTTAAATATAAGTCACATTTATACTACTAAGAAAGAAAACAAGTGTCTTATCTGGAAAAATATAGTGCACTAGATAATAACCATCTATTATAAAATGTCAATATCACTAGTGAATGGCTTATTTTCAAAACAGAGCAAATAAATATAGGAGACCTCTATTCAAATTGGGTTATCCATGATAATTAAGGGCAACGGCAACTTAGAAGTCACAAGTTATCTGGATCTGACTTTAGAATGTGGGCCATTCTCATTCCCAATTCTGGGAACATAAAAATAACTTTTAAAGTTCTCATTCATGCCAACAAAGAGTGCTTCATTGGTGTAGTTATGAGACTATTCTTTGCAGCAAGTATGTATTTGATTTCTTGAGTGTTTACTACGTGCCAGGCACTGTTCTGAGCCACATCAGTGGGGGAAAAAAAATCTCTGCCCGTCCGTGCTCGGCCTGAGGGGAAGACAGAGAGACCAACAAAAATGTTAGGATATGATTATTGGTAAGGATCAGGGTAAACAGCAATGTGTGGGTGACAGTATGGGGGGGGTGGAAATCTCAGATAGGTCAGGGTGGTTTTCACGCGAACAAAGACTTGGAGGCAAGGAGGGAATTCACTATATGGATATGGGGAAAGGGAGGAGATTTCTAGGAAGAAGGAACAGTCAGGGCTCAGGGACTATGTGGGAGCATATCCAGTGTGATCGAGGAATGGCAAGGAGACCAGGGGCAAGCTGGGGACAAGTGAACAAGAAGGAGACAAGGGGAGAACGCGGGCCTCATGGTGGTGGGCCGTGAACACTTTGGCTTTTCCTCAAAGTAATACGGGAAACCAGGGGAAGGTTTTAAGCCGAGGAGTGACACAATCTGACTTGGGACTTCTGGAAGGATTCAATGTGAGGGGTCAGATGAGAGAGTGAAGGATGACTGCAAGGTTTTGGGCTTGGGCAACTATAAATCGGTGTTGCCTTTGGCAGAGGGAGGCAAAACTATGTGTGGAGCAGGTTTGTGACAGATTAGCAGTTCAGTTTTGGACATGTTATGCTTGAAATGTCTATTAAAATATCTAAGTGGAGATATCAAGAGAGTAGTTGGATACAGAAGTTTGATATTCCAGAAATGGGCCTGGGCTGAAGATGTAACATCTGCACATGTTTAAAGCTGGACTGGAGAAAAATATTCGAAGGTCTATGACTGGAGGAGATCACTAAAATACTAGGTTACTCTGAAAGTGACTCAGGCTGAGGTTAAGAGAGGAATGAATGGTTATGCAAGAAGAACACCGCAGTAATGTGGGCTCCTGAAGGCTAAGGGAAGAAAGTGTTTCAAGGAGGAGGGAGTGATCAACTCCGTCAAATGCTTTTGCCAGATCAAGTAAGAAGAATGACAACTGTCTACTGGACTTAGCAGTATGAAGGCCATCTGGGAGGAGACAGCAAGCAGAAAAACAGGGTAGCAGTTGGTGAGGGGAGGAGGGTCAAGCAAGAGTTTTTCTTAAGACGGGAGAAATCAGGATGACTTAGAGGCAAACGCGCTGCTTATAAACGAACAAAGTTCACCCCACAATCTTGGCTGACAAAGAAAAGATAGAATTTTTATTTATTTATTTATTTATTTATTTATTTATTTATTTATTTATTAATTAATTATTTGAGAGAGAGAGAGCACGAGAGGGAAGAGGGTCAGAGGGAGAAGCAGACTCCCTGCCGAGCAGGGAGCCCGATGTGGGACTCGATCCTGGGACTCCAGGATCATGACCTGAGCCGAAGGAAGTCACTTAACCAACTGAGCCACCCAGGCGCCCGAAAAGACAGATTTAAACAACTTCAGTTCTTGTGGTCTTTGAGCAACAATGTGTGCTAAAACCCCCTTAATGAACCATGTTCTAGAAATGAGTCATCTACATGTACTATTACTAATAATAATCTTGATTAAGAGGAAGGACCCCAAATAAACAGAATCTTAGTACTTCGCATTAAGAAGAGAGATAAGAAAACAAGATCACATTTTAGTGTAAGCATTAAAGAATTTATATACAGTCTATCTTTATACCATTGTAAGAACAGTAACAGTGAAAATGATGATCTACAATCAAAACAAGTATTTTCAATATATTTTTGACTAAAGCAAAAAAATGGGTACATACATTTTATTTACTTATTTATAAAAATTTTATTTTTTTTAAAGATTATTTATTTGGGGGGGAGAGACCTAGGGGGGGGGGGGGGAGAGAGAGAGAGAGAGAGAGCACGAGCAGGGAGGAGAGGGGGGGGGAGAGAAGCAGACTCCCCACTGAGCAGGGAGCCCGATGCAGGGCTCAATCCCAGGACTCTGGGATCCTGACCCGAGCCAAAGGCAGATGCTTAACCGACCGAGCCACCCAGGCACCCTAAAGATTTTTTTAAGTAATTTCTACACCCAACGTGGGGCTCCACCTCACAACCCCAAGATCAGGAGTCACACACTCCACCGACTGAGACAGCCAGGCACTCCGGGTAAATACTTAGAAAGAAATTACAAACAAAGGCTGAAACTCTGAGCTAATTAAATAGTGCATTTTCCAAGCAGTCTAACTCAACGAACTATGCTAGGGAAATGGAGCTGGAGATAGTTGCACAGATACATCAACCCATCTGGCTTTAGGTTTAGGACTGCACAAAGCCAGCCAGAACGTCTCTGCATGTGAGCCACACAGTTCCAATCTTTTTTTCTTTCGAGATTTTATTTTTAGGTAAATCTCTACGCCCCACATGGGGCTCGAACTTACAGCCCCAAGAGTCACACCCTCTACTAAATGAGCCAGCCAGGTTAGTCAATTCTTCCTCTCTTCTCCAAGATACCCATTCCACATTTTTTTCTCTCATCTGACCACCAATATTCTTAGCTCCCTCAGATGATGCCTTATAATTCTTTTTTTTTAAGATTTTATTTATTTATTTGAGGAAGAGAGAGAGAGCACAAGCAGGGGGAGGGACAAAGGGAGAGGGGGAAGCAGACGCCCGACTAAGCAGGAAGCCCGATCGATGTGGGATTCAATCCCAGGACCCTGAGATCATGAACTGAGCTGAAGACAGATGGTTAACCAACGGAGCCACCCAGGCGCCCCTGATGCCTTTAATTGTAATTTTAAAAACTGAAAACATTGAAAGTGGGTTTCCTCAACCTCCTGTCATAAAAACCCTCTGACAGCTGCTCCGCCTGCCCTCATCATACAGTGGGATGCTGCCCGCCAGTCCCCTCCGTCTCTGTCCCTCTGAAGAACCTTGCTGCTGTTATCCTTCCTCTCTCCTGCTCCCACCAACACATACATATGCTGTCATATTCAAAGTGAATAGAAACTTCCCCCTTAGACCACGTCTTTTTCCATTAGCTGCTCATTTCTCTGCTTTTTTAGAGCGAAGTGTCTGGAGCTGCCAATACTCCATCTTCACTTCCCCTCCTGCCATTTTCTTTGGAACCATTCGAGGAGGTTTTTACTTCTCACCACAATTGTCAAAACCTCCAGACAGCCAAATTCAATGGTCAATTTACTTTGTCCTCCCAGAAGCATTTTTATACAGCCGAGTCCTTCCTTTGTTGATACATTTGCTTCACGTGAAGCCAAGGACACCACTCTCAGTTCCCCTCTTAACTCACTGGTCACTTTTTTCCCACATCCTCTACTAGGATTGTGTTCCTCTTCCAGGCTATCCAAGGCTCAGTCCTCAGACATCAGTCCTCATTCCCTACTGATCTCATAAAATCTTGCAAATCTAAGTATCATATATGCAGCGATGACCCCAAATGTGTATTTCCAACTGAACCCTTTCCCGGGACCCCAGACTCACACAACTGTCTGGTCTACACCTCACTTGAATATCTAAATAGACATCTCCACCTTAGTTATGTCTGTAACAGAACTGCTTTCTCTCCAAAACCGGCTGTTCCTTCCGGTCCTTCAGGTCCTCCAAATCTCAGTAAAACTCAACATCCCATTGTTTAGGACTCTTCTTTACCGTCAACGTCTGACAAACAAGTCTTGTTGGTTTTATCTTCAAAATACACAATCCCAGACGGTTCTCCCCCACATTGATCCTACTATTTAAGATACCACATCTTCTACCTGGACTACTCCAATAGCCTCCCTGTTTCTCCTTTTGCTACCATCTCCCCTCCCAACACATACAATTTCCCATACAACGGCTAAGCTAATCTTTAAAAAGTGTGAATTGTTATCATGTCACTATTCTGTTCAAATCTTCCAATTAATTCTTTAAAATAACCCTGAAAGAAAAAGTAAGGATATATGAAACAAGATTTTTAAAGTTGAGGTAATTATTAAAACTAGTATACTATATACTATCTTGATACATTTGAAAGTTTCCACAATAGAAAAGTTAAAAAAAAAAAATCATTAATGGCTTTTCATCATACGCAGAATTTAAATTTCCTGCCACAGACAGCCAAACACGGCCCACCCGTGACTTCGTCTCCTCTGCACTAGCCTCTCCCTTATTCTGCAGTCATGCCGGCCTTCGCTCCAGTACCCCAAACACACACATGCGGGCCTGTTCAGTGCTGCTCTTCCATTCCCCCGTGTCAAAAATGCATGTTCCTTCAACTCTTATTCAGGTCTGTGTTCAAAAGTCACCTACTCAAAGAGGCAAGACTCTGCTATCTAAGATGAGGCCCCCGTCCCCCTGTTCCTCTATCCCTTTAACCTCCCCCTCATTTTTCTTTTCAGTGCCAATCACTACACCCACACATTTGTTTACTGTCCACCTCCAGAATGGAGGTGATGAATGAAACCCCATGAAAACACAAAGTCTTATTCAGCACCACATTACCAGAGTCTACAAGAGCCCCACAGTGTATGTTCTGAAATTTGTAAACGAATCAATATAATGTCACTACAGGAATCATGGACTATACCAAATGGCAAGACAACCTATTTTGGGGGTTATGCATCCGATAATGCTATTTCACAAAATGGGTAAGTCTGTACCCATGCTGAATGTCTATTACAGCCTAGAACACTTGCTCCTAATAAAAATCAAATATTATCAAAAGGAAGAACTTACTGGCGTGAGCTGTTGAGAATTTAACAACTGCTGAAATTGCTGTTGGTGAAGAAATATTTGTCTTTGCTGGTCAGAAAGTAATCCTAGTCCTGAGGCACTGAAAAATGATTAAAATTCTTACTTTCTACTATATCTTTAACGTTTCTTAAAATGTAAAATGAAAAACAACTTTTCAGTTTGGTGTTTAATGAGTTAACAAGTCAAATCTAAATATAATACTTTCTGTTAACAATCACGTACACATTTCTCTCTCTCGTGTATATACAGGTAAATAAGAATTCACACTGTCAAGAAATGCTTTGTTTTCCTTTTTATTATAAACCAAGAAGGCACTCAGGACTTTATGGAATAGAAACTTAAATGTGTTTGTAACACGCACGTAATAATTTTTACTTACTCAAGGATAATTTAACCCACACTAAATAGCATATATGTAAAACAAGGAAAAATCCCAACTACTAATTCACTTTACCTAACCCTTTTTAATGGTCCCAATGGAGAGTAAAATTAAACACCAAAGAAAAGGGAGCCAGAAAAACAGTTTACTAGTATCCACTGCAAATCCATTTAAAACGATTTATTCCTCAAATGTATGTTCAGTAACAACATGGCTTTAATCCCCTTATTTTGAACAGTCAAATGAAACTCCAGTACCATGAAACAGTTTCACTCACAGGAAATTCAAGATAATTTGATATAGGCCTTCATCCTATGTCAAAATCTTTACTTATAAAACTAGCAAAATTGCACAGCTGAATTTTAAGAAATCAATATTCATTCATATACGATCTTCATTACAATATTTTCTTCAAAATTTATGATACATGAAGGCAATATACAAGGGGAGATAAGACAGATCAAGAATGAAATTTTTAGCACAGAATATATTTAACGCTTTATTACTAAAGGTGATTTAGTTTTGTTTTAATCTGAATTACTTAAATTTCAAAAATAAATGGCTCTTAGAATAATACACTTAATCTAGAAGTTTGCTAGATTTTCATTTCTTGTTGATTCCATCTACAAGAAGCCCATTAAAAACCCCAATTTGAAAGCATGGACAATGCTGGTACTATATGTTGCACTAAAGAACCCAAAATCTATTACGTGCGTTTCTTACCTGTTAGTCAGTGTAGCTGGCATTGGATGTGTTGCATTAGGTGGTACAGTTGTGTGGGTGAGGGGGGCAGGGTTCTGGGATATTGTGACAGGGGTCTGAATAACCCCATTTAAAGCTCCTACAATGCCATTAATTGCCAGTTGGTTACCTGGCAAAGCTCCAATTATTCCACCCACTCCAGGCACTGTAGGAATGGTGGATGTTACAGTCTGCATTCCACTAGCCAGGGCCCCCACTGTCACACCATTGACCTGCTGAACTCCACTAACGCCAGAGCCAGGCTGAGCTGGACTCTGCCCAGCAGGAGGTGGGGTAGAAAGAGCAGAAGAGCTGCTGGTGCTTTGTCCACTGGAGGTTAAGTCCTAACGTAAAAAAGAATAGGAACTTAAGTTAGAAAGAACACAGCAAAACTGTTTAAAATCATCTTAAACCATTTAATGTGATATACTATTGTTCATAAGAAAAACACAGAAATGAAACTAACCACACCAAAATTACCTGATTTAATACAGGAAGAGAATTATCAGGTAAAAAGCTGTTTCCTAGATGAGGGCTCTTACTGCTGTTCAAGGAATCAGTGGTAGGAGCTAGAATAATAAAAGACAAAAAGAAGCCTATTTACCCTGTTAAATGACATTATGTGTAAGATTAAAGGCTTATCTAAAAGCTTATCCTGAAGCCCACATTAAAAACACTTAAATATTAAGTCTTGCTATGCCTAATACCAGTTTAAAGGGAAAAATCTATAACTCTATTGAGTACTATGGCTTTAAATCAATAAAGAGATCATTACGCATTTCAATAACTATTATAGTTAAATTACGTACTAAAGAAGCTAGAGCAAATTCAAGTTGATCACTTAACAGATTCTTCATGTTCTTTGAAAATAACCTATCATTCCTTTTCTACTTCTTCATATAAATGGTAACCAGTTATTATTCACTTATTATGAAAAAGATACTGAAAGTCGATCCTACTTTTCTTAGATATGCAGTAAGTATTTTCACACTTACCATTCTGTGCTGAAAATGCATGCATTTGATGAGACGGACTAGGATTTGTTGTTATTGTTGGAAAAGGCACTGAGAGCTGTGCATTCAATAACTGAAGACGTTCCTTTTTGGCTGTCAAGTTTTTAATCTGCTCTTCCAATCTCCGATTTTCAACTTGAAGTTGGTGTAATGACTTTAGCATTCCTAAAACTAGCAAACATTTGGATGGTTTTAATAAAGATAAGTTCCCACACAGGACTAAGTATTTTACAGACAGAAGCGTCAATAACTTTCAAAATAAGTTAAAATAGGAAAGTAGAAATTCTGTAAAGCATCCCCAAATTACTAGGTTTTATTTCCAAATTTATACATAGATATAAATAGACCACAATATATTATGTGTATATATAAGCATAAGGGGACATTGGTCCTAGATGTACCTTCTGGAAACTCTGTTGCCACATATCAAAAAAACCCCACCCATCTGGTCTAGGTAGTTTCCATTCTCAAAGAAAAATGATGACATCTTATTTTCACCAAAATAAAAACCTAATTAAAAATTCAGTGCCTGCCATAATTTTTCATTAAAATCCATATTTAAAATGGGAAAGAATCACACCAATATCCTTCACCGCAATAAAGAGCACAAGCTTCTGTGTGCTGCTTGGCTAAACTAAGCATGCCACCAGACCCTGGGTGAGAAGTCTCCACGCGCAGCTGCTTGGCATGCTGATCCACACATCCCCCAGCAGGGGGCAGTGTGCACGCACCACAACCCCCACTCCCAGCTCCCAGAGAAAAGCCGATCCTCCGTAAACAGGCGGTTTCTGTCCTGCCTCATCACCTCAAATAGTTTCAATTCCTTCCACAACTCGGACCTCTCAACTGACAACACTGAGTAGTTATGCCAGGGTGATGGACACTTTAAAAGTTCTACGTACACATATTAAAAAGTTGTATTTGTTTAACATGCTCTCAGGGCCTTTAAAAAGACACAAGTGTAGTGGTACACACATATATGGTCATTTCCCAAGGATTTAACTTTTATCCCTCCTCTTCAAGATACTACAAAGAAACCCTCAGTGTACCCAAATGAGATGCAATAAGACTAAGCTAAACCTGTCCTCCAGCTATCATGTTTAAAGGATTATCCTGGCATGAATTTCCTCACAATTAGCATTTTTCCGTCAAGGCACCATTCATAAAACAAAACAACACGCACACAAAAAACCGAAAATATCAATTTACGGCACTTGTCTACTAACAATAAGCAAAATGTTTTGTTTTGATACAATAAAGCAGTAGAAGCCTATATCCCAAAACGATAAAAATTATTTTTTCCCTAAAAATGTGTATCCTTAACATGAGGCCACTTCCCCAGCTAACTGCCACTTATAGTAACTTTGCTTTTTTAGCATTTTTCACACATGATCCTCCCTAATACTTAACACTGAAAAATACTAAATATATATATAATACATATATTATATAATTTAATAAATAATACAAAATATATATAAATTTAGTAATTCTTATTTTCCTATCCAAATTATAAAATTAAGAAGACGGTGGACCATATTTGCCTATAAGCATTTTTATTTTTACTTTTTTCAAAATTATTTCTAGGGGTACAGAAGGAGCAGAAGGAGAGGGAGAGAGAATCTCAAGCAGACTCCCTACTGAGCGAGGAGCCTGATGTGGGGCTCGATCTCACAACCCTGAGATCATGACCTGAGCTGAAACCAAGAGCTGGACACTCAACGGACTGAGCCACCCAGGCGCCCCTGACTAAATGCATTTTTTAAAATGAATTCTCCAGAGGTAAGCCAAATTTTCTTCAAACAATTAAGCTAAGATATAACTCATGTATTTCAGTAAAATTTAAAAATTGGTAAGAACAAAGTACCAATATTAAAATAATTCAAAACCGTAACAATAACCACTGAACAGATCAGGGCTTGCTGTGAGCTAGGCAATTTTCTTCACAGTTTTTATGCCACTTAATACTTAAAACAACACTATGATACAGATACATTATTATTCCCAGTCTACAAATGGGAGCTAATGTACACATTAAGAAACTTGCCCAAGATCCTATCATTAATAACAGGTAAAGATAAGATTCAAATCCAGTGGTAAAACTGTAGAATCTGTTCTATTAAACCATTACACTACACTTTCTTGCCATATTATACAAAACATTATTTTGTAATTTCACTGCTACTGATAAAGTGTGACTGCCGCATCTATCCATCTGTCTGTCCGTCCATCTTTTAAAGACATGAAAAGAATACTTACTGTCACTAGGAGTACCCTGTTCTAATAAAAACTGCTGTCCTTCACTCCACTGTCTCTCCAAAAGCTGTTCTATGCTGGCTGCTACTGGAGGCAGATTTTCCAAACTGCTGTTGACTGGCTGATCATAGCGAATTTGTAAACTGCTTACAGGAGATCTGTTGAAAATATTAATTTTCAGGTTAAACAGAAAGAGAGTGCATTCACATTTCGTACCTTATGCTGACCCTTTCCCTGTAAGTCTTCTAACTCCAGGCTGCCTATGCTGGAAGAATGATAAAACCATAATCCACCCTAAAATTGAGTAATTACCATTCTTCCTCCCCAAATTATAAAATCAGGGGAATAGCTGGCTATATTCAGTAATTAAAAACCACTAGAAAATATAAACACCCCCCCAATAATCTCTGAAATAGGCTGTAAAAGAACTGATATAGCTTTAGACAAAAGGGGGAAAGACAGTATTAGAAAACTTTAAAATAATTAGCCAGAAGAGAAGAGTTCCACCATTCTGCTTTTATAAAATAACAGAGTAACATTGTACAATTATAATAATGAAGAAAACATTTTAATTTAAAACCAACAGAATCTCAAACACCAGTTTTAAAAAAGAAATTTTTAATAATTTTGAAGGAGCCTTTTGTTATAAAGTAAAAAATATGGATTTTCTAGTATTTACAGGATTAAGGAGCATTAGCAAGCCCAAAGTAATTTTTATTTGAACCCTTTATACAAATTTTTCTAAAATGCCTTGGATCTGTACTTCAAGTGGTACTAACTTAATCAAAAGTCTTCCAAAACAAATATTACTTATATTAAGATGAACATGTAATGTTCTCTCATCCATTTTTTGTTTTAAATTAGCAAACGTGGTCACTTCTACTCTCCAGCCTCCACACTAACATAATACATTAGGAAAGGGCTTTAGCCTTTCCAAAGTGTTTCCACAGAAGTATCTCATATGATCTTTGTAACAACCTACTGAGAAGTCAAAACCTGGCTTATTGGTTCCATTTCTATATGAGGAAACACGATGCAGTTTTAGTGACTTGGGCAAAGACACGCTGCTGGTAAAGGGCAGAGCTGGGCGCAGCTCGGGTCTTCTAACAACCCACTAGTGTTCTGCCGCTGCCTCAGTATGCTTCTCTACCAAATCTCTTTCAACAAGTTAAACAAACGAGGTTTTTTTATTCTACACGTAAACACACATGCTCCATACAGTTGACCATCCTCTCCAAACAGTACATTATGCCAGGATAATTTAGGTTATTACATTTCAGGCTGATTTTTAAAGGGTAATATAAAGTTGGAAATATATGCTAAAAATAATTTGGTAAAATTTTTTGTTTAACTTTGTTTTATCCACTTAGCTAATGAAAAACTAAGAACTATGCTAATAAGCAAAATAGCACTGAGGGATCTCGCAAAATTTCTGGATAGCTTCTAGGATATTTTAAGCTTAAGAATGGAACACAGAAATGCCTCCTCCACTAAACATGAGCAAAAGCCCATTAGTTTTCTTCTTTGAAAAGTGGAATAAAATAGTACAGAAATAATCACCAGCATAAAATTATAGATTAGGTCAACTGATGTTATCAAGTGTGTGCTTCAGATTCCTAGTTGAAAAAGAAGGAATATTTCATTTCCTCCAGAGTTCAATTAGGAAAAATACTACTACTTTTAGGTCACCCGGGAATTTTATAGGAAAAGACACTACTGGATGTACCACTAGAAAATAGCAAAATTAGAGATTACTGATGTTCCTGAAGACATTACCAATATATCAGCAATATAACAACAGATATTGATGGTATCCTCACATTAAAAATCTTTGTTTTTAATAGAATTTTTAAGTTCCCATAGCTGAAAAATGTTCATTTCCCACAGCTGAAAAAAGACTCCAGAATGGGCTTTTACCTCCTTCTGTTCTCCATTCTCACCCAGTCTAACCATGCTTGAGGCAGTTTACAAAATTAGAGAGCAGAGAGAAAACAAACTGAAAGAAGATATAGAAGTTGAAAGTAGAATACAATTAATAAAAAGAGAGCCACAGCCTAAAGTTCCATCGTTTTCTATAAATTGATACAATATTCCCTTCTGCCATACTCCCCACTGAGAACAGAAGATGTGGGGCACTTAAGACTGTGCTCAGAGAAATTCAACCCTTTCCATAGAACTCTGGTAAGAACTCTGCTAACAGGAATAACCTTACATACATTACACAAGGTACCTAGATTCTACCATGTAGTCTCTACGACCATTTCACAGAACAATGTAATAATGTGTTATACTTAGATTCAATTTTAGGAACTAGAGGGATTTTTTTTTTCAAAGGTTTATTTTTTTCTTAGTAATCTCTACACCTAATGTGGCACTCCAATTTACGACCCCAAGATCAAGAGTTGAATGCTCTTCCAACTGAGCCAACCAGGTGCCTCAATAACTAGAGGGATTTTATTTTTTATTTTTTTTAAGATTTTATTTATTTATTTGACAGAGAGAGACACAGCAAGAGAGGGAACACAAGCAGGGGGAGTGGGAGAGGGAGAAGCAGGCTTCCCGCTGAGCAGGGAGCCCGATGTGGGGCTCGATCCCAGGACTCTGGGATCATGACCCGAGCTGAAGGCAGACACTTAACAACTGAGCCACCCAGGCACCCCAAGAACTAGAGGGATTTTAGAAATGAGCCCCAAGAACTAGGAACTAGAGATGAAAGGGTTAAGTGCACTGCCCACAACAGAGCTAAAACTGGAACCCAAAGCTGAAAGCCTTGAGTCTTGTAGCTTTAAGAGGTTGACCAAAAAGAATGAGCCAAATTAATGTACTTGATAGTACCAGCAGCTAAATATACAAATGATAAAAACAAGAGAGTTGAAACTGACTGGAAATCTAAGAAAAGGGATGTCTTCTTAAAAGCTTAGAAATCTAACCATGTGTTTAATATTCAAATTAATTTAGAATCATTTTTCTTAACAGTCCAGACATGCTTCTTATCTACAGAATGCTTTTACAGCCTCACACAAATGTACGCTCTGATAGGAGATAAAGAAGTTTCCAAATCTCAAAATGTTTCCTTTGCCGACACTCTGCAGAGTAAATAATGCTTACCGTGGTGAGAGACTTCCTCGGGGTGAGCTTCCTCTGCCAACAAGGCTGCGGCTATTGTCTCCAAGATCTTGATCTGCAGTGTAAATATTTCATAGCTGATAAAGTGACTCTCACTAGATAAGAGGTTTTAAGCTCTTGCCCTGATTTTTCCTAAAACATACATAAAACCTTTACCACTATCTTTGCAGTTACTATGAAAGTAGAAGATCTAGTATGTTGCTAGTTCAGAATTGCTGAACTGTGGCATGTAAGGCGTTGTCCCTACACGTTTTTGTGGGTGTAGAAGGCCATGGATTATGTTCCGTTCTTTCATTCCTTTCAATTTTACAGCACAGAAGCGTGGTTTGCATTTGCAGTACCCTCCCCTCAGCCACTTTTAATTTCTACGGTTAAAGTAATGAATCACAGCTGTGGACAGCTAATCTGTATGCTTATCACAGCAAATCCTTATGCTTTGTATTTTTTAACACTTTGCATCCCAAGACAAGTCATAAAATGCATAATGTATTACACAGAACCACACACCATAACTAAAATTACATATATTACATGGATCCTCACACCAAGAATAAAATTAAACACTAAAAATTTAAGTTGACGAAAACAAGTAGGAATATTCTGTACTTAGAAAGGAAAAAAATTAATTTCTTCAAAATAATTCTTAGGTAACACTGAATATCTCTGCTTGAAAAGTAACTTGTATTTCTCCTACAGTCAGTTCCTTCTAAAATCACCCTATCTGGCCCCTTTCAAGATTGCCCTCCCCTTATTCTGAGTCAGGTAACCTCTGACCCTTAAAGGGTAAAGACATGACTGATCCATTCTTGGTGAACTGCTAAACCCATTCCCTTCCCCCAAACAGGCATGACTACTTGGACATGTCAACAAATCCTTAAGGATGGAATGAAACAAAGCAAATCCAGTGGCTCATTAAAACAGTACAAGAGGCAAATGCTACAAAACGTCAACTGGTAAAAATTCACAGGATTACTAAACACTGTAGAAATTCTCTAACAGGATTTTTCTAAACCAAGTTTGTGTAATGCAATTTCATGAATTATGCAAATAAAGGTTTAGGCTATTCACAGAAAAGCCCAGTGTTATGTTACTTTCATTGCACAGAACTGAGAACTGAACACATCAATCACAAAAGTCACAGGAGACATTGTTGCATTCCTGCCTGCCGATGGCTCTGCTTAAACATTTACATTTCAGACAGTAAAAAAAGCACATCACTATTTTGCAGCACAGTGCACTATTTACTTCCAACTGTGACTCTTTTGGTTAAGGTGGGGGGGGGTTTGCAGCACAATCCTATATTAACCACACCTTTAGACTCTTCAAATAAAATGAGCCAATGGTGGGGGTGGGGGAATTACATTGGGGGAGAATTTAAAAATTCTTGAAAACTTACCTGTTTGATTGTTTTCAGACTGAACTATAAGAGCTGCCATTGATGAACTTGGATTTAATCTACTGCCATACATATGAGATGGTGCCTGACTAAGAGAAGATCCAGATAGGGTATTTGCCTAAATGAAAAGAATTACAAAGGTAAATGAATTATACTTGAAAATATCTTCATGTTTTTCCTCCTAACAGACCTAGTAACTATTTTTTCCAACCTAAAAATATAAGCAAACATTCCTGAATTTTTTGAAGAGCAAATTTCATTACTTGTTTTACCATTCCAACATTTCAATTTTTGAAAAGTCACATAATTCCAAATTAAAAAAAAAATAAAGACTGGCACAAGGTTATACTTGCTTTAATTTCAGAGTAGCTAGTCACTAACAAAACCCAATGGCATGGTAACCATGTGAATATATGACTAATTATTTAATCTTATTAAACCATTTACAAAATAAGGGCAGGTAAACAAATGCTTCAGTCTCTTACATCACAGACTGGCGAAGGAGGTCAAAAGGTCCAATTTCTACTTTTACTATTTTCACTATACAGAGCTATATTTCCATTGCTTAACTCTGTCATTAGTAAAACCTGCACACTATTCTGTTACTTCCTATTTTGATAGACTTGGAAGCCTGCTGCTTTTCCTGTTTTGTTTTGTTTTTATTTTAAAAGAAAGCAAACAGGCATCACAAGTATGTTTTCTATACAATGCAGAGCTCAACGAATCACAGCTTTGCCCTGACCCCATATAAGGCACTGTCTTTTTGGCAGGAAGCCAGCTCCACTAACTGGAGAGCTGGTCCAAAGTTTGTAATTCATTCATGTTGCTAACCACAATTCTGAAGGCCTCTACTGGGACTTGTGCCAAACAAGCGAAAATGAACCCTTAAACAGATGAAGCTAAGGAGGCTGGCCAAAGTCTTGCGTAATCCAATGTAATAAAAATGCCTTCTTTGATGTGAATACTTTCTCCCACTTTCTAAGAATATTATAACCTTAAAATGTGGCATTTTGAGAGCAAATCTCTTGTACACAAAATACTGTTACCCAAAGGCGGCTATTACTAGCCTGAAATACTTTTCAAATTTAACAGAAACCACAAATTTGTAAAGTAGACTTCATATTCTTTTTCATGAATGAAATCAACCAAAGCTTTATAAAAATGAAATCATTGTACAGTAACTTCAGAACAGAATTCTGGAAAATAATTTCAAAGGATTGAAGCACTTCTAATATGAAGAAACTGAGTAACAGCAAAAACAAAAGATGGGGACACACTAACATGTACAACTGCACACAAGAGACCAACACAACACAGTGGTTATAGTGAGCAAAATATTACAGAAAATAAACTGTGTTTCCGGAAAGACTCAGACCCCGACGTTATGTACGGCCTCTAGCCAACTGACTGGGCATGGAAACTGGACTTGACAACTCACAGAAACAGCCTGTGGTGTAGATGCCTGTCCCCATGCTTCCGCTGTTTCAAGGGGTATATTTTCTAGCTCATTCTTTCATGTCTAAGTTTAATTGGTCAATTTTTGGTTTCATTTTTCCTCTTCTTAAAGATGTGTACAGAAAGTAAGTTTGTACTATTAGGGGCGCCCGGGTGGCTCAGTCGGTTGGGCGACTGCCTCCGGCTCAGCTCATGATCCTGGAGTCCCGGGATCGAGCCCCGCGTCAGGCTCCCTGCTCGACGGGGGGTCTGCTTCTCCCTCGGACCCTCCCCCCTCTCGTGCTCTCTCTCTCTCTCTCTAACAAATAAATAAAACCTTAAAAAAAAAAGTAAGTTTGTACTATAAAGTCTTGTTTAACAATCCATTAGCCCCTCAGTAAAAGGTAAGGCATAATTTTAACCTCAAGATCATACTAGATCCCATGTATTTAGTAGTATAGCATACTAAAATATACAATTCACAAATGGAAATATACTTAAGATTTTTTTTACATCTCCAGAAGTCAACTACCTGGAAATCTTGGCTACTCGCAAAATAACTTAAGGTAAGAAAAATTACCAAACAGACAGAAAGACCAGATGTTACCAGTCCCATGTGTAAACATCTCAGATACCATATACTTAAAAATACCCTTTGCAGAACCAATTTGCTCTTACTCTAGATATAATTCTAAAAAGATCAGCTTATCATATAAAAGATTAGAAGTAGAAAATTAGAAAGAGGAATAAAAGTCAGTTCTTGAGACATTTGTTGGCAGCAAGAATCAACAGCTAACAGTATAAGAAGAGAGAGAAAAATAGGAGCAAGAGTGAAAGCACAGTCCAGAGTGGTGCTCAAAGAACAGGGACAGCTAAATGCCTTAGCATCTGTACCTCAGCCTCCTGACTCCTCTTTTTCATGCAGTCAGCTATAACGGCTGAAACATAACTAATACTGTACCACTTGGACCACTTTTTTAGTTCCAATTATCAGTTTTATGAGCTGTCGTAGTCTCTTGATAAGAATCAAAAGATCCTACTCCTCAGAAAAACACTTTTTTAGGAAGGGCTCTTTCTGCAAGGGCTTTATATTTATCCTTATTAGCTTCACATTTTTTGATGTAGTCTTCAAATTATCTTAGTTATTCTATCACACATTAGCCCACCATACTAAAAGATCAAAATGGAAAGCAGTACTGCATTATAACTGATTTGCATAATGACTATCGTCAAGAAGAAGATAAATCATCTTTAGCATAATTCCAAAAAAGGAAAGTCTATATTTTACAAAGGTGCCAGCCAAAAGTAAAATTAGTAATAAAATAAAAACCTAAAATGGGAATATATTCTCCATTATCCTAAATGACCAATTTCCCAAATTCCCTGAATGAGTAAAAATTATCTGGTAGTTTGTTTTTTAAAAACTATTGCATTTATTGAAACCAGAAACTTTGGAAAGAGATTAAAAGTTATTAATTTTATCAGGTAGCATTTTGTGGTGTATTAAAACATCTAAACCACTCTACGTTAAAACTCAAGTCATTAATACCATTTTAATTGGTAACATGAGTTACTAAAAAATCCACAAATGTCTGACACTGCTTAGCCAATACTTCTGAAATGATGTTTAGAATGGTTAATGTTGAGAACGCACGAAAACTCTTGCCACCTCAGGGCCAAGAAACCCCCATCAGTTTAGTGAAAAGATTTACAACTACTTAGTAGCAATGAAGAAGGGTAAGTGAGAATGGAGTGGGGGGGGGGGGGGGGGGGGGGTGACTTACTGAGGAGAGCATACACGTAATGTCGGACATTTTGCAGACCCAAAACTTTCCGTGAACTCCACTACTTTTGCAACTTTTCTATATACATCTATAATTAATTTAAAATAAGAAGTTAAAACAAAAAAATGATTGTAGGGGCATCTGGGCGGCTCAGTTGGTCAAGCATCTGCCTTTGGCTCAGGTCATGATCTCAGGATCCTGGGATAGAGCCCTGAGTCAAGCTCCTCCCTCAGCGGGAGTCTGCTTGTCCCTCTGCCTCTCCCTGCTGTACTCTCTCTCTCTCAAATAAAAATAAAATCTGTAAAAAAAAAATGATTATAAAACAAACTGGTTACGTGACTTCATGGTGTCCCACTGAAATCGTATCATCTACTCAACATGTGAAAACAGGTGTTAGGTTAGATCAAGATAAAAATATTTAATAAATATTGTAAGTTCATATTGCCATAATAAACTTCTAATATATATCTTAGACTTTTTTGTTCCCTTCTCTAATTAATAATTGAAAGGAACCACTTCCACTCAAGATGTTATATGACACTTACTCTAATACTTTAGTAAACGCCTGAGAGATATAATTATTTTTCAAGATGGACCCAAAGGCAAGTAGAGTAAGAATAAATTGAATAATTATTCAATTATTGAGGTAAATTTAAGCCACTTTGAAAAAAAAAATATGTTTAGGTGCCTGAGTCCAACAACCCTAAGCAAATTTAGAGCAAGTTATTATGTTAAAACATCTAGAAAGATATGTAGATCTCTACCACGGCAGTATTCAAATTCAAAGAAATTTATTAGTCTTTCCTAAGTAGATTCACAGACCATATTAAAATATTAACAAGATTAAAATGACATCTCAGCTTGAAATTTCCCCTGTTGATAACAGTTCACTCCTATATTCCAAATGTCTGCTTATGACCATAGAGAAGTTTTTAAAAGAACTCTAGTTGTAAAGTAACTCTACCAAATTCCTAGGCACTTGGCCCCTTCCAGAAGAGTTGGTTGTGTAGGAAAAAGTCAGGCTAACGCCCACTCAGTTATTTGAATATCAGACTTAAAAGTGTATGTTTTCATTTAGGGTTTTTTTTTTCTCTCTAATGTTGGTAAAGGCAGAATAATACAGAATAAACAACAAAAATTAAATTTGAGAGAACAGAACCTATAAAAACTTCACCTTTGTAAAGTATCACAGCAATACATCATCTAGAGGTGGATATATGAAACTTCATACATTTCTTAAGTGCACAATTAACCTGTCAATAAACACTGAAATCAAACAAGCTCTAAAACACAGTAGAGCTGCTTCTTCAAGCGTTCCAACCCTGCATATGATTTAAAAATACATTCTTCCAAAATCTTGTCAGACTCACTAAACTGAGTATTACTTTTAAAATTTTCAGTTTCATATATATTCTTAGAAGAAAAAACTTTTCATCATCACTGTATCTGCCATAAATCAAGCTCTCTCACCTTAGGCAAGGTGCTAACCTGCTCTGTCTTCAATTCCCATGGGTAAAAATGGAACTAATAATAGCACCTACCTCATAAGAATACTGTGAGAATTAACTGAGCTAGTATATAAGGCTTATAAAGAGTTCTTGCCACATGGTAAGCATTCAAATTTTAGCTTATTTTAAAAATTATTTCATACACTATTATGACTTCCATATTTTCCATCAATATCATTAAAGAATATCATTTATCGATTATATTTTGATATTAATACAGCTATATTTCAAAGATTAAAACCTATTTCCTTGAGAAAAACTAGATAGTGTCTCATTATGCAATGATATTTCAATCTATGTATGCTATAATAACACAGCAATACTGCAAATATAATGTAGGGATTCAAATATTTTAATGATAATTTATGTATTTTTTCAATTTGCAAACACAATTTGACTAGAAAAGTTTCCAGGAAAAATTAGAGAACAATGCAAAGTTTCATATATTCTTCAACTCAATTCAAACTTTGCACTATGAAACATATTCTGATAACAGACCCCATTTCTGTGTCAGCTCCCACCAGTAAGGCTTTAATACTCAGCGTGTGATGAGAGATGAAACCAAGTGTGAACAACTTTCAGGTCCCATGAGTAGGCTGACTGTTAAAGCTGTCAGGTTCAATTGCATCATTCCACATTATTCAATGCCCCAAACTGCTCCCTAATTGTTAGGAGCTTAACGTATTCAAAACCATTGTTTAGGCTAATGCTGAAATGCCCCACAATTGAGTTTCTATAAAGTAGTGGGAGGGATTAAATTGTTGTTAAACCATCAATGAACACTCATGATTGGACAACAGGACTGTACAGAATAACCAACCAATCCTAAGCAGGTTTCCTAATTGGTTAATACCTAATCAATATATCACCCATCTTTGGCAGAAAAAATTAAGCCCCCTAGGACCAAAGTAGCTATTGAAATAATTTAAGAACTGGAAAGACCTCAGTCAACAGCTGAACCTAAAATGGCTAAATTTCATCTATTTATGTTAACATGGAATTATATATTTTAACAGAAAAAATTTTAATACTATTTTTAGTAAGGGAAGTGCTTCTGTACAATTTATCTCACTGGTAAACAGGCTGTTTATGTAACAGCTGAAACTAAAAGTCCTATAATAATTTTAACATCAGTATAATAACCATTAAATCCAAAGTACTTTATGGTCTACAAAGTACTTATTCTCATTTGAACTTCGTAACATACCGGTCCTCACAGCAGGTAGGACAGGTATTTAAAGTACTTGATTTTACACACACAATAAGCGGACACCCACAAATGAAAAGATCTGCTCAGTCACACTAGTGAGTAGCAATGCTCCTGGAAAACAAGATTTCTGACTCAAATTTCTGCTATTTGGCACTGTGTCACACAAATGGACACAGTAAAATTGCTAACAATGTTTTGCAAAGAGATACCTCTTGACACACAGACACATCATTGGGAAATTCATTTTTATCGTAATGATTAGTAAACCAGAGACCAGACTCGAGTCATACTGCCTTGTTTCCAAACTTAGTTCCACCACTTACTTACTAGACATGTGATGTTACATAGTTACTTAACCTCTTGATCACCCAATAGTAAGGGACATTACAAAGCACTCATACAAACTTATTTTGCTCAGAATGTTAACATCCTTAAAATTACAAGTCATTATGAAATTATTTAAAACATAAAAGATGAAACTTTTCATTCTGACCAATCAAGTCAGAGATCCTCTCAAGTCAGGTCTATCTGCCTGGGAAACTGAACCATTTCCTCAAATAGAATGAAAGTACAGACATTATCTGAAAGGAAATTGAGAACTACTACATTTAAGACAACTCCCTACACACACACACACACACACACACACACACACACAATTTATACTGGAAGATGAAATAGTCAAAGCTGACTGAAGTAAAAGTCTCACAGAAATGTGCAAAACATTATTCATCAAATTAACTATACATTAAAAATACTTAAAACACCTGCAATTACTAAATATCACATAAATAAACCTTGAAAGTTCCTTCATTTAAATTACTTTTAAATTTATTTTTTATAATAGTAACAGAGTAGACAAGGAACCAGATTATCTACATGAAGACGGTGCCCAAAAGCAAAACCCAGAATGCAGAAAATAATGTAATACAACCATTTTTCATTACTTTCAGTTTTAAATTCCTTTAGTGAGGGAATCATCCTTCAAACAAAAGCACCTGAATCTTCCCAAAAGACAAACAGAATGAATGCAGAACTAGGAGACAGAGTGGAATTGGAAAGGCAAAATGAAAAATTAATGATATACCTACAGAAACTAATTTATACCTCTACTCATGACACAAGGGCAGAGCACATCATTTTTAAAAAAAGAAATCACATGGACAGTAGTTCTCTCTTCTAATAATGTTAAGAAACTATTAACTACATTGCTGTTATCTGTGAAAGAATAATTATTCTAAAAAAATATATCAAATAAAAGGGTTTAACACTGAAGAACATAAAACAACTAAGTTATCAAACATTTTTTCAAGGTTTTTTCTAATTAGAGCTGCTACGCATCAATTTTTTTCCTACAATTTTACAAGTGTCTCCTCCCCCCCCCCCACTAAGAGCACAATTCTGTTCTCAGTTTTTAATTTCTATTAAGCTCTTCCTGATCTTACCTCCCTGACCACTTTCCAGGGAACAATTCTTAAGATAGCAAATAAGTCCAACAAGAGGCCTGTCTATCTTACTTAAAAAACCAAGGCCAGAAAGATCAAGAATGACCTCTGGATTTTCATCCTGCTGGCACCAAGCCAGTCACAAAAAACTACTACTTTCATTAAGTTTTTTGGGGGAAAGTAAGGGAGACAAAACATTATTCAAATTTAACATTTCCATTCTCTGATTTATATTTTTTAAATATTTGCTTGCTGGTGTGATGGTTTTCTTAATAATTGTAACAAGATGTCTATAATTACATTTTAAATATTGGTAATTTTAATTAACCCATTTATAGCATTGCTAATCAACTACCTATAAAGGAACCCTAAATAAGAGACTACCATTTCATTATCTAAACACAATGACTTGTGCAATTTGAAAATAAACAGAGCCTATATGAAAGTTAAACAGAAATAAACTTGTCATTTTGAAGAGAAGATTCAATTACCAAGTACATCACAATTTTAAGAATCCTATCTAAACATTCAATTTATTCTCAATATTTTTGTATCGTTTCCCTCACACATTGCCTAGAAAATTCACATTTTGCACATTCAATACCAATACTATTGTCTCAGGCAGCTAAATTGAAGTAGTTCTGCACTCAGTTCAACTGAGAGGTCAATGTGCCTCAGTTGCCTGGAGACTGATGGTTGCTACAGCAGCACCAGATAAGCCAGGCTAAATAAGCTTCAGCTTGAAGGCAGAAAGCATTTACTGCTAGACAGAATCATAGATGCAGTTGTCTCAGCATGCAGCATTTGAGTCTAACTAGATGATCATATTTATAAGAGACCCATCTTACTGAAACATGGAAAGAGGATAAACAGTAAGGATTTTAATTGGACTGAATCCTGGATTACTTGCAACTATGATTTCTTTGTTCTTCAGTTGAGTCATATGTTAAGTGGAATTTTCCCTCTAGCTATAAATTTCTCTTTACCACCACTTCCCCCATCTACCTCCCTAATGCCAACCCCCAAAACCACAAACATCATGAAGGAGAAGAAATGAGATTTTTGCTTAATTCAGCCTGGAATTAACCAGAGAGTAATTAAAACAGACTTTTAAAAAGAAAGAAAAGAAAAATGCACACTGAAAATGTTCATGTGAGACTTTGTCCAACGATAGAAAGCTATCAACAGCATATGGCTACATTTAATTAAAAGAGATGAAACTATTTACAAGAACCATTCTCTCATTTATCCTTTCACCCTCTCTAACCCCACACCCCTGGTATGCTGGCTACCTCACCAAGGCTAGTGAAATGAGCTACCAAAAACTCTCCTAAATTAGTCAAACTCCCCTTATTCAGGCTGGGAGGTTCACCACATAGTTAACTTTCATTTTCAAACGTGATACCACTAATCATGCCATTGGTTTTCTACGCCAAACTGTTTGTTGTTTATTCTAATACCTGACCTGATTGTAATGGTGCCTGCTTGCCCTGCACCACTGCATACTTTAAAAATAACTAATGCTGCGCTCTGATGTACAGCTTACAGAAAATACTAAAAAGTGTGTATATATTCTAAAGGCCTGTACAACGAAAATTATGAACATATAGCATAAAGCATAAACTTATAGCAACTTACAATCTACTTAACTAATTGTGTGTAATTAGACATTTGTCTTTGTTATAAATTTCTCCTGGGGCACCTGAGTGGCTAAGCGTCTGACTCTGGATTTCGGCGCAGGTCATGATCTCATGGGTAGTGAGATCGAGCCCCGCGACAGGCTCTGTGCTCAGTGCGGAGTTTGCCTCTTTCCCTCCCCCTGCTTGCATGCTCTCTCTCTCTCACTCTCGCTCTCTCTCTCTCTCTCTCTCTCTCTCTCAAATAAATAAATAAATAAATGAAATCTTAAAAAATTTCTCCAAACACTAAGAGGCTTATTAATAGAGCTTTGGATAAAACTGAAGTAAAATTATAAAGAATTCTAAACAAATAAAAAATATATACTTAAGGAATTTTAAATTATTACCTTTGGCAAAGTGTGTGTATGTATGTGCATGTGTTTGCAGCTTTGCCTACTTACTGTCCTATTTGTATAATGCAAGATTATGATTTTTCAGATTTGACTCTTGCTTTGAAAGGATTCCTGAGGACTAGTAACTTTATAGATCTAAAGTAAAGGAAAGGGATAAACGCACAAGCACCAACACAGTCACTTATTTACAATATTTATGTACATTCTTTGTCTCCCACTAGGAGGAAAACAATACAGTACTTGTCAATCACTCTTTATCCCATCATTCTCTTATACCGGTTTTTGAAAATTTAGACAGCAGATAATAATATATTATTTCTGTGATTTTTAAAATTATAAAAGGAATGTTTTAAACCACAAAAGTCCAAAATTAGATCATACTTTCTAAGTCCTACTTCTTTTTTTTTTTTTTACTTTTAAAGATTTTATTTTTAAGTAATTTCTATACCCAACTTGAGGTTCAAACCCACAACCCTGAGATCAAGAGTCACACGCTCTACCGACTGAGCCAACCAGTCACCCCACTAAGTCCTACTTTTCAAAAAGAATAAAAGTTCACAGCAAATTACTAATTTACAACATTAGGACAAAATCAGAAACTCAGAAACTGAAAAAGATAAGTTAATGACAATGTATTCCTTTATCCTCTCTCATGCATATCATGTAAAAATGTCTATTATTTCCACTAATATGTCACAACAGATGGAGGTATTTTATAAATTCCTATAGGAAGCCCTATTTGATTTCTTTCTTCTCCAGTCAAACTCACTTTCAAAATGACAAATCCACCTACAGGTTACTTTATAGCATTGTAATAATTTACCTGAGTTGCAGCAACAGCAGGGGCTGCAGACGATGCGGCTGATGGGGAGAGAGCTCCCACTTGTTGCAAATGCCCCGAAGACTGCTGAGGTAAATGAGAACTGGAGACAGGAGTACTAGATCCTGAGCCAGATACTACATTTGGAAAGGATACTGCTACATCATTGCTGTTATAAATACCTGCAAGAAAACAAAATTATTTAAATATTTTATAACTTAGCCGCCAAATTTGTCATAGACACATAAATATTAATCATTAAGTTAGAAGACCCACATTTCTTCCTGATCTCTCCCCTCAATGATAAATTTTATTGGCGGTCATAAATAATGTATCAATAACTAAATGACTAAACACTGACTCATCACAAAACACTTGTTTAAAAGAACCTAAGTCATTTTTTGTAACAAAAATAGCTTTGCCAATAGACTAGGATCACATCAAGAAGTGCCTTGTAAAAAGTAACAGTAAGAGTTTTAGGAATTCCTGAAGGCAAAGAAATATTTCTTAAACGGGAGAATGAAGCAACTAGAGTTGTGTAAAAATCACCTGGTAAGCTTTTCAAAACGCAGCTACTACAGCCCCAGAACTCATGATTAAGAAGGTCTGAAATGGGAAGAGACGGTTTCAGAAAGGTCACCCAGGTTACAACACACTACACTTGAGATTCAAAGACCAGTAAGTGGGTTCTAGAGCTATTCCAAAGGTAAAATGAACAGACTTTGTGGCTGAATGGGGAGGGTGAGGAGGGCAGGGATGGAGGGGGACAGGGGATTAAGAGACAGTGACAACGCGGCCCACTAGGTGGTGGTAACACTCACCACCAGGGACTCAGGGAGAGACGAGGGAAGGCCTGAAAGTATTTTCAGAGGCACCATGGAGCTACAAGCCAGAAAGAAAGGGAGAAGAGAGTGAAATAATTCACTCTGAAAAGTGGATGGGAAGAGGAAGGACAGAGGTGATGAATAAAAGTGAAGAAGAAAGAGGAGTAACCAAAAAAAAAAAAAAGTGTGTAGGTTGGTTGGTTGTTTTCTGTAAAGATGGGAGATCACATTCATATGTTCCACAGAGGAGAAGCTCTTTGAGGTTAAAAGTGAGAGATGGGAAGATCTACATACAGACCAGCAGAGTTCTCAATCAGGGATGATCCTGCTCCACAGAGACATGTGACAACGTCTGAAGACATTTTTAGTCATCAAAACTAGGGGGCACTGCTGACATACAGCAGTGGAAACCTGGGATGATGTTAAACATCTTAAAACGCACATGACAGCTCCTCACAACTAAGAATTATCTGGCTCACAGTGTCAACAGTGTGGAGGCTGAGAAATCCTGATATAAACCAAGGCTCCTCAGAGGGTGGGAGACAGTAAGATCCTAAGAACTCGACACTGTAACAAGAGGAAAGCAAGAAAAAAATGAACCTAAGTGGGTTGCAATAAAAAAAAATATTAAAAAAATTTGAGAAACCGTAACCCTTGAAGGCAACAATTATTTACATTAATAGTACATTTACTTTGTTCTAAACAACATAAATGTTATTGATTCATAATAAATAAAATCTCCCATAATCTTCAAACAAGGAAATAAAGGAATTGGGACATTTTTAAAGGCCTTACAACTATAATTGAGGGTCCTAAGATCCTTTTTATATCTACAATTTCTCCAGAAAAAAAGATAATTTATTCATTCAACAAATGCATCCATTCCGCAAACATCTGAGAGCTCACTGTTTGCCAGACATTATTCTAAGCCTTGGAGATACAAAGCCATTCAAGATATGTGGTCTCTGCCTTCAAGAAGCTTAGTGGAAAAAAGAGACTATTACAAAAGACTGTGAAGAGTGCTATGATAGAGACACCCTGAGGGGCTCCGAGCACATAAAAAGGGGTATCTAACCCAGACCTGGGGTGAGAGGGTGAGGGTCAGAAAACTTACTGGAAGAGATGGATGCCTTTAAAGCTAATTTCTAAAGGAGCTGTAGAACTGAGGTGAAAGGGGGTTTGAGGAAGAAATATAACAACGTGTAAGTACCATCTGTAGCTTACACAAGAAATGAGGCTAAAAAATAAGCAGGAATCAGATCAAGAACATTGAAAGCCAAAACATTAAAAATTTAGAGACAACAGGAAGCCACTGAAGGACTGTAAACAGAAGCCTGGTGTGATCAGATGGATGTTTAAGCAAGACAAGGCTGAGACTAAACTGGGAAGGGGCTTTATTAGAGACTGAGAAAGCTGCTGAAGGGTTGCTACAATAATACTGATGAATAAAAACAGAGATTAAACAAAAGTAATAGTAGTCAAGGGATATTCTAAAAGCAAAGTTCATAGGACTGGTAACTAATAGGACCTGAAGAATAAACAAGAAAGAAGAGTCAAGGATGACTCTTAAGTACCAGTAAGTGGGAGTGGTGATACCACTCACTGAAGCAGGACTAGCACCTGGGAGCATCTAGTATTTGGTCACTATATGTAGTATAGTTACTGAAGTGGCCCCTGTAAATATACATACTAGCGTAACAGGCCAATGAGGCAAACATTACGCCCATTTCACACAAGAGCAAACAGAAGTCTGAAGAACTAATTTGCTTAGTGACCTAGTAGATGGTGGAATCAGGATTCATATTCACAGCTACTGAAACCACTTCCTAACACAAGTGTGAAGTTCAGGTTAATCATCATGGCCTTTGAGATGCCTGTGGAACACAGAACTCCTATATAGTCTAGAACAGAACAGGATCAGCCTGAAGCTCAGCAGAAAACTCAGGTGTGGAGCTACAAATCCAGGAGTCAGAAGAATAGTAAAGTTAGTGTACATAAACATGAAAACTCAAAAAGGCTTTCTGTTGGCCTGCCCTGTGTTTGAAATCCTAAATTAGTTCATATTTCAAAACACTGAAACTTCACATTTTTAAAAAAGTTAATTTAGAAATATATTTTAAAGATTTATTTCTTTGAGAGACAGAGCTCACGTGTGCAAGAGCTGGGGGAGCAGAGAGAGAGAGAGAATCTCAAGCAGACTCCCTGCTGAGCACGCTGAGTGGGGAGCCCAATGTGGGGCTCAACCTCATGACCCTGAGATCAAGAGTCAGACAGTTAACCGACTAAGCCACCCAGGTGCCCCAAAACTTCACATTTAAAAGTGAATTCTAAAAATAAATAAATAAATGTGAATTCTAGGGGCGCCTGGGTGGCTCAGTCGGTTAAGCGTCTGCCTTCGGCTCAGGTCATAATCCCAGGGTCCTGGGATCAAGCCCCACGTCAGGCTTCTGCTCAGCGGGAGCCTGCTTCTCCCTCTCCTCCCTATGTGTGCTCTCACTATCTCTGTCACTATCTGTCTCTCTCAAATAAACAAAATCTAAAAAAAAAAAAAAAAAAGTGAATTCTAATTTGTCCTGAAAAACAGAAGCTGTCAATACTGGATACTATATTCTGAAATAGCAACAATATGCTGGAGCTTTGGCCATGGCACAGATTCTTTAATCCCCCAGAGTCCTGTCTTTCCTTATTCTTCACCTCTTCTCTGATTTATGTTACCTATCTGGCCCCTGTAAACATGTGATTTACAACTCCTGATGCAGAAGCTAGTCAAAGCCAAGAAATGGTAAAATAAGATCACCTAGGGAAAGTTTTCAGCATGATCAAGAGGACCAAAGACAGAATCCTACAGAATGTTACCACTTAAAGACAAAGACCACAAAGAACAAAATAAGAAAACTTAAGAGAATCTCAGAAACCACTTAGAGAATTTCAAAAGAACAGGTCAAATAATTCCATTGGTCATTTAAGGTCAGGCCACAAAAGGGAAGTCACTAAATGAGACAATGAATCTTGGCAAGATGAACTCATTTAAGAAGTTTGGCTGAGAAGGAAAGAAAAGAGACAGCATGTAAATGAAGCAAGTATTTATAAACCTTATATTCCAAATAATGGACATATACCTGAGAAAAATTTTTTAAAAAGTTCATTACCTCATTCAATAAATATTTATTGAGGTTCTTATAAAAAAAAAAAGGCACTGAAGATATCAAAGAAGGGAATTCTGCCTTCAAAGAAGCAAAAGTCTCACAGCAGAGCTAATTAAGTATTCATAAGCTACTATGATACAGGAGGGAAATACTGGTAAGGACATGTGACATGAAGGACAGCTGAAGTTCAGAGGAAGAGACTGGGGTGGAGGAGTTCCAGAGAGCAACACTTGAACTCAGCTTTTGCAGCAAAGTACCTTAAAAGGTAGAATAATCTAATAATCTAATTCTTTAATGGTGGAGAGCATACATGGAATCTCCAACTCTTAAAACTAAAAGTTACCTGGAAACAGCATGCTTGGGCGTGGGGGGGAACCAGCACAAGTTTTTGACTGAGACAAAAATCTTGGCTCTCCCAACTATGTGATCTTAATCAAATTACTTAAGCTTTCTGAGGTTCCATATTGTTCTTCTCTATAAAAGCAAGTAATAGCTACCTTAAAGGCTTTTATTTGAGAACATCCATGTAAAGGCTCTACCAGTGGTGCCTAATACACAGTAAGTTTCCATTACGGCAGCCATTGCTACTTCAGAGTTATTACTCTAATTAAAGTTTTATCTTTAAGTCAGGAATGTATAGTATTACAATTATCAGGTCCTCTAATGTCACTAATACTCTTTCAAAACTGAAAATACCATTGCCACATGTAATAATATATATAAAAGTGTAATACTGAAAAGCAAAAAAACTGTGGTGAATGAGGACCCCTGATGTCTAAACTTACATCTGTTTTTATATTGCATTTGAGTGTGAACAGGAAACTACACAGCTAAATATGCAATGTGGTGATCATACTCTGAACTGTGTCTGGAACTCAGGTTATTACTATAAATAGAACAAATAAAATTTTCTTTTCCTATCAAGGCAGGGCAGTATAAATATCTAAATCTTTTTTGAAGATGACAATCACTGAATCTCCTAAATTCCCTCATACTTTAGGGTATGATTGGTGCAGCATGAAAAAATAGTTTAGTAAGATCTCTAGATCTTTATTTAAAAGGTAAATAATCCTCCTTAGATTGTTCTGTACCTGCTTTCTATTTCACTTACTCTATTTCCATCTTCCACAAGTTATATGTTACCTTAATCCAAATCAAGGTGCCATTCATTGAATTAAATAGAACTGAATCCTGCAATGCATAAACTCTAAGAAAATCCCTGAAATTCATCTGTTCAGGACAGAGGGTAAAAACAACGATACGGAATGATACAGAGGGTGGCCATGATGTACTGGTTCATCCATCCATCCATCCGATATTTACCGTGTGTTTACTAGAAGATGGGCACTATGCTAGGAGCAAGGGAAAAAAGTGGGGAACAAGACAGACAACATCTCTGCTCTCCAAGAATTTACAAGTTAATTAGAGAAGCAAACATTTAAAACAAACACATAACTATAAATTGTGGCAAGTGCTATGACTGAAGACAAAGAGTACCGTAAGTGACAAATCAGGAAGCAGAAAATATCTGTCTGGGGAAAAAAAAATGATCCTTAAGCCAAGACCTAAAGTTTAGACAGGTAGGTGTTAAGTGAAAAGAGTAAAGTAGAAAAGCTTGTTCAAAAAACAATGAAAATAGTAAAGAAAAAATAGGTAATATGGGTAAAGCATAGTGCAGAGAGTGGTAGAACCAAGTGGAGAAGGGAAGGAACAGACCTCACGGGAACCTGCAAGCCACGGAGAGGTGTTTAAAATTTATACTAAGATCAACGGCAAGACACCAAAGGCAAATACAGCATGACAGGTTTTTAGAAGGTCATCCCTCTAACTGCTACATCATAAATGAATTGAAAAGAGGAAGAATGGAAACACAAAGGTCATTTAGAAGGCTATTCCACAATCTAGGTGAAAGATTATGTCCCTCAAGACCAAGGCTGTGGTGTTATAGACAAGCTTGAAGTGCATCTAGAAGTCAGATGAACCCAACTTGATGATAAGCTACATTTGGTAGATAAAGAAAATATTATGAATGAATTGGGTAGTGATTAGAAGTGCCATTTACTGAGGTGGTGAAAACTGGAATAGAAAGAGTGCATTTTTGCTTGTAAAAGAGAAAAACGTTGGTCTAGGACTAAGTCCTGAAGACCCCCAACATTTCAAGGATGGTTAGTGTGGAAGAAGAATCTGCAAAGAAAATTGAGACCAGTGAGGTAAGAAGAAAACCAGTGCAGTGTCAACAAAGCAGAGAAAAGAATCTCAAGAAAGACAGGGCATATCAACTGCATCAAATGATGCTGAAAGCCTAGTTAAGACAGAATGAAAATGCCCACTGGATTTGGAAACATGGAGACAAATGGTGATTTTAGGAAGAACGGTAGAGGGTAGGCAGAGCCAAGAAACATTGTGGAGACCTAAGCTTTTATTAGTGTGCCATGGCAATTACATAAAAACAATACACTAGACAGAAGTATACATGACCAACAACATAAATGTTAGTGGTCACCAACCAGAGTTCCTGCTTCCCAATTTCAAACTGCCTGGGAGGCCACATCAGTACTACACCAAGTTGTTCGTCTGCCTTCGGCTCAGGTCATGATCCCAGGGTCCTGGGATCGACCCCGCATCGGGCTCCCTGCTCAGCGGGAAGCCTGCCTCTCCCTCTCCCCCTGCTTGTGTTACTGCTGTCACTATCTCTCTGTGAAATAAATAAATAAAATCTTAAAAAAAAAAAAAAAAAGAATTTCTAAGCCACAGCCTTGCCTTCAGATAGGTTTTGGGTTTGAATTTACATATGTGCCTGGTCTGATAAATCCCAAAAAGGGATATATCCTTAACCCACGCTATAAAATGAGTTCACAATCCAAAATTGGAAAACACAGAAGAAAACGATCCCCTTCATCACAAATTAGCAGACACAAACATTATTTCCCAGAACCTTAGAAAATAGAGCAAATAAAGTTTATGAGATAAATGTTTTAAATGATTAAGAACCTAAGCAGAGGAATCAAGTGTAAGAAAGAAACAACAGTCTATATAAAAAAGAGGAACCTAGCATATCCCCTGCTGTGATAGAATTCTAGTGAGGTCCACCCTCCAAACCCAAGGTTCCCTTCCCCTGATTATTCAAACACTAATCAAGGTACTAGTGTGAAGAAACTTGGCAGATTGAATTAAGGTACTGATTAGCTGACCTTAAAATAGGTAGAATATCTTGGATTATGTAGGTAGGCCCAGTGTAATCACATGAACCCATAAAAACAGAAGACGAAGGGCAAGAGTCAGTGAGAGAGGTAACAGATGAGAAAACAAGAGAGATCCAACAGAAGGGGGAGTCAGAGACTCTTAAGTGTGCAAAGGATTCAACTCACCTTTGCTAGCTCTAAGGTGTAGGGACATGTGAAAGGATGGGATAGAAGCCTCAAGGAGCTAAGGGAGGCCCTCAGCTGTCAGCCAGAAAGGAAATGATGACCTCAGTCTTGCAACTGCAAGGAACAACCTGAGTTCTGCCAACAACCTAAAAGAGCTTGGAAGGGAATTAATCCCAAGAGTCTCCTAATAGTAAGAGCTCAGGGAGCCAACACCTTGGTTTTAGCCTGGTGAGACTCTAAGCAGAGAAACCAGTTAACCCAACCAGACTTCTGACTGTGTGCTAATAAATCTGAGTGCTTTTAAGTTGCTAATTTTGTGTTAATTTGTTATGGCAGCAATAGAAAACTAATATACTTGTAATGCCAGAAAAAAAGGAAGTGTTCAAAGAATAACGGGGATATGTCAAAAGGACACAGTGCCAGCTTAAAGGGGCTCCTACTAGCTAACCTGTGAACAACCCGAGTATCACAATAAATACATCATAACCCATACAAATCTGTAAGTCCATAATGATAGAAACTGAAAGTCTCATGAGGAATGGGATATTTATATAGTCTCACAGTTAATTCCACAATACACATACTAATTATAAAGGGGAAAAGAAAACCTTTTCATGAGAAAGGCCTGATTATGTGCCATCTGATACATGCATTGGAAAGATCATGTATATGATACCCTGCTCCAAGAAAACATAACATAACCCTAATAATGAGAAAAAAATTTAACCAAGTCCAGAAATAACACCCTATTAAATTTTGAGACAACTGTCAAAATTTGAACAGCATCTGAAGAGTAGATGGTAGTAACATGGTGATGTTAATTTCCTATTTTTGATCATCATACTGTGATTTTATAGGAAAATGTCCTTGTTTGTAAAGACTACTTAAGTGTTCAGGGCTGAAAATGTCCTAGTTTGTAAAGACTACTTAAGTGTTCTCTATCTGCAACTTAGTCTCAAATGGTTTAGGCAGATACAGTTCTCTATACTCTAAGTTTAAGACTGTTTCAAAATAAAAATATTTTTAAATATGAGAAAAGGGCTACATGTTCTTAAAAACAAGAAAGAAAAAGAAAAACAAAACCAGACCAGGTCCATTTCAGAAAGGAACACAAAGAATTCCAATAACTGAAAAACGTGGGGCTCTTGGGTGGCTCAGTCATTAAGCATCTGCCTCCGGCTCAGATCATGGTCCCAAGGTCCCGGGATCGAGCCCCACATCGGGCTCCCTGCTCAGCAGGAAGCCTGCTTCTCCCTCTCCCACTCCCCCTGCTCGTGTTCCCTCTCTCACTGTGTCTCTGTCAAATAAACAAAATCTTAAAAAAAACCAAAAAACTGAAAAACACGTTCACTAAAAATCTTTACTCTTTAGGCAGGGAAAACGATAAATTAATAGGGAGCTAAAGAAATGATGAGTGAACACAAAAAGATCAAATAAGTTACCCAGATATAGCACAGAGAAATTAAGAAATGGAAATTATAGGGCGCCTGGGTGGCTCAGTTGGTTAAGCGTCTGCCTTCAGCTCAGGTCATGATCCCGGGTCCTGGGATCGAGTCCCGCATCGGGCTCCCTGCTCCTTGGGAGCCTGCTTCTCCCTCTGTTTCTCTCTCTCTCTCTCTCTCCCTCTGTCTCTCATGAATAAATAAAATAAATAAAATATTAAAAAAAAAGAAAAAGAAATGGAAACTATAAAAAGAAAGATTAAGGGACATGAAGGACAGAATGAAAGTCCAAATGTCTAACAAAAATCACTGAAGAACAGAAAGAATAGGAAGAATCAATATTTTAAAATATAACGGCTTCAGTTGTGTCCAGAATTGATGAAGGACATGAATTCTCTCAATCAGGAAGCAAAGAGGTCCTAAGAAGAATAAAAGTCACAACTAGACGTATCACCGAAAACAAAGAGAAAATCTTAAATGAGTGGAGGCAGAACAGTTCGAGGGGTAGGTACATGAATAGGAATGTGGGATTAAAGGAAGGTTTGTGTTCTTCTGTGCTTTTTCAAGAGGAGAGACACTAGAGTATGTTTAGATGTAGATGAGCAAAGAAAAGTGATGGTGAGGGGATAAGGCAACTAAAATGACAAGGTCTGTGAGAGGGCACAGAAGGGTGAGATCCACAGTACAAGACTAGCCCTGGACTGCAAGCAGGACTAGAGAGAAAGAAAAGAGGATGGATACAAACCAAGCAGGTCTGCAGAATTGGGTGATGAAAAGATGAAATTTTCACAGGCAGTAAAAGTTTAAAAAAATAAACACTCATAGCGAAAAGTAAGAGACTTTCTTAGAGATGTATATTAACATTGCCAAGCAATTTAAATGTCAGTCAAAGCTAGTATCATGAATCTATAATGATACGAATGTGTACATGGTGTGAATTTTTTTCTCTAGAAACACTTAGCTCAGATGAAGTATAGAAATATAGATGGTCAGGTTAATGAAGGAGAAGAAATGAGACTTACCTAAAATATCAATCATAAGCCTAGATGACAAACATCATCAAGTTCATTACACAATGATTTTTCCCCCCGTTTCTTAAGGAAATTAAAAGGAAGGTTTAGTAGGAAAAAATTGCCAATTAAAATGAAGAATATAATCTTATTAGGTGTGGCAGCTATTAAAACAATTTGCCATTCATCATTAAAGATCTTCTATGATTTAAATAAGAACATGTAAGTAATGACCACAATCAAAAAATGAAGAAAAAAACCACTCTCAAACCTATTATTTTAACATAACCACCATGATAATTTGTCTAACGTTTTATTCTGCAATTATTCATTTATATTTCTGACTCTTCCAATAGAATCTGAGCACCATGAAAACAGAATATAAGAAATTGATAATCCTTTGAACCATGTATGTATTATTTTAGGTATTATATAATTTGTTGTTCTGGGTTTGGTGTCAGGGAAAATGTATCACAGATATATTTCCAAGTTGCTAGGTAAGCTACCTAAATATCATTTGATAATTGAATCCAGGAGATGCTACAGGAAATAGGTGTAGGGGCGCCTAGGTGGCTCAGTTGGTTAAGCAACTGCCTTCGGCTCAGGTCATGATCCCAGGGTCCTGGGATGGAGCCCCGCATCGGGCTCCCTGCTCAGCGGGAAGCCTGCTTCTCCCTCTCCCACTCCTCCTGCTTGTGTTCCCTCTCTCGCTGTCTCTCTCTGTCAAATAAATAAATAAAATCTTAAAAAAAAAATACAACTGTAATC
The DNA here is from genome assembly GCF_003265705.2 of Callorhinus ursinus. NCBI lineage: Eukaryota > Metazoa > Chordata > Mammalia > Carnivora > Otariidae > Callorhinus > Callorhinus ursinus. The sequence continues at coordinate 4,486,799 of NW_027397125.1, forward strand.
TTTATATTTCCACTACTTCCAATTTTTTTTTTGCTATAAAAATTACCTCTGTTAAATCTAGCCTTTAAATATGTTGTACCACACCTCCTTAGAACTGAACTTATTTCTATATAGTCCTTAAAGATCTCTCTCCAAGAAGGACTTCATCTTACTAGTCTATGTTTTAGAATTCTTTCCCTGTCTTTGATATTTTAAAATGTCCCCTATAACGAGTCTAGGTGAGGATTTTTCCTTCACTCTTTTTCTCTGACCACTTCAAGCTAAGATTGCTCATCTTTTTTTAGGGAAGAAATTTCTTCCTTACTTCTTCAGATTATTTCCCGCTCTCCATTTTTCTCTCTCTCCCTTTCTAGGGTTCCTATTTTCTGGAATCTACTTCTATCCTCCATATCTTATCATTTTTATTTTAAACATGTATAAAATCCATTTATTATTTTGTTCCTCACTGTATCCACTGTTATTTATGCCATCTATTGTGTTCTTTACTTTGATAATTACACTTTTCCATATCTAAAGTTTCTCCTTGTTTCTTTTAAATATTTTCTTTGTTTTAAGTTATTATTATCTTACCTCATATCTTTTATATGTTCATTATACTGATTTACTTTCTCTCCATGGTTTCTTTAGGACTGATCCGGGTAGAAAATCAGATTTTCTATTACTGCCAACATGAATTAAAAATTTTTGGTCTTGGGTGCCTGGGTGGCTCAGTCAGTTAAGTGTCTGCCTTCGGCTCAGGTCATGATCCCAGGGACCTGGGATGAGCCCTGCATCGGGCTCCTTGCTCAGCGGGGAGCCTGCTTCTCCCTCTCCCTCTGTGTGTTCTCTTTCTCGCTCGCTCGCTTGCTCTCACATAATAAAAATCTTTAAAAAAATATTTTTGGTCTCCTAAATCTTGACACACCCAGAAACAACTCTGAATATAAGTTTTTCATATACCTTCTGAATGAAAATATTAGTTGCTCCAAATACTACAAGCATAATGAATGACAAAGAGTCTGAGAAGCATAACTGTAAATACCTAGCTGGTATTATATAAAAATACTGTTCTGTCAGGAATAGGTACATATACATATCCAGAGATCCTTAAATAAAATGACCCTCTGAGTGCCAAACAAGTAATAACTGGCCATCTATAGAACCAGCTCACCATATAAGTCATGGTCTCTAATTGTAGATTTAATCATCAAGGTAACTGGGACACAGCTTCTGCAAACATATGACTAGAAATTAATGTGAAAGGAAGCTGCTTAAGAAAGCAATCAATCAATTGCATTATACAGAGAAAAAGAACATTATCAAGATGGTGATAATTTTTAAACATGATCTAATTGTCCATATTCTGATGTCAGGTTCACCAAGTAACTTCCCAATTATAACTCGTTTTCCCAAGATTACTTTAAGAAAGAATAAGATAAGCAACATATGGCATTCTTGACAATAATGTTTTAATCACAAATAATTAAGTGACATTCTTCACTTCTCCCATACTGGCTTGAGTCAGTCCACCTGATCAACTCCAGGTACTGACAAAAACAAAAGGAGACTAATACAACAATCTGTGAAAGAGACAATGAGGATCCAAGCCAACCCACAGCTGTGAGAAGGTAGGATTTTGAAAATAATAAACTAGATATAAAAATTCATGTCTAGGAACCTTCAAATTAATTAGAAAAAAATATTTAGAAGGTACCACTTGGTGACTGATTCAGTTAGGAGTAGGCAGAGAACAGAAGGACAGACAGACACAGTCTTGATAAAGAATACAAGGAGAAAGGAGGTAACTTCTCAGGAAACACTGAACATTACAAAAGAGTAACTACTTCAGAAGCATAGTTTTTACATATATAGGCATCATTATTTATCACTATTATGTAATCAATAAAACGTTTTTCTCAAGTACACTAACAGGACATTTTCTCAAGTACACTAACAGGACATTGTAAACAAGTTTACAATAACTTGAGTAAACACTCAAGTTATTTTTTTTTTTTAAGACTTTATTTATTTGACAGAGAGAGACAGCGAGAGACAGAGAACACAAGCAGGGTAAGTGGGAGAGGGAGAAGCAGGCCTCCCGCTGAGCAGGGAGCCCGATGTGGGGCTCGATCCCAGGACCCTGGGATCATGACCTGAGCCAAAGGCAGATGCTTAACAATTGAGCCACCCAGGCGCCCCAGCACACTCAAGTTATTAATGACACCTGAAAGTAATCATTTCTTTTGGTGGGAAAACCTACTTCTAAAGTTTCTACTAACTTAAACATTCATTAACCCCAAATTACAGAGGTTAAATAGACTAATTTTTTTCTTTTATGCTGAATGTTTCCACAGCTATCCCCTCTGTCTTCAAGTTAAACTTTTCTACTTGTTCATCTCATCTGTCCAGTTTCTTTGGTTCATCAAATATTCATCTCTTGCATCTTAACCTATTTTTCCAGAGTCCTCCTTTCCACCTATTAAGACTTTCCTATCTTAAAATAAACATGATCCAACCTCTTTGTTTTCTCTACCAACCTTGCTTAGCCATGACCAATCTCACAGTTTATTTTACCCCCTATATGGATTTACTTCCAATTCTCCTTCATGCCCAAACTCTAACCTCATCTATTCATTTGCACACTAAACATCTCTGCCTAAACAGCTTGTTGGCAAATGAATTACCCACCCTCCCCAGCTACTGCCATTCAATTTATGGATAATTACTACCAGTTCTTCTTGGGTAATATATGTCCTACTAGTCTGATTTCCATTACCCTCCCTCAAACCCTCAATACATTCAGCTAGATTATAACAAAAATCTAATTGGTTTCTCTGTTCTATAGCTCCTTTCAATATTCTTATAAGCTACAGCCAGATGAATCTTCCTTAACAGGTTTTATTTTTTTTCCCCAACTCCAAGTATTGCCCAACTACCAACTATTTTCAACTCCTTTGGCTAGTAAAGGCTATTATTTTTCATATATTTCATGTCAAATATCAGTATCACCATCACTTTACACACCTATGTGTCACTGCTTGTGCTATTTGTTATTCCAGGGACTGCGAGTCTAGCTCTGATCCCTATCTCCAAATAGCTCCACATTAACCCTTCTTTAAGCATCAGGTAAAATGTTACATTCTCTGGACAGCTCATTCCCTCAGCTAAAAGTAAGTTTCCCTGACCCTGAACTCTTCTTATACTGCAGATTAAAGAAGTTATAACTATATGTCTTGAAATTATTTATATACATATCTATCCTCCTTTTAGATTTTAAGTTCCTGAAAGGATCCATTTGCAGTACAATTATTTCCCCAAAGTAAATGACCATGATTTTAGATACAGAAAGATCTTTATAATTTTCAAATGAAAAAAAGGCTAAGAAACTGTTGAGAAGGAAAAGTTCCATAGGGCAGGTACTCCTAGCTTGCAAGACTAGTTTTATTAATATGTGAAACTGAGGTTTGTAAGGGAGGGAAAGGGGTGCAGTAGATGCATACATTAACTGGTTAAGAAGAGTGGATACAGAAATGTATGGTGATTAACATAACACTAAAAAATTTAAAAAAAAGAAGAGTGGATACAAAATACACACATCTCAACTGATCCAGTATTTGAAAAATACAAAATTAGAAATTATAAATCATAGAATATGCTCTCAGATTCTTCTTTCCCTCACTGAGAGAGAAGTCATAGATGTAAAAAGTGGTCTTAAAAATCAAAGACCTAGGCATCTAGACTCTGATAGGTAAATAATTTTAGAAATCCTAAAATCCACCCTACCATATCTTAAGCAATATGACAAATCCAAACAAGTACAACAATAAGAACAAGGTAACAGTTCATCCCACCAGCCATCCACAATCATGGAGAATTCCTTTCAGTTATCATTGTTGGGACTAGAGATCCCTACTATTGCTTTATATGGGGAGGTTTCTAAGCTACATTAGGATTAATTTAACACTATTACCCTTAAAGCCATACTTGAATTTGGTACATACCTATAAATTTAAGTTCCTGCTTTGTTAGTGTAGAACTGTCATCTCTGTCTAAAGAAAAGACACACTTTAATTTTGAATTTTTAATAACCAGTTTCTAAAAACTACCATGACAGGTATAAGCTGAGAAACTTAAGACACTATAGGGGGTTAAAGTCCAAAAAAAAGGGGGGGGGGGTTAAAGTAAAAAAAAAAAAAAAAAAACACACAAAACTATGGAAAATTTAAAAATCATTACAAATTTGTTTTCACTAAAATAAAAAAAGGCAGCATTCTAAATAGACTGTTAATGGCATTACCATTTAATTAAATTTAAAAGTAATTCTTATAAATTCATTTCCATTTACACTAATCCCTTCACTTTTCAGGTTCTGTCTCTCTTGCAGTTTCAATGAGACACTTATAAATTCATTTTGCTTTGCAGTAGTTAACATGCATACTGAAAATTACTTTTTCTCCCCAGTGGCTGATTCACCATCCAAATGCTAATATACTTCTTCTATGTTTATCACTTAAGAGTCTCTGAAGCCTATCTTACAGAAACTTAAGAGTGATCCAAGAGACAAATAGCTTGGCTGATTTGAAATGGAAAAAGTCTTTTTTTTTTTTTTTAAGATTTTCTTTATTTATTTAATTGAGAGAGAGAGAGAGACAGCGAGAGAGGGAACACAAGTGGGAGAGGGAGAAGCAGGCTTCCCGCTGAGCAGGGAGCCCGATGCAGGGCTTGATTCCAGGACCCTGGGATCATGACCTGAGCTGAAGGCAGTCGCTTAACCGACTGAGCCACCCAGGTGCCCCTGAAATGGAAAAAGTCTTACTGTCTTATCCATCATATATGTCTTAAACTACTTAGCAAGGATATATAGTATTAGTCAAATTCCTTCCTGCACAGGAACAAACAGTAGCATTTGTTGCACCCTGGAATGTAGCAATGTATTGTATTAACATACAGAATACCTCAACTATATCAAGTAAGAAGGAAAATCAAGTCTATTGTGACTAAAAAGAAATTAGATCTAGAATGATCTAGATCAATGGTTCTCAATCTCCACACTGTCATAGTAACAACTTCTCCTATCAGTAATATCTCATTATGTATAGTGAATCTCAAATGATTAATAGGATGTGGTTATGCCTGAGAACTGCTCATCTCTGTTCTTAGACCCCTACCTTCCTAATGCTCCCCTGAAATGAAGAGGGGACACATGTAAAGAACAAAGATCTAGTTTCCTACAAACTATTATGGCAAACCTGAGTAGGATTCCATTCTCGAGGAAGAACATTCACCCGTAAAATCAATTAGCATTCATACTTATTCTCAATCCTACAGCAGATATTTATGAATAATTGGTTGACATTACTTTGCCTCCTCCATCAAATGAGATTTGTTTAATGAGCATGGTCGTGACAAACTATAGGTACCATAATTAAAGAAAACTTAAAAGCATAGTAAATGGGGCACAGAAATCAATTAGCAATATACTGCTGGTGAATAAAGATCTAAGCTCTTTAGCTACTTTAATCTACTACTTCAAAATTATATTAAAAATAAGAATTGCCAAGACAAACGAATGAACAAATTCTATTATTGCAGCAAAGAACCAAGTTACTACTCTGAGAGAAACAAGAACTGCCTAATGCAAAGTTTAATTCCCAAAGAAAATGAACATAATACCAAGAATATACGAAACCTCTTGCAACTGACAATGATTTATTCATTCAACATTTATGGAACATCAAGTAGATGATGAGTTAAATGCCAATGAAATAAAGATGAATAAAACCCAACTCCTACTAGCCTGGGTGCCTCAGTTGGTTAAGCGACTGCCTTCAGCTCAGGTCATAATCCTGGAGTCCCAGGATCGAGTCCCGCATCGGGCTCCCTGCTCGGCAGGGAGTCTGCTTCTCCCTCTGACCCTCTTCCCTCTCGTGCTCTCTATCTCTCATTCTCTCCCTCTCAAATAAATAAATAAAATTAAAAAAAAAACTCCTACTATTCTAAATGAGTTTATAGTCTAGTAAGAAAAACAATGTAAATAAATACATTGTTAAACAACCTAAAAAGCTTTAGAGTAAAATCACACCTGAAACAGAACAATGAAAACCAGACAAATGATATGTTAGTTTTCAAATGGACTACAAAAGCAAACTATAATGGGGGCACCTGGGTAACTCAGTAGGAAGTATCTAACTCTTGACTTCAGCTCAGGTCATGATCTCAGGGTACTGAGATCAAGCCCAGCATTGGGCTCTGTGCTGGGCGTGGAGGCTGCTTGAGATTCTCTCTCTCCCTCTTTCTCTGCCCCTCCCTCCACCCCCTGCCCCACTCACGGGGGTGCTGTTTAAAAAAAATAATAATGCAAACTACAATCCCTGTAAACACACTATTTGTTTCATCATTATAAGCATTTTAAATATACGTACTAAATGAAACTAAGAAGTCACACTTACAGTTTAGCAGCATCATGAAATCTAAAATCTCTTAGTCAAGCTGGCTAGTTCCAAGGCACCACCATAAAACCAAATGCCACGAAATGCAAGGGACTCCACTTCATGGGCATCTATTTAAAGTTTACCCTTCATATATTCTTATTTTTTTTTAAGATCCCATTTATTTATTTGTGAGAGAGAGAGCACAAGTGGGAGGAGGGGCAGAGGGAGAGGGTCAGGTAGACTCCCCACTGAGCAGGGAGCCTGATGTGGAGCTTGATCCAAGGACCCCATGATCATGACCTGAGCCAACATTAGATCTTAACCGACTGGGTCACCCAGGCATCACTCCATATATTATTCTTTAAAAAATTTAAATGAGGGGTGTCTGGGTGCCTCAGTCAAGCATCCAACTCTTGATTTCAGCTCAGGTCATGATCTCAGGGTCATGGGATAGAGCCCCATATCAGGCTCTATCCTCAAAAGGGAGTCTGCTGGAGATTCTCTCTCCTCCTCCCTCTGCCCCTTCCCCCTGCTTGCACATGGGCTCTCTCTCTCTCTCTTAAATAGATCTTTAAGATATTTAAATGACTAGTCTGTCTTTCTAAATTGCCTTAAAAGTTTCCAAAATTTACTACAAGATTTTTACATTATATCTTTCTCCCACCTGTTCTCTTTTTCCTTTATCGAGACAATAAGCCTAGTATTATTTCTCTCTTAAGTTTCCTGAATTTCTCTGGTCACCTAAAATTCATCCCACTGCAGCTAATTTGTTTTGTTTTGTTTTTAGATTGGTTTAAGTGTTTCTCTAATACTATTTTTCTTTGTATTGATGATAATTAATTTCCTTATCAGAAAGCACCAATTTCAAAAATTTATGTAATATTATATGCACACAAACCAGAAGAACCACCACCATTAAGTCCTAAGATCCTGAGAAATATCAAATTAGAATGTGTATGTTTAACACTCAACACCTATGACAAATAATACATGATATTTCCTTGGCTCTTATGCCTTCATTAAATTCTTTAAACAAGTCTCAGTGAAGTAACATTTTAATTTTATGAGGTTCTATATAATAAAACATTTTCCATCACATACTAGAGAAATAAATAATGAATATAAACCAGTCTTTAAAACTTTTCAGAGCCTCAAATGTCTAATGGAAAACTTTTTGTTGTTGTTTCACAAAGGTGAGACAAATATGACTAAGATATAAGTCACAGAAACAAAAAAAAATGTCTACAGAGGCAGTAGATACAGACTGAAAAAAGAGCATTAGAACACTCGTATGAGAACCCAGAAGTTTGTGGCATTTTTTGAAGAATTAATAATTCTACCAAAAGGTGTCAAAAAAAATTTTGCAGGAGCACAACTATGCTTACTTTTAAATTCTTTCAGGAGATAAAGAAAGAAGGAAGATCATACCAGCAGACACTACCAAAGTCTAAATTACAGATTTTGCAGAGAATAGTACAGAATGAAACTACAGGTATATTATACTAATGCAATATAAAGTTGAAGAGACTGGAGAGTCTAGTAAGTGGCAAATTATGAAAAACTACACATGCCATTTTAAAAAATATTAATTTTATCTCATAAACACCAGACAATTCTTAAAAGATTTAAGTAAGACAATGACACAATCTGATCTGCATTTTTAAATAAGCCACTGATTCTGGTGGCACCTAGAGAATCAACTAGATAATGAAATGAAGGTTAGAAGGTTGCTGAAAGGTTACTGCAGAAATACCCAAGTAGAGGCAGTGAAAATATAAAGGAAAAAACAAGCGATGAAGAACAGGAAAAACCTTTAAAAATAATAACAACAACCAAGAAAATGAGAAGACAGAGTTTAGTTTAACTACCTAGCATAACTGATTTAGGTAACTAAATCCCCACAGAGATAAGGAACACAAGAGAAGAAGCAGGCTTTGAATGGGAATATAAGAGGAACAGAGATTTATTAGATTGTTGGAAATGAGCCTGGAACTCAAGAAAAAACTCCATATTGGTGAGTCTAAAGGTTTATCAATTTTGTTTGTATTTTCAAAGAACCAGGTCTTAGTTTCATTGATCTTTTCTACTGTCTTTTTAAGTCTCTAATTTGTTTTTGTTCTAATCTTTGTTATTCCCTCCTTCTACCAACTCTGGACTTCATTTGTTCTTTTTCTAGTTTCTGGAAGAGTAAGCTATACTGACATTTTTCTTGCATCTTGAGGTAGGCATTAATTGCTATGAACTTTCCTCTTAAAACTGTTTTTGCTGCATCCAATAAATTTTGGTATGTTACATTTCCATTTTTATCAAGGTATCTCTTTCTTTTTTTTTTCATTGACCCATTAACTATTCAGTAGCAATGCTGTTTAATCTTGACATAATTGTGAATTTTCCCATTTTCTTCCTGTAATTAATTTCTAGTTTCATATCACTGTGGTCTGAAAAGATGTGTGATATAATTTCAATCTTCTTAAATTTATTAAGATTTGTTTAAGGGCCTAACATATGATCTTCGAAAATGTTCCATGTGCACTTGAGAAGAATGTATACTTATTTTGTTTTTAAAACGGAATGTTCGGGGAGCCCGGGTGGCTCAGTCATTAAGTATCTGCCTTCGGCTCAGGTCATGATCCCAGGGTCCTGGGATCGAGCCCCGCATCGGGCTCCCTGCTCTGTGGGAAGCCTGCTTCTTCCCTCTCCCTCTGCCCCTGCTTGTGTTCCCTCTCTCGCTGTGTTTCTCTCTGTGTCAAATAAAAAAAATCTTTAATAAAAATAAAATAAAATGGAATGTTCTATAAATTATCTGTTCAAGTCCATCCAGTCTAATGTGTTGTTTAAGGTTGATGTTTCCTTACTGAATTTGTCTCAATGACCTATCCAATGATGTAAATAAGGTGTTAAAGTCCCATACTATTACTGTATTAATATTTCCTTTATATTCTTCATGTTCCTATATTGGGTACATAAATATTTATACTGTTATATCTTCTTGTTAGATTAACCAGTAATACCTTCTTGTAATAAGGCAATTCAATAACTGTGAAGCAGATACAGTAGGCAGAATAATGCCTCCCTCCTTCTCAAAGATGCTCATGCCTTAATGCCCAAAACCTGTGAATATGTTACCTTAAATGGCAAAAGGGACTAAACAAATGTATTTAAGTTAAGACCCCTGAGACAGAGAGAATGTGCTGGATTGTCTGGGAGGGCCCAATGAAATCATCCAAGTTGCCATAAACTTTGAATCTGAGAATTAGACGGGCAGAAGCATTAAGAGAGACTCCACCCAACACTGCTGGCTTTGACGACAGAGGATGGGGCCATGGCGGCGGGGGGGGGAGGAGGAGGCAGATTCTAGAATTTGGAAATAGTAAGGAAACAGATTCTCCCCAGCACCTTAAAAAAGGAACAAAGCCTGCCAACACCCTGATTTTAACCCAGTGAGTCCATGCCAGACTTCTAACCTACAGACTGTAAGATAATAAATTTATACTGTTTGAAGTTTACAATAATTTGTTACAGCAACCACAGCAAATGAATACAGAAGAATAAGATGAAATGTAAATTCTTTTTCCCTTCCTTTCCCACTGACAATACTCAATGAAGAAAAAAAAATAAAATCTAACATTTAACACCTCATCCCCAGTAGGATGGTTATATCAAAAACAATCAAATAAAATAATAGGTGTTGGCAAGCATGTGGAAATATTGGAACCCTTATGCACTGTTGGTGGGAATGTAAAATGGTGTGCCCACTATGAAAAACAGCATGACACTCTATTTTAAAATAGAATTACCATATGATCCAGCAATTGCATTTCTGGGTAAAACGGAGATTCAAATAGATAATATGCACATCTACATTCAAAGCAGCTTATTCACAATGATCAAAAGGTGGAAGCAACCCAAGGGTCTCTCAACAGATAAAAGAATAAATGAAACGATGGTATAGATATACAATGGAATATTATTCAGCCTTAAAAAGAAAGGAAATTCTGGGGGCGTCTGGGTGGCTCAGTCAGTTAATGCCTGCCTTCAGCTCAGGTCATGATCCCAGGGGCGTGGGATCAGGCCTTGCATCAGGCACCCCACTCCCTGGGAGTGTGCGTCTCCCTCTGCCCCTCCCCCCAGCTTGTCTTCCCTCTCTCTCAAATAAATAATAAATAATTTTTAAAAGAAAGAAAAAGGAAGGAAGGAAGGAAGGAAGGAAGGAAGGAAGGAAGAGAAAGAAAGAAAGAGAGAGAGAGAGAGAAAGAGGGAGGGAGGGAGGGAGGGAGGGAGGAAAAGAAAGAAAGAAAGAAAGAAAGGAAATCCTGATACATGCTATAACATGGATAAACCTTAAGGACATTATGCGAAGTGAAATAAGACATTCACAGAAAGACAAATACGGTAAGAGTCTAATTCATATGAAGTATCTAAAACAGTCAAATTCATACAAACAGAAAGTAGAATGGTGGCTGCCCTGGGCAGGGAGGGGAAGGAGAAATGGGAGCTGTTGTTTAACTACAGGGTGTCAGTTTTTGTTTTTGTTTTTTAAGATTTTTATTTATTTATTTGACAAAGAGAGAGACAGCGAGAGAGGGAACACAAGCAGGGGGAGTGGGAGAGGGAGAAGCAGGCTTCCCCCTGAGCAGGGAGCCCAATGCGGGGCTCGATCCCAGGACCCTGGGATCATGACCTGAGCCGAAGGTAGACACTTAACTGAGCCATTCAGGCGTCCCTACAGAGTATCAGTTGTGTAAGATGAAAAAGTCCTGGAGACTGGCTGTACAACTGTGTGAATATATTTAACACTACTGAAATGTATGTACACTTAAAAATGGTTAAAATGGCAAATTTTATATGTATTTTACAACAATTTAAAAAAAGAAGCTAACACTTGAAAAAAAGAGAAAACACAAACATGGATTTTTTCCAACTAAATCCAAGTGATTCTCCCTCAATCCACCATAGGCAAAATATCACTTCACCAGGTATCACTCCCATGCTTGTCTTTGCAATTAAAAATGTAAGTCCAGGGGCGCCTGGGTGGCATAGTCGGAGGGAATGCCCGATTCTTGGTTTTGACTCACATTGTGATATTGAGCTCCCTGTAGGGCTCCGCACTCAGCAAGGAGTCTGCTTGGGATTCTCTCTCCTTCTCCCTTTCCTCCTCCTGCTCATGCTCTCTCTCTCTCATAAATAAATCTTAAATTAGTTTAATTTAATTTAAATTTTAAAAAAGTCCAGAGCAATTATCAAGAAATTAAAAGCATCCAAACTGAAACAGAACAAGTAAAACTGTCACTACTTGGAGATGATATACGATATAAAGAAAACCCTAAAGACGTCACCAAAAAAAACCGTTAGAAAAAATAAAATCAGTGAAGTGGCACGATACAAAATCAATATACTAAAATCTGTTGTGTTTTTATACATTAAAAACAAACTACCAGAAAGAAAAATTAAGAAAACAATCCCAGGGGCGCCCAAGTAGCTCAAATGATCAACTCTTGATTTCGGTTCAGGTCATGATCTCAGGGTCCTGGGATCAAGCCCTGCACTGGGCTCTGCGTTCATCGGAGAGTCTGCTTGAGGATTCTCTCCCTCTGCCCCTCCCCCCACCTGCACACTCTCTCCCTCTCAAAAAAATCTTTATAATTACACCAAAAATAAAATACATAGGAATAAGTTTAGATAAGTCTTTTTTTTTTTAAAGATTTTATTTATTTATTCATGAGAGACAGAGAGAGAGAGAGAGAGGTAGAGGGAGAAGCAGGCTCCCAAGGAGCAGGGAGCCCCATGTGGGACTCGATCCCAGGACCCTGGGATCATGACCTGAGCTGAAGGCAGACACTTAACCATCTGAGCCACCCAGGCGCCCAGGAATAAGTTTAATCAAGAAAGTGAAAGATCTGTATACTGAAAACTGTAAGACATCAATGAAAGAAACTGAAGACACAAATAAATGGGAAGATATTCCACATTCATGGATTGGAATAACTAATATTGTTTAAATGTCCGCACTACTCAAAGCACTCTACAGATTCAACACAATCCCCTATCAAAATTCCAATAGTATTTTTCACAAAATTGGAATAACCCCAAAATCTGTATGAAACCACAAAAGACCCTGAATAGCCAAAGCAATCTTGAGAACAAAGAACAAAGCTGGAGGCTTCATACTCCCTGATTTCAAATTACATTACAAAGCCGTAATAATCAAAACATTATGATATCGGCATAAAAAGAGACACATAGATAAATGAAACACAATGAAGAACCCCAAAAATATAGGGTCATGCCTATAGGGTCAATTTATTTACAAGGAGCCAAGAATATACAAAGGACAGTCTCTTCAATAAATAGTGTTAGGAAAACTGAACTACATATAAAAGAATGAAACTGGACCACTACCTTACACTGTACACAAAAATTAACTCAAAATGGATTGAAGACTTGAATAATGTAAGATCATAAAACTCTTAGAAGAAAACATAGGCAGTAAGCTCCTTGACATCAGTCATGATACCCCGAGTAAAGGATAACAAACTAAAAAGGTACTGCATTAAAAAATAATAAAATGGTACTGCATAAAAGGAAACCATCAATAAAATATAAAGGCAATGCACTGAATGGGAGAAAATATTTGCAAATTTGTATCTGATAAGGGGTTACTATCCAAAATATATTTCAAAAACTCATATTAACTCATGGGATCTGGGTGGCTCAGTTGGTTAAGTGTCAGTCTTCAGCTCAGTTCATGATCTTGGGGTCCTGGGATTGAGCCCCATGTCAGGCTCCCTGCTCAGCCAGGAGTCTCTTCTCCCTCCCTCCCCCCAAACCCCCAATCATGCTTTCTTTGTGCTCTCTCTCAAGTAAATAAAATCTTAAAAAAAAAAAAAACTCATATAACTCAAAAGCAAGAAAACCCCCAATCTTAATAAAAAATAAGCAGAGGACCTGAATGGCTATTTTTCCAAAGAAGACATACAGATGGCCAACAGGTATGTGAAAAGATGCTTAAGATCACTAATAATCAGGGGTGCCTGGGTGGCTCAGTTGTTGGGCGTCTGCCTTTGGCTTGGGTAGTGATCCCAGGGTCCTGGGATCGAGCCTCACATCGGGCTCCCTGCTCCGCGGGGAAGCCTGCTTCTCCCTCTCCTACTCCCCCTGCTTGTGTTCCCTCTCTCGCTATGTCTCTCTCTGTCAAATAAATAAATAAAATCTTTAAAAAAAAAAAATCACTAATCATAAGGGGGCTCCTGGGTGGCTCAGTCAGTTAAGCATCTACCTTCAGCTCAGGTCATGATCCCAGGGTCCTGGGATTGAGCCCCGCATCGGGCTCCCTGCTCAGCGGGAAGCCTGTTTCTCCCTCTACCTGCCGCTGCCCCTTGCCTCTCTTACTACCCCTGTCAAGTAAATCAACGAAATCTTAAAAAAAGACCACTAATCATCAGGGAAATGCAAATCAAAACCACACTGAGATTATCACCTCATATCTGTTAGAATAGCTATTATCAAAAAGTCAAGAAATAGTTAAGTGTTCACCAGGATGTGGATAAAAGGGAACCTTTTGTGTAGTGTTGATGGGAATGTAAAATGGTACAGTCACTATGGAAAAGTTTGGAAATTCCTCAAGAAGTTAAAAGCTGAACTACCATATGATTCAGCAATTCTGCTTCTGGATATTTATCTGAAGAAAATGAAAATACTAATTTGAGAAAATATATGCACCCCATGTGCACTGTAGCACTACTGACAATAGCCAAGGCATGGAAACAACCTAAATGGCTATCAACGGGTAAATGGTAACAAAAAATATGCTATATATACATACCACAGAATATTATTCAGCTATGAAAATGAACAAAAGCTTGTCATTTGTGACACCGTGAATGGACCTACAGGGCATTACGCTAAATGAAATAAGTCAGATGGAAAAGATAAATATCGTATGATCTCATACATGGAATCTAAAACAAAACAAAACCCAAAATATGTCCAAGCTCATGAATACAGAGAACAGATTGGTGGCTGCCTGGGGAAACGGGAGGGGGAGAGGAAGCAAAATGGGTGAAGGAGGTCAAAAGGTACAGACTTCTAAATATAAAATAAAGAAAGAAAAATATAAAAGTCCATTATTTATTTCATTTTTCTAGATTATGTGACTAAGAACACACAAGTATCTAAGTACACTACCATAGTGTTTTCTCTCAGATACAATCCTGTAAAACACAAAATTTTAAAGAAAATCTGTGTTCACTGTATTAATCCCATGACATTAATTTCATTCACCCATAAACACATGACAATTGTCCCATTAAATTGACACAATCCGTACTTTGTCAGCTAATAATGGTAGAGGATTTATGTGGCAATTCATTCACAATTGCTCCCCACAATATCTATTTTCCCTTTATTCCAAGTATACACTTTGTTAAAACTTTCAGCATGTCTCTAAATTCTAATACTCCGAAATTAAAGAGTAAGATTTAACTATGCAAACTGAAAAAGATGTTAAAAACTCTTGTTTTTATACTTGCCCACCAAAGAATGGTAACATATTTAGTTAATTTTCAAGAATGCTTCCAATCCCTTTTCCTCTAGATAACTAAAGTTCAAGAGCTCCATGTTACCCGGAAAATTCATTATCTGAGACTCTGCAGTTCCAGGTTACAAAGGGAAGCAAGAATTATAAATAAATGTACTCATTAATAAAATGATCATCTGTAAAATGGGTTTCCCATCTTAACCACCCCCGCCCTCAGAATCAACACAAGTGTCTGTCTGCTCATCATGCCATTAGTCTCTTAGAGCTAGCTATAGGTTTGTAAACATCTGACAATATACTCCAAGTACAACACAAATCGACTATGTTAAACTACATTACCAAAATATGCAAGATTTCATAGAGTTAATAAAAATGTGCTCGAAACTTCTTGGGATCACATAAACTATCTTGAACAGATAAGTTACATAAGTTAATAACGGAAAACAATCAACAAAGAAGACATTAAGTTCAAAAGTATTAAAGAAGGTTCTTTAAAATTGAAGAACTGCTCAAACATTTCTGCAAAAATGACTTTCATTATAATTATACTGCAAAACTGAAAAAAGCTAGCATTTTTGTCTCATATCCTGATTTTAGAACCCAACTCTGCAGAAAATGCAACTCCCCGGTAAAAACCTGGTTCCAAATTAGACATCACCTAAAAGGCTATCTTCCATTTATTCAGTATATAAAATATAGGGGCAAGATAATAAAAGTATTATACACATTAATTTTTTTAAATCCCCAAAATTCACATTTCAAGCTGTGGAAGAAGCAGCTAATTCCTGACGTAGGTACCAATTACTAACTGCACTGCCAAAAGAGAGCTCAAAAGAACTAGAAAAACTATTTACAAAAATAGAAAAAAGACTTCATAAAGTTAGAACAACACTATTATCATTTTGCCTTACAAAGAAACAATAAAAGCTAAACTGATGAACTGTATTGACCTATTATCCTCCTGCAGGCAACCTACAAAAACTTTTCACTAAGGGGCTGAACAATTGACTCACGGCAGAGCTGGATTTCATCTTATCAATAGAACATGCAAGCTTTCAATCGGGGTTCTCTATAAAAGGCAACCTTTGCGATAAATGAACCACCAGAGAAGATTCTAATAAAACTTACCATTGTGTATTGCATTCAGCAACTCTGAGAAAGCTTTTAAGTAAGGAAAAAAGGACTTCAGGTTAAGATCATTCTCAAACACACAGAAGAAATACATAGGCATAGGCTGAATCAGTACAATAAAATCTCAATAAGTCTATTATGTATCATTGTTTGAATCATTAAAACTGCAAGTTTGGCTCAGTCTTTACATGTATAAATTTCTAAATATTGTATTTCAACTGCCAATCTATCACCTAATAAATTTAAGTAAAATGTTATATTGTCATAATGGTGACAAATTTTCTTAGTGATAAATATATATGTAAAATTACTTTCAAAAAAGACATTTAATAGTCTCTGTAATGTCTTTCTTGGTAAAAGCATTGATATGATGCAATTCTGTATAGGTAAATCTACCTTAACAATTCTACACTCAGCAATATTGATTATAAAGAAAAACTTCATTTTATTATCCAACCTGATCATTCTCATTTCCTAGACTTCAGTATAATAGTCTCAACATATATAGAGGTCAAACCAAGAAAGATATCTAATACCAACATACAAATATTGAAAAAATTATGTGAACATTAAGATTAGTGGAAACCAAATACTGAAAATATTACTTCAATAGGAACAGAAGTCACAATTCTGCAACTGAAGCACCATATTAAAAACCCAAAAATAATTAAAATTTGATCAGAGTGACTCTAATATGGATCCTGAACACAGGACAAGCAGCAAGTTCTCTCTGTAGGAGAAAAAAAATCTATTTTTTAAGAACCAATTGCATTTCAAAGTTCAGAGGATCAGTGGTGGCATAATATAATAGAAAAAAACACTAAAGTAGAAGTCAAAAAGCCTGGGTTACCAACCCAGTTCGACAACTTACTAGTTGTTGGACAAGCTCCATCATGCCGATACTGCATGGAAATTTCTGTTGGGAGGGAGGAGAAAGGAAATCAGCCAAGAATTTGCCAGTGACTCAAGGATAGAAAAAGAAAAAGGCCAGAAAAACAGGGAAACATTCACTTAAAAGTCTAGCTGAGAAGGGCAAACAGAACGATGGGAATAGAAATTATAAGCCAGTACCTGGGATGTGATGGGTAGAAGGACCAAAGGTGATGGAATTCTCATAAATCTTTAAATGGGATAGTATGGGAACTTGTGTATGTGCATGTGTGTGCAAAGAATGAGGAAAAGACATAAGGGCTTACAAATAAATATGCGAGACAAGTGTCCAAGAAAAAAACGGATTCATAATAAGAGGGAGTATAGTTAGCAACACACTAATGTGTTTTATATAATTCATGAGATGAGAACAATTTATCAAAAACATCTAATTCCATGGTCAATTAAATTACTATTCAAGTACAGAAATTAGTTTATACAAACAGCAGTAATCTACGACTTATATAACAGTATAAAACTTGTTAAACTACACTCTGCTGACTTTTTTGTACCTTTCATTTTTGATGACAATAATGAATCAATAAACCATTACTCTTACTCTTTTGCTCCACCCAAATAAGCAGAACAAGCAGAGGATGACATGAAGCAATAAAACACTGCTAAAAGCAAAAGCTGCTGAGAAAATGAAAAATAAATTTCTATATGACATTCCAAAGGAAACAATAACTGATAAAACTGACCTAGTCTGTTACTCAAAGGACCTCGCCTGCTAATCCTGGAAACAACAGGTATTCCTTTGTGGCTAACGCTATTGGTCCAATTTTTCTTAAAAGAAGAATATCTGGAATTACTCTGGATACTACTTAACCAAAAACATGACTTCTAGAAACCATGTGTAGAAGAGAGTCTTCGAGGCAACCATCACTCACACATCTACCCATACGCCACCCCTACACCTATTTCAGAAGTCAACTCCAATCATGGGCCCACTCCAAATGACTTGAAATAAGAAAGACAAAAGCAAGGCAGAGCAAGCCAGAACTCACTTTTAATCATTTTAATGTTTGTTTAAAAAAAAAATTAGATACTGTTCAAGAATCAAACCTTTAGACCAGTTTAGTATAAGTCCTTTCCAGATAGCACTCAAAACTGTAACATGGTGGGAGAATCTGCCATCTTTAATGATCATTAACAAATTCAAGTGATATTTTAAAAGGGAGTGAAGGCTACTGAAGAGATTGACATGGTACATTACAGAGAAATGGTAACTGTTTGGAATAGTGCAAAAAATAATCAAAGGACATTCATAGTAATAGGATTTTTTTCGATGGGGAAAAAAATTGAAATATGGCTATTCTGCCCTTTGATCTGGGACTTTTGTAGAAAGACATCCATGGTAGAAGGCCAGCAAATTTTCAAATCATCAAGGAAGAAAACAAAAATCAGAGGATTTTCCAACGAAACAAATTGCAAGGTATATTATGGTCTTAGTCTTAGCAGCACCCAATATCCTATATGATTTTCACTTAGGACCCAATATAACTAATTTTTATAAAAATCATGAACCTGAGTCATTAAGATGGGTTTAAAGTATGTTCAATAATTGTATCTACTCCTTGGTCTACAATACTGTATTAGTTACTCTTGTGAGTTTATTAGATTTACCTTTGTATCTTTATGATTCCCTTATTTGTTAACAGAATCAGTCTATTCCTAATTAAGATATGTTACCAGGGAAAGATGTCTCAATGTCATCTTATTAACCTAAGGAGATATGATGTATTTCATAACAACCAATTCATAGTCACATGGGCTCAAGTTAAACTTCCATAACCTTCATATTTCAGAAGCCAGAACAAACTTCTCTTGAAGTGATCTATTCATTAATAACTTATTTCCCTGAAATCTGTAAGACTTTATCATGAAATACTTAGGATCAGAATCAAACAACCACCTTCCCAGAATCTCCTTTCATAGCATTTATCACCATTAAAGAATTCCATCACGGAAACAGATTTCAAGTATGTTAACTTGGAAAGGTATGACCACATTATATTAAAGAACTAGAGACTAAGAAACAGGCAAACTTCGAAAGGACATAGAATAGCGGAAGAAAATAAGTTAATGCCAAATCATCAACTAATCATTTAATGAATACCAGATTTTTCTCAGAGAAAATAACAAGATGTTGATTTTTAGGAAGAAAAAAATTTCTTCATAAACTTTCACTTTAGTAAATTATAAACTCCTGTAATATGGTTGAGCTAAACAGGAAAAAGGAAAAGGACAAATACAACATGTCAACTCTTCCAAATGCTGTACTAATTTTCAATGTTTCAAAAGTCCTACTTGAAGATCTCAAAAGAATATATAGGAAAGAATTCAATTAAAAGCTTAACATAATCTATACACCAAAACTTACAACCTTTAGAAGCCACTGAAAACAATACAAGTTGTACAAGTCACTGTAACAGTAAATCACTTAAGAGGATGTACTTCAACTTAATACATTAAAAATCTTACAAACCAAACCACTGATCAGGCAAGGAATTTATAGTTTTCTGGGTTTCTATTCTGACAGGACCTGGGATTCCTAGAATATCGGGCTTCGTACATGCTACTATGAATATGTCATGATAAAATTTTGATTACTGTTCAGTCGACACTTCTAACAATTTTGAGACAATCCCATCATAAGTACCTGATTCTACTTCTGTATATCCTAGTTGTGATAAACTGGAGAAACTACAACAGTAATAGTAGCTGCCCTGCCTATTTCACAAGATTGTTCTTAGGAACAAATAAGATAGTAATTAAAGAGTTCTTTAGAAACTGTTAGGCGCTCTCAAATGTAAGATATTACCATTATGGCAAGCTGATGGAAGCAATGTATTTTTTTTCCGTCAATGAAATTCTTTTAATAGTAAGTTGCCAGAGCTAAGTACAGGATGCTTATTCTAAGACCAATAGTCCGTAAGTCTGATTTCTTAAGCTTGACATTCAACTTTCCATAAACCCATCCTGCCCTACTTAATCAACATTACCTCCAACTATCCTGCAAATTAGATTTCCCTATTAGTTTTATCCCTCAAATATAACTTACTTTCTTTTCTGGTAATATTGTTGGACTTTTTCTGCCTACTCCAAAGTGTAATTCAAATTCCAACTTCATGGTCTTTTCCAACTTAATTAACATATCCTTAACTGGTCTGTAATACTACATGAAAAGCTTTACAAATAATTTCACTTGCAATCTAACTATAAACACTTGGAAGTCAAGTACAAAATCACACAGGATATTACTAATCACATGATATGTTCTCAGTGATTACTAATAGTATTCATTCATTTAAAAAAAAGACGTTTAGCATTTATTATATACAAAGCACTGTGCTGGCGGTGAGGAGACAGTGATAAACATGACACACACAGCCCCTAGCCTCATGAAGCCAGGATTATATAGTGTGTTATAGTCTAACATCACAGCCAACAAATACTTACAAAGGTCACCTTCATCATTACTAAATTATTACCCTGTCATGAAAGCAACAAATCTTTTGGAAAGAGCATCATGCAAAAACAATTCTTGGTAACAACAGTACATAGTATACATTTCTTCTTCCTACTTATTTATGTGGGAAGAAAGTTTCCTAGTTTTACAGCTAGTAAATGATTTATCTAAAATCAGTTCAGTTGGTTAAGTGTCTGCCTTTGGCTCGGGTCATGATCTCAAGGTCCCAGGATCAAGCCCCGTGTCGGGCTCCCTGCTCAGTAGGGAGCCTGTTCTCCCTCTCCCTCTGCCTGCCACTCCCCCCTGCTTGTACTTTCTCTGTCAAATAAATAAATAAAATCTTAATAAATAAATAAATAGATAGATAGATAAATAAATCAGTTGAAAGAAAACTTCGCATTTTCATACTAATAGGAGATACTATTGTTCCAAGTGAAATTATTGGCCCAAATTTTCTCACTGATTCCATTGCTTAAAGTATGACTGATATTATACTAGTGTGGCTGCAAACCTTCATCAGCAAACACCCCTTGAATTTTATAGTGGAGGGTCTCTGGAATCAAGGAAAATGCATTGTTCTACCACTTAGAGCTGTGAGAAATCTGTCTCTGTTTCCTCATCTGTACAATTAGTAATAATACTCAATGCTTGTAAAGTGCCTAAGAGAGGTGTAGTACATACTGCATTTCAACAGCAGTTAGCAATTCTTAAGATTAAGAGGACATAATTCCTATGTAAATACCCATGGCATTTACCTAATTTCTTCTAAGTAAGAACAGACTTTTTAGCACTGTTTATCAATAGGGTGTGCTCTGATCTAGTCATAAAACTTTTATTAAAATGTATAAATTAAAGAATGTATTATCTCAAATAGTTTTAAGTAACTAATCTTAGTGCAAAATTATGGCTTTAACAAAACATAAGATCTTCAGTTATTTTTAAGCACACTTTTAAGGGGAAAATATCCCAGTAAGTCTAAATTTAAGTCATTTACTTCCATGAAATAATATTTATAGGAGTTTCTCTCTAAATTTCTTTATCTAATGGTGAGGTAAAAGGGATACAAAATCATGCTTTTCTGCCATAGATGTAGCACACACTGCCCTCTGACAGTAATAATTGTGAAAAAGAACATTATTTCCCAAGGCTAAATCTCTCTAAATCCGTAACAGGTAGGAAAATCTTTTCACGGATGTAAATCAAGATTTTAATTCCATTAATTTGAGGATGTGTATTTCAAATAGCATCCAAATGCAATTTCTGAAATTCAGTATTTTTCAGACTATGCTTCTATGTATAGGAAATCAGTGAGGAACTCTTCACAAAAGCAAATCCAAGTTTAATTTTCTCAGTAAGTTATTCATCTGATTACTGTGTATCTTGCTAAAAATGAGTATGAACTCAATTTTTTCTGAGTAAATTTGTCTAAATTTTTATTTTGTGACCAGGGACTAGGGCTAGTTGCTAAGCCCTTCTGGCCTGAAAGAAAATAAATGAATATATATAAAACGTATATCCAAGCATGCAATATACTTAAGTTTTTTCAGTGGATTTATTTCTCATTACAATTTGTATTATTCCCCCTCGAAAACAGTGGTTGTCAACCAAGAGCGATTTTGCACCCTCCCCCCAACATTTTTTGTCACTATTCGGGGGGTGAAGGGAAATTTTGGGTGCTACTAGCATCTTAGTGGGTAGAGGCTGGGAATCTTGATGAATGTCCTACAATGCACAGGACAGGATTGCAAACAAGTAACTATCCCAACCAACATGTCAATAGTGCCAAGACTAAGAAATCATGGTCTAGTCTAAACCCATCCTTAATGCTTCTAATAAAAAAATCCTGTCACAGTTTCCACTCATTTCTCAAAAACAAACAACTTGTCCAACAGGTCCAAGGTGGCACTGAAGCTAGCTAGGAAAAACAAAGAAATCCCCAGCTGTGATCTTCGGCAGCTTATTTTACCTAACCAGGTCTCAGTTTTATCAGCTGTAAAAAGGGGGAATAAATAGCCCTCACTTCATAAAACTGTGTGGGGATTAAACAAGATAATAAATATAAAGCATTAATAGACCTGGCACCAATAATAGCAATAGTTAATAATTTTCACATCTGACCTTTACATATGCTCTTTTCTCCCTTAGAATGATATCTGTTTACTTACTGAAATTAATGTCTGCACAACTATAAAAAAAAAATCCAAAAGTCTGTATTTATAAAATACACATGAACATTCTTCATTTAAATTGTGTTTATTATATTTCCATACCATTTCCTACCTATCCTCTCCACCAACTAATAGAACTGATAAAATCCGTAAGTTTATTTTAGCCAAAAATCTCATCATTTCCACAATCAGAAATCTAAAATCAAAACAGGTGAGGTTTACAACACTTATTTAAAACCATTTACCTCAAATTCAAGGTCAGTTTAAATGATAAATGTTGACATTTAGCTAATATCTAAACTGTTAAGTTTTTGTCTAAAAATATGCAACTTCAAATTTTTAAGAATTGACAATATTCATAATATATAGGTTAAAGAAGCAGCCCTATGATGTGAATAGCAACATATATAAATTCATTCCTACTATAATAAAGATAATGGTAAAAATCTGTTAAACACACTTGAAAACAAAATGAATATAAATCATTTCAGATTATCTTCTGAAATAAAATGACTGTTAAAAGTTCATATGTTTAAATCATTTTACCACTGAAAAATATTCCAGATGGATAATTCAAATAGAATCTGTGTGAGGAAGTGTTGAGAAAATGGAAGACTAATTAAACTTTAGAAAATGAAAGCTCAAAAACAAGCACCAATCAAAAACATAGTGCAAAGTATGCAAAACTCTCACACCTTAATTGTGACTTCGGAGTTGGGTTTAAAATACTGCGCAGGCAAAGCAAAAACAAAAATGGGAAATTACTCCAGGTATTTCGTAAGAAATGACTGACCAATAAACCATTTAGCCTATAGTTAGTTAAGTAAACTATCAGATTAGTGCCAAACATCCTGTCTAAACACCAAATCGTCTTCCTAAGATCTTAACACATTTTTTTCATTAAGACAAGTAAATGTCACTTAGCAACTCAATGTATTAACAAAACAATAGTTTAAAATGAATTTCCCTTTTGGGGTAAAGGAAGGGTGGTGGTGGCGGGAATAAGAAAGAAAAACAATGGGCAAATCCCTACCTGAACCAACTGGAGATGAGCCAACACTAAGACTTTGTAAACTTCCATTCCTGAGCAATGTAGGAGATTTCTGAAGACTAGAGCTTGTTACACTTCCTGCAGCTGATGCTACAGATGATGTTGGTGAAGCAGAAGAAACTGAGAGATGAGAAACATTCTCTTGATTTTTGTTTCCTTTAGGTCTACCAGGCCCATGCTTACTTTGTTTATTTCCTTTTCTTTTCTTTTCCTTTACAGTTTCTTCTTCTATGCCAGAAGTTTGAGCCCGCTTATATCCTGCTGTTGGAAGGCTGGAATTACCCAAATCTCCAGGTGAATTTTCAAAGCTTTTAGGCTGTGAAATAACAGCTGAGGTCGAAGGGAGACCCATTATGGAACTAAAACTATTTACCCCCCCTTCCTGGCTTCCAGACTCTCCTTTATGTACATCTTTGGTTGATGATGACTGTTGGGAGTGAGTATAACTGTCATTACGTAGATCTGAGTCTGTAAAGCTCAAGAAATCCTGGGGAGACTGTACTGAACTTCCCGAAGATGATTTTACACTGCCTGGAGTTCCTGAAAAACTGCCTGTAGTAAAATAAAAAAAAGGGGGGGGTAGGAAAAGAAAAAAATTGGATGCAAAAGTTCCCACGAGCAGTAGAAATGACACAATCATCAAAAAGAGATGAAGAAAAAAAACTAACTATAAAACTTAGGACATCACTATGTAACAGAATTTTTAAAAGGTCATTAATGAAATCAAGTTGATCTATAAAATTATCTTTTAAAAAATATTTGTCATTTCATAGCTATTAAACTGAATATTAACTCGAGTTGCAAGCTATTAGTTCTACAATGACCAAGATGTAAGATGTGCTTTATTTAACCTACCTTTTACTATGGCAACATTCCTCAACGTTCCCCCAAATACCTGTGTATGCTTGAGGAAGGACTGAAGAACAGCAAAGTCTCAAAGAGTTTGACAAGACTACTACTGTATTCTAGAACTTCCTCTTTTTCAATTACTGAAGATTTGATTTAAATGTTCCCAAGACACACCCAGAACCAAAAGTTGTTGCTTAGGTTTTAAGTTCTGAGTTTTAACTTCAAGATAATGTTAGTGAATATTATTATTCAGTTAAATCTACCCCACCAAAACATGGATTTAATAATAATGATTACATGGAACCTAGTCTATATACCTAACCTTCTCCCAGTCCACTACCCATAGAGCTGCATAAAGAAACCAGCCACTAACATTCTTCTATTGCTTTTATGAAAGTAAAATCACAGGAGAGGCACACTCATGAATCTCGCTCACAACTGCTTGTCTCCTCACTCTTTCAAGAACATTACTAGCCCACTATGTCATTATGAGACTAAAAGGTTATTTACTTGGTAGAAAAATAATATGGCTGGGATGAAACAATAGTTTGGTCCACCATCCTAATTCACCAAACCGTCTCTTCATGCTCACCACATTAGTGACAAGTGTTTAGACTCAGTTGTGACCACACATCTACTGTTTCATAAAACTTAAACTATATCATATTTTAACTAATGTATTTAAAAACAAAAGCTCAAAATAAAGTGTTTCATTGGAATGGAAGGGAAATTTCAAGCTAAGGGTTAAATTTTATTGTAGAGCACATTCAAAAGTAATCACACATAAATCCACCTAAATATTTACAACAGTATTTTTCCTTACACACAAGAGAGAATTTAACTAAAGTCTCAAGGTTTTGAATTTTAAATTTTAAGCTTTTCTGAAATGGCTTATTAAGCAAGAACATTAGTAAGTCTAAAATTTAACTCTTTGAAGAGAATATCCATTTTATTCATTTACAAAATTTTTTGTACCTATGTGAGCATTTTCAACTTATGTCTATATAGAAAAACATACATATTAAGAAGCCATTTACATTACATCAATCATTTAAGGATAACTGTAATTTGCCACTTAATTAGCAACTATAAAGAAGTTCTTTATTATCCATTCTGATCTGTCACCATCTGTCTTTTTTCCACACATTTTTGTTTTTACAGCTGGTGTTAAAAGCTCACTACAGGGTAGCAAATACTTTCAAACATTTAGTATATGCAATACTTTAACATATATTTTCTAAAATTCACATACCACCTGCAATGAAAAAAATAAAACCAAGCATCTTAAACACCCTACCTTTAAATATCAACTTTTAAAACTTTTATAGAATATTACCTCAGATATGAAAACATAATACATTCTATACCATGTCTCAACAGAGGCAGGAAAGGACAATTCAACGTTGTAAATGTTAAGAAAATGAGGGATTTCTTTTCTAAATGGATTAGTACTTCAAAGATTAAAAACTGAAAAATGCGATTTTAACAGTGGAAAATAAGGTCTTAATTATATCAAAGAGATGACTGAATTCTTCTAATATGACATTCAAAATGTAAATAAAGTTACATTAAAAATAATTAAGGTTTTACGATTTATTTTCCACAGTGGCATAAAAATAACAACAAATATAAATTTATTAAAATAAAACAGCAAATTTGGCATTGTATTTCTTTTCTACTTGTCTAATTCTTTGTAATATAAGGCAAAAAAAAGTCTAGGACGTAAAAATCTTGAGGCACAAAATACCTTAGTTTAAAATATACATATAAACTTTTTAATAAAAGATCAGCAGACTACGCAATCTCTCTATATATTCAAATTTTTATTATCAGCAAAAGCTTAAAGGAAAGAAAAAGACAATTTTCCCCCTCATTTATTCCTAATGGGCAAAAAAAAAAATGGGGGGAAGAGGCATTTATTGTATACTTTACTAATATATTTATCTCCAACAGTTTTTAACATTTATATTTCTCAAAATATTTATGTTCAAGTTAAAAACACAAAATAAAAACCTAGAACACAGGGCTAATGGATTGTAAAGTTAGCTGAGTTATTCTGTTGTCCATAAAACAGGGTTACCATATAAAATACAGCATGTCCAGTTAATTTTGAATTTTAAACAACAGTTATTTTTTTCAGTATAAATATGTCCCATGCATTTATTTGGGACATACTTACACTGAAAAATAATTTGTTGTTAAACTGAAATTCAAAATTAAATGGGCATCTTGTTGTAGTAGCCTTACCAAAAGATATGTAAGCTTAGTAAAATTCTACTTTAAACTTCAAGCTTTATAATAAATGCATTAATAATTAAAAATTATTTACTGAGAACTATTTATATTCCTTACAAATTACCCAGTACTTGTTTACTTACTAAGAATATATGCAACTATTTTAGTGTTTAATTAGGACAGGTAAATGATAACAATTCATTAAGAAGAAAGACTGTTCTATAGAGCAGAAAGGAAAACTCCAGCTTTTATTGTTTTTTCTCCCCAAACTTAAACTTTATTCCACATCTATTTAAACATTAAAATTACAGTTCAGCTTTGGAAGCACACGTCATAACATAAAAGGTCCCAGAAACATTTTAACAAGGAACGCTAGTCTTCAAAGTAATCTTACTACAGCAACTAATCATAAAATAATCTCCAATAATCCATCAGTTATAAATAAAAAATAAGTTCTTTTACAAAACTTAACTGCTATTGATCATCGCAAGAACAATTATTTTAACTAAAACATCATAATTAATACCTTGCTGGAAAGGACTAGCTGCTGACACAGTCGTTCCTGGATTTCTTCCACCAGGTTTTCTTCCCCTTTGACCTGAGCTGTGAGCTGAAGATTTCTTCCCTTTGCCCTCTGACCCTCTAGCCTCTGAAACATCTTTTCCACTAGTTGTGTGCGCAGAGACTTCTTGGAAGTTTGCATTTGTAAATCGAGCTGCAGTATCCTCCAAGCGCTTCAATGATCCAGAAATAGAGTTGCTGCTAGTGCTTGTATAAGTCTAACATTTTCATTGAGAAAGGAAGTTGAAAAATAATTGATTAGATTTTGGCTGGGGGGGGGCATATTAATAATAATAATTAGACTTGTAAGAAAAACATACGAAAGTTTCAGTTATAAAAGTGAGTCCACCTAAGAAAATCATGTAAAAACAATTATCTGAATCCACTGCAAATACCTTTAAACTGCAGCAATTAGTAAAAGTACACATTAGTCATAGTTACTCAGCAACACACAGTAAGTAGTAATGAAGGAACTTGTTTCTCAAGCAACATCATTTTCAACAAGAAAAAACTACTTCCTACTCATGAAATTAAAATCAGCTTTAATGTTCAGCACAAAGGCAACAATGAGAGAGAAATAAGGTGCTACAAATTCCTTAGAGGACTATATCCATGAGATTATAAACACAGGTCAGAGCAAGAATTTTTTTAAAATTTAAAAATCTTTTCAAAACAGAAAAGATTAAACCCTTTAAAATAGAAATCAGTCTCTTCCAAGTATTAAGAAGAAAGAACAGTTATACTTTGCAGTTTAAGATTTTTAAAAATTAGAAGTATTATTATCCCCTATGGATTCTCAGTCATCCCCTTGATCCAGATATGTTAGGGAAAAATGCAAAATAAAGATGTTTCAACAATTAGTTTCCAGTTTTTAATAATCATTTTAAGACAGAGAATATGTAAATAATGGTAAATTAAACAACTAGGAAAATGTGTTCTAACAGATGTACATTAATCAACACACTTCAAAATAAAAGGCTTATAAGGTCCATTGGGTCAGGGATTTTTGTTGCCACTGTTTAAGTTCACTAAATGCCTGAAAGACAAACAGCCCTGAATTTCTATTGAATAAATAAATGAGTATTTTTCTGATACATCTATCTAAAATCTCTGATGTAATACAAATAAAAAATCAGAAAATAAAACTGAAATTTCCCACACATAACCACCACTCAATACAAACCATCAGATAAAGGTGGAAAATGAGAAATGAATGATAAAATCAGGTTTCAAAATGGTTGGCATTTTTAGCTAAATCAATCTTCAAAATGAGAAATGAAAGACTTCAAATGTTTTGAAAACGAAATACTCGTTACTACTACTTTTCTGCTACTTGCCCCCCATACCATCCTCCCCCAACATCATCTCACTGCAAAACAGATTTTAATCATTAAATACAGAAGACATTATCTCATAAAAAACAAATTACTATTCTCATAAGCGAGAGTCCGCAAAAGAGAACAAAGTTCTCAAAGTCAGTTTTAGGAGAAAGCCAATCATGTTTAAGTAAGCTGATTAAACTTTGTGGATTACTTTAGAAACATGAACCTTTTCCATGCTGGGCAGGTCACTTTGGAAACCGCACCACTTCACTTTTCAAATATATTTCTTCCTAATAACTCGAGTTGATCCTGAGGCTCATCACCTCACTCATATACAAGCCTAGTGAAGTTTGAAAGTCATCTAGAGGCGCGCCTAGGTGGAGCAGTTGGTTAAGCACTCAACTTTTGGTTTTGGCTCAGGTCTTGAGATCAAGCCCCGTGTTGGGCTCCATGTTCAGCAGGGAGTCAGCTTGAGATGCTCTCTGCCTCTCACGTGTGCGCACACTCTATCTCCCTCTCTCTAAAACAAATAAATAAAGCTTTAAAATAAATAAATAAATAAATGTCATCTAAAGAGAATACAGTGATGTTCTTCATTCAGGTACTTTGTCCATATATCAAATAAGCAAAGAAGAAAAAACCAGGTGGAGAACCAAACACAGAAATATACTAGCCACTTCCACATACCAATCTAAACTGGGGTTGGTCAATTTTCCCATTCATTTAATAGAATGTCCCTGCTTATCCCTGAAGTATAAGTATGTCCATAAATCCAAGGAAAATATGGCATATGGAAGAAAAGGTATTAAAAAGAAAGGAATGAATGAAAATTAAGCAAATTTCAGTGACTAAAGTTGTATTAAGACAAGGCAATAGCATTTTATTTTTTAAAAACTTAGACATCTTCTAACTTGAAAAGATACCAGAGATTTCCTTACAAGAAAAAATAAAGCTTTAGTTGAAGATTCTAACAGTTCTTTTAAAAAAATTACACCTAACAACAAGGGGAAAAAGTCTATACGGTTTTACTCAAAGAGAGACCTCCAACCTTAACTTCACCTCTGTAAGTTAATTTAAAAATTTAAGAGTATCTGTTCCATAATATGCTGTTTAAATTATATGGAACTGGGGTGCCTGGGTGGCTCAGTCGGTTGAGTGGCTGCCTTTGGCTCGGGTCATGATGGCAAGGTCCTGGGATCGAGACCCACGTCGGACTCCCTGCTCAGCGGAGAGCCTGCTTCTCCCTTGCCCTCTGCCTGCCACTCTGCCTACTTGTGCTCTCTCTTTATCTCTCTGTCAAATAAATAAATAAAATCTTAAAAATAAATAAGTAAAATTTTAAAAATAGATAAATAAAAATTCCATTACAGTCGATTCAGTCAAAATCAAGAGGTGGAAAAAGAAGTAAAAGGAGAGGGTATTGGGGAGGAGTTGAAAGAGACACAATGAATGCCAAAAATCTGTTCTTTCCTCAGTTTCACAACCTAAATAACTCTCATAGTATGAGCATCTCACTGCTCTGAGAGCAATTCTAGTGCTTAAAAATATACATTTTCCATGTAAATTAACCCATAAAATACAAACTAACTACTTCATTTGGTACTTGACTGAAGAGTTGTTCCCCCACCCCTTTTCCACTACAGATGAAACGGCATATTGGCCATATTGAGAGTCTCTGAGGAAATGAACATCTATTTTGGTTTATACAGTGATTTACAGGCAACTTAATGAATCTTTTAAAATAAATATTTAGAATATGTATGATTTTTGTTTTGTGGCTAGCTACAATTATTAGTCCTCAGATAAGACACAATGCCAATATACCTATTAAATAACATTCACTGGAGCAAAAAATACACCCAACTTCAAAATATTTTAAATCAGACTCAGAATTCACAATGACTCTATAATAGACCAAAAAAATAGATTTTTTTCAAAAGTATGGCTGCCTTAGATTATTCTACAAAGCTCTATAATCCACATTCAGGAGAAAGAGGCAGAGAGAAGAGAAACAACCAACAGCTCTATCTTCCACCAGCATGATGAAATATAATAATGCTGGCTAAATATTTCTTAATTATGTAATATTCAAGTGTCTCATAAAAGTCACAAATTTTTTACTCAGCCAACTCTCAAAAATGAAGCACAGAAGCAATGAAGATTTTAAAAGGGAGTTTGGGGAGGGGGATTAGTGAGCTGTGGGACAATGTTAAGCAGCCTAATTTACATGCAATACCCAAAGGAAAGTAGGATGGAAAAAAATATTTAAGAAACAAGCAGAAAAAAATTACAGAATTTGATGAAAACAATAAACCTACCGATCAACTAACCCCAAGCACAAGAAACATGAAGAAAAATCCATGAATACACATCACAAACTGCTTACCATTAAAAACCAACAATAAAGAGAAAATGATACAAGCAGTCAGGGAGTTAAAAGACAAAAATGAACAGATTTCTCATGGAAACAATGCAAGTTAGAAAACAAGAAGACAGGAGCGCCTGGGTGGCTCAGCTGGTTAAGCAACTGCCTTCGGCTCAGGTCATGATCCCAGGGTCCTGGGATCGAGCCTTGTTCCCTCTCTCACTGTCTCTCTCACTCTCTCAATTAAATAAATAAATAAAATCTTAAAAAAAAAGAAAACAAGAAGACAAAGAGAAACAAACTATTAACCTAGAATTCTATACTGAGCTAAAATAGCTTTCAAAAGCAAAGGCAAAATATAGTTGACCTGTAAACAACACCAGTTTGAACTGTATGGCTCCATTTATACACAGCTTTTTTCAATAAATACAGAACAGCACTGTAAATGTATTTTGTTTTCCTTATGATTTTCTTAATGTTTTTTTCTCTAGCTCATTTCATTGTAAGAACACAGTATATAATACATATAACATGCAAAATATGTGTTAATTGACTATGTTATCAGTAAAACTTCCAGTCAACAGTAGGCTCTTAGAAGTTTGTTGTTGTTGTTTTTTTTTTTAAGATTTTATTTATTTATTTATTTGACACACAGGGGGGCAGGGGGGGGGACACAAGCAGGGGAAGTGGGAAAGGGAGAAACAGGCTTCCTGCCAAGCAGGGAGCCCAATGCAGGGCTCAATCCCAGGACCCTGGGATCATGACCTGAGCCAAAGGCAAATGCTTAACAACTGAGCCACCCAGGAGCCCCAGAAGTTAAGTTTTTGGTGAGTCAAAAGTTTATATAGAGATTTTTTTACTGTGCAGTGGTCCTAACCCCCACATTCTTCAAAAGGTCAACTATAACTGCCATTCAGATAAAAAAGCTAAAAGAACTAACCATCAGTAAAACAATAATAGATAAATGCTGATGGTTGTCTTTTAAGTAGAAGAAAAAGAACAAAGGAAATGTGGATCTAAACAAACTAATTAGGAACATTAGAAACAGTAATTACATGGGTAAATATAAAGGACATTTTAATTCTTTAATCTATTTATAATTGATGGCTTAGACCAAATTAGTAACAATTGTGAGGTTTATAAAATATGTAAAAATATGACAAAAATAGCACAAGCCCCAAAAAGGTGGGAATGCAAGTATGTAAACTGCTGAATTGTATATTCTTATATAATATGTGAA
The DNA here is from genome assembly GCF_003265705.2 of Callorhinus ursinus. Classification (NCBI taxonomy): domain Eukaryota; kingdom Metazoa; phylum Chordata; class Mammalia; order Carnivora; family Otariidae; genus Callorhinus; species Callorhinus ursinus. The sequence goes on from NW_027397125.1 coordinate 4,519,069, forward strand.
ATGGCATAATACCGTTTGAAGGCAAACGCTGATAAAAGATATGTATGCCATACACCCCAAAACAATCAATAAAATAACAAACAATTATTACTATTCAGCTACAATGGAATCATAGAAAAAGAGGAAAAAAAAGATTAAATAGGCAAGAAAAAAGGATTAGCAAATGATTTAAATGCAACAATATCAATCATATTATATGTAAATTAACTAAACACCCCAGTAAAAGGCAGAGATTGAAATACTGAAAAAACAAACTCAAGACTATATGCTGCCAAAAGAAACCCATTTTAAATATAAAGACACAAAGATATTAAAAGTATGAGTGTGGGAAATAAAGTATCAATCTAACACTAATTAAAACAAAGCTGAATTCACAATATTAGTATCAGACAAAATAAATTTCAAAACAAGGAATATGGCCAGGATAAAGAAACCTATTAATCAAGAGGATATAAAAATCCAAAACACTTTTACACCTAATAAGAGACCTTCAAAATAAAATTGATAGAATAGAGAAAACTGGGAAATCCATAACTACAGTAAGAGAGATCTAAATCCTCTTCTCAATAACTGAACAAGTACATGGAAAATACATATATACATATATATAAATAAGCATACAGAGATCGTAACAGTATAAATCAACTTAACTTACATTTACAGAATAACTCCATATAACAGCAGAGTGAATACACGTTCTTTTCAGAGGTACACAGAAAATTAAACAAGATAATACATGTTCTGTGTCACTTTTTTTAAATCTCAGAAAACTTAAAAGAAATTATACAACACAAAGATATTAAATTAGAAATCAGTGACAAGAAGACACATGAAAAGTCCCCACTGTTTCAAAAGTAAGTAACACACTTCTATTTTTTTTTTTTTGAAGATTCTATTTATTTATTTGGGAGAGAGAGAATGAGAGACAGAGAGCACGAGAGGGGGGAGGGTCAGAGGGAGAAGCAGACCCCCCGCTGAGCAGGGAGCCCGATGCGGGACTGGATCCCGGGACTCCAGGATCATGACCTGAGCCGAAGGCAGTCGCTTAACCAACTGAGCCACCCGGGCACCCGAAAAGTAAGGAACACACTTCTAAGTAACCCGGGGATCAAAGAGAAATCAAAAGGAAACCACAAGGTATTTGTTCAACTAAATAAAAACAAAAATACAATGTATCAAAATTCAGAAGTGGTGCTTAGAACGGATCGTGTAGCATTAAATGCCTATGTAAACACTTCTGGGACTGTGGTCCAGCCCGCAGAAAACTGAGAGGAGAGAAGAGATGAGACGCGATGAGGGGAGAAAAGGGGTGGGAAGGGGACAAGAAAATAGAGATGCAACATGTGAAGCAAGAATGACTACGAATGTCCCAAATCAGTGTCAGAAACTATACCACAAATGCAGGAGGCTCTGAGAATACCAAATGAGACAAACGTCCAAAAAAAAAAAAAAAAGGCATATCATATTCAAACTGCACAAAATCAAAAATATAAGAAAAAATTCTGAAAGAAGCTGGAAGGGAATAAAGCCTTAGCCATGAGGTAGGAAAGATAAGAATTACATCTGACTTCTCCTCAAAAATAATGCAAGAAGAGAGTGATGTGAAATACTTAAAGTTTTGAGAGGAGGAAAAAAAGAACGAGCATTCTATACACTGCTATTACCCTTCAAAAGTGAGAAACAAAGATTCTCAGATAAATAAAAATTGAGGGAATTTGTTGCCAATAGGCCTACCTTGCAAGAAGTGGGAAAAGAAGTTCTTCAGAGAGCAGGAAATGATAACAGGTCGGAAACATGGATTTGCATAAAGAAAAGTATCAGAGAATGAATCCAATGAAGGTAAAATAAAAACTTTGACTTTTTCTTATACTTAATCTAACAATGTTCAAAATGATAGCAACAATATATTTGCCTATATAGTCTTAGGCATATATATGCTTATATACACTTCTGTATAAGTGAAATGAATGACAGCACTGACAGAAAGGATGGGAGGGAGGAATTAGGACTATTTTGTCATTTTAAGGTACTTGTACTATTGTGAAGTGGGATAATATTATTTGAAAGTAAACTTGGATTAGGGCAACTATGAAAAAAGGTAAAACTGAGATGTCAGAGAAAATGGAATCATAAAAAAAAAAAACCTCAATTAAAACCCTTAAAGAGAGCCTCGCCTCTCCCCTTCCACCCACCGCCAGGCACCCCCTAGAAGTTGTACTTGCTATGCTGCTCTCCCTCTCCCACAATACCTTGTGCTCCTCCCTTTCCAGCTAGAGCCTGGCAGAACGGCTCCTGCAAAAGGTGGCGAGAAGAAGGGCCATTTCGCCATTAACAAGGTAGTGACCACAGAACATACCATCAACATTCATAAGCACATCCAGAAAATGGGTTTCAAGAAGCTTGCCCCTCATGCACTCAAAGAGATCCAGAAATTTGCCATGAAGGGGGTGGGAACTCCAGAGGTGCGCACTGACACCAGGCTCAACAAAGCTGTCTGAGCCAAAGGAATAAGGAATGTTCCATACTGTATCTGTGTGCAGTTGTCCAGCAAATATAACGAGGATGAAGATTCACCAAACAAGCTCTACATGTTGATTACCTATGTACCAGTCACCACTTTCAAAAATCTACAGACAGGGGCGCCTGGGTGGCTCAGTCATTAAGCGTCTGCCTTTGGCTCAGGTCATGATCCCAGGGTCCTGGGATCGAGCCCCACATTGGGCTCCCTGCTTGGCGGGAAGCCTGCTTTCTCCCTCTCCCACTCCTCCTGCTTGTGTTCCCTCTCTCGCTGTGTCTCTGTCAAATAAATAAATAAAATCTTAAAAAAAAAAATCTACAGACAGTTAATGTGCATGAGAACTAATCACTGATTGTCAAAATATAAAACTGAAAACAAAACAAAAACAAAAAAACCCAAGAAGTAGAAAACATTTGGAAGACAAAAACAGGAACAAAGATCAAGAGCAACAAATAGAAAAGAGACACAAATTTGGTAGATATTAACCTCACTGTATCAATAGTTACCTTAAACATAAATGGTCTAAATATACCAATTCAAAACAAAGTGAGAATAGGTAATTCATTTCAGATAAAGCAGACTTCAGAGCAAGGAAAGTTTTCAGGAATAAGGAGTGACATTGCATAATGATAAAATGTCAATATTGCAACTTCTTGACAGAACAATCCTTAATGTGTATGTGCCTAACACCAGAAGATCAAAATACATGAGGCAAAAACTGATAGAACTGCAAGGAGAAAAAGATGAATCCACTCTTAGAGATGCAGGTTTTAACACTCTTCTTTCAGAAATGGATATATCCCCCAGGCAGAAAATCAGTGAGGACATAACTGAAGTAAACACCACCATTAATCAACTGGATATAAATGATATCTATAGACTACTTTATTCAATATCAGCACAATATATATTCTCCTGAAGCTCTCATGAAACATTCATCAAGCTACACTACACTTGGGGCCATAAACACACCTCAACAAATCTTAAAGAACAGAGATCATGTAACTGTGCTCTCAGACCAAAATGAAATTAAACTAGAAATCAATTAACAGAAAGACAGCTAGAAAATCCCAGAATGCCTAGATTAAACAACATACTTCTACATAACACAAGCCAAAGAAAGCTCAAGAGAATAGTATTAACTAAAATATTATTAACTAAATGACAATGAAAATACAACCTAAAATTTGTGGGATGCAGCAAAAGCATTGCTTAGAGTGCTTAGAGATGCAGTAAACCTATTAGAAAAGAAGAAAGAAGAAAAAAAAAATAAAACAAAAAAAATAAATAAAAGAAAAGAAGACCTTAAATCAATACTCTAAGCTTCCTCTTTAGGAAAAAACAAATTAACTCAAAATAAAAAGAAATAATGAAAACTAAAGCAGAAATCAAAGAAATTAAAGAAGGAAATCAATAGAAAAAAAATCAACAGATCCAAAAGCTGGTTCTTTGAAAAGATGGATAAAATTGATAAACCTCTGGATAGTACAATTAGAAAAGTGAGACAGAACACAAATTGCTAGTATCAGAAATCAAAGAGGGGACATAACTATAGATCCCACAGACATTAAAAGGATCATCAAGGAATATTATCAACAACTCCAAGACCACAAATTTGATAACCTAGAGGAAATGGAGACCCACCCTTGAAAGATACAAGCTGCCCAACTCACACAAGAAGAATTAGACAATGTGAATAGGCTTATATCTATTTAAAAATTGGGGGGGGGCGCCTGTGTGGCACAGTCGCTTGAGCGTCCAACTATTGGTTTCAGCTCAGATCGTGATCTCAGGGTCATGGGGTTGAGCCCCATGTCAGGCCCTGAGCTGAGTGCAGAGTCTGCTTTGGTTTCTCTCTCCCTCTCCCTCTGCTCCACCCAACCCCATATGCCCACTCTCTCTCTCCAATCAATCAATCAATCTTTAAAAGAAATTTGAGGGGAGGTGGCTGACTCTTGAACATGTGACTCTTGAGCTCCGGGTTGGAAGTTCAAGCCCCAGGCTGGGTGTAGAGATTACTTAAAAATAAAATCTTAAAAAAAGAAACTGAATCAATCATTAATAATCCCTCAAAACAGAAAGCACCAAGCCCAGATGGGTTCACTGGTAAATTCTACCACACATTTAAGGAAGAAATTATACCAATTTTCTACAATCTTGTTCAGAAGATATAAGCTGAGGGAATACCTCCTACTTCATGACAGGAGGCCAATATTACTCTAATACCAAAACAAAGATTACAAGAACAACATCTCTCAAGAAATAGATGAAATCATCTATAAAATATTAGCAAATGAAATCCAACAATCTATAAGAAAAATTATATACCACAACCAAGTGGGATTTATCCCAGGAATGCAAGGCTGGGTCAACATTCAAAAATCCATTAATGTAATCCATCATATCAACAAGATAAAGAAGAAAAATCATATGTCATATCAATAGCTACAAAAAAAGCATTTGGGGTCTAAGTGACTCAGTTGGTTCAGTGTCCAATTCTGGTTTCAGCTCAGGTCATGATCTCAGTTGGGTTCTGCACTCAGGATGGAGTCTGCTTGGGATTCTCTCTCTCCCTCTCCTTCTGCCTCTAGCCCCACCGGCACTCTCTCGCTCTCTCAATAAATTAATTAAATCCTTTAAAAAAAAAAAGCATTTAACAAAGTATAACACCCTTTCAAAATAAAAACTCTCAGAAAACTAGGAATAAAAGGGGAACTTCTTCAACTTGATGAAAAATATATATAAAAAGCTAACATCATGCTTAATGGTGAGAAACTAGGTTTCCCACTAATATCAGGAACAAAGCAAGGATGACTCCTCTCTCACCACTGCATTTCAACATCATACTGGAAGTCCTAGTTTATATAAGACAAGAAAAGGAAATAAAATATACACTGCCTGGGAAGAAGGAAATGAAAGTGTCTTTTTTCAGAGAGGACATGATTGTCTACATAGAAAATCCAAAATTACTGACCAAAAACCTCCTGGAACTAATAAGTGATTATGTAAAAACTGCAGACCAAAAGATTAATATAAAAAAAGAAAAACTGGGGCGTCTGGGTGGCTCAGTCAGTTAAGCGTCCGACTCTTGATTTCGGCTCAGGTCATGATCTCAGGGTTGTGAGATCAAGCCCCATGTCAGGCTGAACTTGGAGCCTGCATAAGAATCTCTCTCTTTCCTTCTCCCAATGTTGCCCTCTGCCTTGAAAGAAAAAAGAAAAGAGAAAAGAAAAATTGCTTTCATATACACTAACAGAGAACAAGTGGAATTTTAAATTAAAAACACAATACCATTCACAATACCACCTCCAAAAATTAAATAAAGTTTAAGTCTAATAGAATATGTATAAGGTTAAGGTCTATATGAGAAAAACAACAAAACTTCTATGAACAAAATCAAAGAACTAAATAAATGAAGATATATCCTAACTTCAGAGCAAAACTTGATATTGTCAAGATGTCAGTTCCTCCCAACTTGATCTGCAGATTCAGTACAATCTCTTTTTTTTTCTAAAGATTTGTTTATTTATTTGCAAGAGGGAGAGCGCATGCATGTGTGTGCTCCTGCCCACAAGCAGGAGGGAGGGGCAGAGGAAGAGAGAATCCTGAAGCCGACTCCCAGCTTAGCAGAGAGTCCTATGCGTGGCTCAATTCTGGGACCGGAGCCGAAATCAAGAGTTGGCCACTCAACTGACTAAGCTACCCAGGCATCCCGAGATTCAATACAATTTTAATCAAAATTCCAGCAAATTATTTGTGGATATGGACAAAATAATTCTAAAGCATATATATGAAAAAGCAAAAGAATAGCCAACACACGGTCAAGAATGAAGTTTAAGTACTGACATTACTCGATTTCAGACTTCCTTTAAAGCTACAGTAATGTAAATAGTGTAGTGCTGTTGAAAAAATTAACAGATCAATGGAACTGACAAAAGAGTTCAGAAAAAGACCCACATAAATACAATCAATTGATTTTTTAAAAAGATTCATTTATTTATTTTAGAGAGAAAGAGAGCAGCAGTGGGAGGGACAGAGGGAAAGAGAATCCTGAAGCAGACTCCCCACTGAGTGAGGAGCCCAACACAGGGGCTCAATCCCAGGACCCTGAGGTCATGACCTGGGCTGATAGCAAGAGCTGGCCACTTAACCGACTGAGCCACGCAGCTCAGCCCCAACCGATTTTTAACAAAGGTGCAAAAGCAATACAATGGAACTAAGACAGGCTTTTCAATAAAGAGTGCCAGAACTGAATATCCATATGCAAAAAATGAATCTAGACATGGAGTTTATTTACAGCCTTCACAAAAATTAACTAAAAATGGATCACAGCTCTAAAGGTAAAACACAAACTATAAATCTCCTAGAACACAGGAGAAAATAAGCATAATCTTGGGTTTGGCAATGACTTTTCAGATATAACACCAAAAGTACAGTCCATGAAAGAAAGAATTGGTATGCTGAACTTAATTAAAAAAAAAAACTTCTGCTCTGCAAGAGACATAGTCAAGAAAATGAAAAGATAAGCCACAGGCTGTTAGAAAATATTTGGAAAAGACGTATCTGACATTTTGCACAAAAACTATGAAAAATAATACTAACATTTGTATGGAGCCACAAAATACCCCAAATAGCCAAAGCAATCTTAAAAAAAGAAGAATAAAGCTGGAAGTATCACAATTCCAGATCTCAATATCTACTACAAAGCTGTTGTAATCAAAACACTATGGTACTGGTACAAAAACAGACACACATATCAACAGAACAGAGCAGAGAGCACAGAAATAAACCCATGCCTCCACGGTCAATTTATCTATGACAAAGGGGAAAAAATAGTCACTTCAATAAATGGTGCTGAAGGGGCACCTGGGTGCCTCAGTTGGTTAAGCATCTGCCTTAGGCTCAGGTCAAGAACGCAGGGTGGTCCAGGGATCGAGCCCCTAGGCTCCCTGTTCAGTGGGGAGTCTGCTTCTCCCTCTCCCTCTGCCTCTCCCCCACTGTGCTGGCATGCACACTCTCTCTAATAAATAAAATCTAAATAAATTAGTTAATAAATTAATGGTGCTGAAACTGGATGGCTACATTCAAAAGGATGAAACTGGACCACTTTCTTAAACCATACACAAAAATAAACTCAATATGTTAAAGACCTAAATGTGAGACCTAAAACCAGAAAATTCCTAGAAGAAAACATAGGCCATAGAGACATTTTTCTAGATATGTCTCCTCAGGCAAGGAAAATAAAAGCAAAAATAAACTACTGGGGCTACATCATAATAAAAAGCTTTCACAAATACAAGGAAATCATTTACAAAACATAAAGGTAACCTATTGCATAAGAGTGTCTCTGTCAGAGGCGCCTGGGTGGCTCAGTCGTTAAGCGTCTGTCTGCCTTCGGCTCAGGTCAGGATCCCGGGGTCCTGGGATCGAGCCCCACTTCGGGCTCCCTGCTCGGCGGGAAGCCTCCTTCTCCCTCCCCGACTCCCCCTGCTTGTGTTCCCTCTCTCGCTGTGTCTCTGTCAAATAAATAAATAAAATCTTAAAAAAAAAAAGAGTGTCTCTGTCAATGATATATTTGACAAAGGGTGAACATCCAAAATATATAAAGAAGTTATTCAACTCAACACCAAAAAAAAAACAAAAAAAGTGATTGAAAAATGGACAGAAGATCTGAATAAACATTCTTCCAAAGAAGACATACAGATGGCCAACAGACACAGGAAAAGATGCCAAACGTCACTAATCATCAGGGAAATATGCAAATCAAAACCACAATGAGCTATCACCTCACACCTGTCAGAATGGCTAGAAAGAAAAGGACAAGAAATAACAGGTGTTGGTGAGGATGTGGAGAAGAAGGAATCTTTGTGCACTGTTGGTAGGAATGTAAATTGTTATAACCACAGTGGAAAACAGTATAGAAGTTCCTCAAAAAATTAAAAACAGAATTCAGAAGACAACTAAACTACCTTTTTATTTACATAAACTTTTCTATTCCTCAAAAGAAAATTAAAAATAGAAATACCACATGATCCAATAATTCCACTACTGGGTATTTGGTACCCAAAGAAAACAAAAATGCTAATTCAAAAAGATACATGCACATCCTGTGCTTATACCAGCTTTATTTACAAAAGCCAGATATGGAAGCAAGCCAAGTGGCCACTGATAGATGAATAAAGATGTGGTATATATACATATATGGAATGGGAAGGAATACACATTGGAATATTATGCAGCCATATAAAAGAATGAGAACTACTTTTACGTCTGGACTTGGGAGGCCCTACTTTGGTGATCAAAAGATTATTTGAAAATGGGCGGTCTCCGACCTTGTCTGAGATTTGAGTGGTACTGTGCCCAGGTGGCGCTGTGTGCAAACCAGATTAGTGAAAGGCAGGGTTCTGGTACTGAAAACCTTCGACTGCCGTTCTGTGAAAATGCTCAGTTTTCCAAAATATTGGTCCCCTGTGGGAGCAGTGGCTCTCAGTGGTGTAACGGAACTGTTACCTGGAGATGTTGACATGGCAAAGGAAAATTCCAAAACACGTGAGAGAATACTTGGTTGGAACCCGACAATCTTACCCAGCATCCTGGAGGCTGAAGAATAATGGAGCTATAGATGTCACTGACAAACAACCTTGCAAATGAGGGATCACTGTCTGCCCATGGAAAGAGTTTGCAGTAACCTTCCTAAGGGCTAATGCTATGAGATTTGCTTGTATGAAAAACAAGGAAAAGCTCTTCACTTTACTGACATGGGAAGAAAACCTACAGATCAAGACAATATACTGGTTTTTTATTTTTGTAAGCAGATCATGAAGCAGCATCAAATCTAATGTATCCATAAGAATTAAGCCATTTGCTTTTACTTTTTGTCACACTGCCCTAGTTACAACCTGTTAAATAGATTACTTTGTAGATCTAGCTCTATTTTACAGGAATGCATAGAAAACTATGTTTTTTATGGAGAAGTCTTTGTTTTCAGTTAACCAGACTTGTAATCAGATTATTCTGAATGCTTCACATTTGGTCACCTGTTTGAATTTAAAATGCGTGATTGTAATTAAAGCTGAGTGAAAATTTACAAAAAAAAAAAAAAAATGAGAACTTGCCATTTGCAATAGCATAGATGAACTTACAGGATATTATTACACTAAGTGAAATAAGTCAGACAAAGACAAATACCTATGATTTCCTTATGTGTAGAATCTAAAAAATAAATGAATAAGCAATCAAAAAGCAGAATCAGACCTATAAACACAGAGAACAAACTGATGGTTGCCAAAAAGGAGGCACATTGGGGATAAGCAAAATGGGTAAAGAGGAGTGGGAGATACAGGCTTCCAATTATGGAAAGAATACATTATGGGAATTAAAAGATACAGCATAAGGAATATAGTCAATGACATTTTAATAGTATTATATGGTGACAGATGGTAGCTACACTTGTAGTGAGCAGGTATGAATACAGAGGTGCTGAATCACTAGGTTGTACAGCTGAAACTAATGCAACATTGTGTTGTCAACTGTACTCTAATAAAAGAAGAGATGTATCTGATAAAAAAGACATCGAAAATATATAAAGAACTCTTAAAAGTCAACAATAAGAAAACAAATGAACTAATTTTAAAAAGAACCAGAAACCTTGACACCTCATCAAAGAAGATATACAGACAGATAGCAAGTAAGCACAAGTAAAGAAGCTCCACATCCTATGTCAGCAGAGGAATGGAAATTTAAACAATGAAATACCACTACACACCTATTATGATGGCCAATATCCAGAACAATGACAACACCAAATTCTGGTGAGGATGCAGAGAAAAAGGAACTCTAAATCATTGCTGGTGGGAATGCCAAATGATTCAGGCACCTTGGAAGACAGTTTGGCACTTTCTTACAAAATTAAACATACTCCTACCATATTTTCCCACAATCACACTCTTTGGTATTTACCCAAAGGAAGTGAAAAATTATGTCCACACAAAAACCTGCACACGGATGTTTATAGAAACTTATTCACAACTGCCAAAACCTGAAAGCAACCAAGATGTCCTTTTGTAGGTAAATGGATACATAAACTGTGGTATATCCAATCAATAAAGTATTACTCAGTCCTAGAAAGAAATCAGTTATCAAGCCTTGGGAAGACATGGAAGAATCTTAAATGCATATTACTAAGTAAAAAGAGCCAGCTGGAAAAGGATACATACTATAAGATTCCAACTATATGACATTTTGAAAAAGGCGGAAGTATGGGCACAGTAAAAAGATCGGTGGCTGCCAGCGGCTGGAGGGTGGGAGGGATGAACAGTTGGAAAACAGATGATATTTTGGGCAGTGATATTCTGTATGATACTATCATGGTAGATACATGTCATTGTACATGTATCCAAACCATAGAACATACAACACCAAGAGTGAATCCTAATATGAACTATGAACTTTGGGTGATAATGATATGTCAATGTAGGTTCACTGATAGTAAAAAAATTTACCACTTTGTTGAGGGGTGCTGGTAACAGGAGAGGCTACATATGTGTGGGAATAGGGGATATAAGGGATATCGCAGTACCTTCCTCTCAATTTTGCTGTGAACCTGAAACTGCTCTAAAAAATATCTTAAAATGTTTTTTTTAAAAAAGACATGGACGAACCATGAGAGACGATGGACTCAGAAACAAACTGAGGGTTCTAGAGGGGAGGGTGGTGGGGGGATGGGTCAGCCTGGTGATGGGTATTAAGGAGGGCACGTTCTGCATGGAGCACTGGGTGTTATGCACAAACAAGGAATCATGGAACACTACATCACAAACTAATGATGTAATGTGTGGTGATTAACAAAATAAAATAAAATTTAAAAAAAGACATGGAGGAAACTTTAAAGCATATTACTACGTTAAAGAGGTCAATCTGAATAAGCTACATACTGTATGATTCCAACTATATATAACATTTTAGAAAAGGTAAAAACTATGGAGATAGTAAAAAGATTAGTGGTTGTTGGGCTTGACAGGAAAGGGGAATAAACAGGCAGAACACAGAGAATTTTCAGGGTAGTGAAACTATTCTGTAGGATACCATGTCATTAAATATTTGTAAAAACCCATTGAATACAACATACAACACCAAGAGTGAACGCTAATGTCAACTATGGACTTTGGGCAATAATGACGTTTCAGTGTAGGTTCACAGCTTGTAATAAATGCACCACTCTGATAGTGGGGGAGGATGTGTATGTGTGGTGACAGAGGCTACATTGGAAATCTCTGTACCTTCCACTCAGTTTTGCTGCGAATCTAAAACTGCTCTAAAAAATGAAGATCAGTAGCTGCCAGAGGCAAGAGAGGAGGTGGTGAGGGGAGGGGGGAATGGATGAACTGGTTTTGTTTTAAGTTCAAATAAGCTGCATTTAAAAAAAATAAGTAAGAGCTAGTTGTCTGCCACTCAAGCAAAATTTCCCCACCCACACAGTACTTAAGTCTACCCATTTATCCATTCCTTCTTTAGTTTTTGTGCATGGGAACTTCTTTTGGGTGTTCACTTCCTAAAAATGGAAATGCACAAATTTACCTACAAATTCTAAAAGTTGAGGGGCGCCTGGGTGGCTCAGATGGTTAAGCGTCTGCCTTCGGCTCAGGTCGAAGGGTCCTGGGATAGAGTCCCATATTGGGCTCCTGGCTCAGCAGGGAACCTGCTTCTCCCTCTCCCTCTGCCTCTCTCCCTGCTCATGCTCGCTCTCTCTCCCTCTCTCTCTATCTCTGTGTCTCAAATGAATAAATTAAAAAAATAATAAAAAAAAATTCTCAAAGTTGAGTATTTACAAATGTCAGTGCAAAACACGTATCTGCAGGTTCTAAACTAGAAAGTATGATTCCATTCTTACTGAATAGACAACACCGCTAAAAAAAGGTTTATTAATTTTTTTAAAACTGCCTATATCAGAAAAAAGAAAGGCCTCAAATAAATTCTATCATCTTATACCTTAAAAAATTAGAAAAAGAAAAATGGAGTAAACCCCAAAGTAAGAAACAGGAAGGAAAAAATAAAATCAGAGCAGAAAACTAAAACTACCGAAAACTAAAATACAAAACATTAAGATCAACAGAGAAAATCAATGAATACAAAAGCTAATAATTTAAGATCAATAAAATTCAAAACCTCTAGCCAGCCTAGATTAGAAAAAAGATACCAACTGCCAAAGGTACCTCAAGAAGAAATAACCTAAATAGTCCTCTATTAAAGAAATGGAATTATAGTTTAAAATCCTTCCCAAGGAAAACTCTATGCCCAGATGGCTTTAAAAGTAAATTCTACCGGGGGAGGGGGAGGGGGTGAATCGGAGGGGGAGATGAACCATGAGAGACGATGGACTCTGAGAAACAAACTGAGGGTTCTAGAGGGGAGGGGGGTTAGCCTGGTGATGGGTATTAACGAGGGCACGTTCTGCATGGAGCACTGGGTGTTACATGCAAACAATGAATCATGGAACACCATATCAAAAACTAATGATGTAATGTATGCTGATTAACATAATAAAAATAAGTAAATAAGTAAATAAAAATAAGTAAAAAAGTAAATTCTACCAAACATTAAGAAGTAATACCAAATCTAGACACACTCTTCCAGAAAACTGAACAAAAGTGAACATTTGGCAACTCATTCTGAGGCCAGCATTATTTTTGTAACCCAATCCAAAGACAGTCTAAGAAAAGAAAACTACAGGGGCACCTGGGTGGCTCAGTCATTTCAGCATCTGACTCTTGATTTCAGTCCAGGTCATGATCTCAGGGTCATGAGATCAAGCCCCCATTCAGGCTCCACTTGGGACAGAGTCGGCTTGAGATTCTCTCTCTCCCTCTACCTCTCTGCCCCGCCCCAGACTCGCACGCACTCTTTCTCAAAATAAATAAATGAAATCTTTAAAAAAGGAAAAGAACACTACAGGCCAAGATCCCTCATGAACACAGATGCAAAAATTCCTTTAAATTTCAAAAAGCTGAATTCAGTAATATATAAAAATGGTAACATTATCAAGGCCAGGTGGGATTTATCCCAGGAATGCAAGTTTGGCTTAACAGTGGGGGGGGGGGGGGTTTCCAATCAATGTACTTCACCTCATTAACAGATTAAAAAAGAAAAAAAAACCTATCATATCTATCAAAATATGAAGAAAACTGATTTGACAAAATCTAATATCCATGGCTAATAAAAACTCTCAGCAATTTAGGAACAGAAGGAAACTTCCTAAATATCATATATAAGGTTAAAAGATTACTTTCCCCCTGGGACACCTGGGCGGTTGAGTTGGTTAAGTGTGGGATTCTTGATTTTGGCTCAGGTCATGATCTCAGGGTCATCAGATCGAGCCCCTCTCATGGGGCTCCATGCCCATGCATGGAGCCTGCTTAAGATTCTCTCCCTCTGCCCTTCCCCCTGCTCATGTTCTCCCTATCTCTAAAATAAATAAAATCTTTAAAATAAAAATTACTTCCCCCCGAATATCAAGAACAAAGCAAAGATGCTCACTCTCACCACTTAAATATTTAACAATAAAAAATAAGGGGCAGATCAAAAAGGATAAAGTACAACTATCTTATTTGTAGTTGCCATGATCATCTAATGAAGAAAATCCCATGGAATCAATTAAGCTACTGGAAATAAATTTTCAGCAAGTTTGCAAGGTACCAGATAACCATGAAAAATTTTAAAATGTATTTCTACGTACTAATAAGGAACAATCAGAAAATGACATTTTTTTTTAAGATTTTTTTATTTGACAGAGAGAGAGAGAGAGAGAGAGAGAGAGAGAGAGAGAGAGAGAGGGAACACAAGCAGGGGGAGTGGGAAAGGGAGAAGCAGGCTTCCCGCTGAGCAGGGAGCCTGATGCGGGGCTTGATCGCAGGACCCTGGGATCACGACCTGAGCCGAAGGCAGACACTTAACGACTGAGCCACCCAGGAGCCCCAGAAATTGACATTTTAAAAAAAGATCCTAATAGCATCAAAAAACATCAAATATTTAGGAATAGAGCTGAAAAAAGATGTAAAAAACCTGCACATTTGTTGCTAAGATAAAGACTTAAATAAATGAAGAGATGTACTCTTTTCATGAATCAGAAGACTCGATGTTGTTAAGACATCAATTCTCCCTCAAAATGGTTTGTAGACTCAATGCAGTTTAAATCAAAATACAGGCAATTTTATTTCTACAACTTAACAATCCGATTCTAAAATTCACATAAAAACAGAACGTAGAATAGCCACAATGACTTCGAAAGAGAAGAACAAAGTTGGAAGATGGATCCTACCAGACCTAACTGGTTATTATAAAGCTACAGTAATCAAGATTGTGTGGTATTAAATGTAAAAGCAGATAAACACATCAATGGAGAACTGATACATATATGGTCAAATGGGTTTCAACAAATGTGGGTAAAGGCAATTCAGTGGAGACATGTGGGTCTAGAAAAACTGGTTATCTATAATTCAATAGATAGGTCATTCAGTAAGTGAACTTTGATGTATAACTCACATTATATGCAAAATTTAACACAAAATGGATCAGACTTAAATGTGAAACATAAAAATATAAAACTTCCAGAAGAAAACATATTAAAAAATGTATATGCTGGGCATTTAATTAATGTTGGGGTCATGGGTTCAGGCCCCGCACTGGGGTCCACACCGGACATGGAGTCTACGTTAAAAAAAAAAAAAAAGTCCGTTGAAGCCACTGAGTGGGAAAAATACCTGCAAAAATAATGTACCTGATAAAGACTTGCATCCAGAACACATAATGGCTCACAAAATACAGTATTAAGAAAACAAACAAGCCAATAAAAAAGGGCAAGTAGCGGATAAATCTGAGCAGACCTTGACCAAAGAAAATTAAAAAATGTCAAATATGCACATGGAAAGATGTTCCACATAATGTAGTCATTAAAGAAATACAGACTGAAACCACACTGAGAAATTACTGCATACCCACTAGAAATGCTAAAATTATAATGACTGATCATACCAAGTGTTGCAGAGAATGTAGAGGAATAGGAACTCTGGTACATTGCTGGCAGAATCGTGGTACAACTATTTTGGAAAATACTGGAATAGTGTCTTAAAAAATTAAGGATGCACTTACCATGTGACCTAGTTATTCCATTCCTCAGTATTTATGCAAGAAAAATCTGTCTGTATAAAGACTTCTATAATGTTCGCAGTACCTTTATTTGTAATAGTCAAAAACTGGAAAACAATCTGAATGTCCATCAATTACTGAATGGATAATCATTATGTCCATACAATAGCAAGTAGTCAGCAAGAAAAAGAAATAAGCTACTGATACACACAAAATGGATGAATCTCAAAATACTTATGCTGAGTGAAGTCAAATAAAAAAGTGTACATAGTGTATGTTTCCATTTTTAACATTCTAGAAAGTTCAAACTAGAACTTTCAGATCATCATATGACTCAATACAATAGCTAGTCCTCATATTATTATGACATGGTTAACTTTTTTTTTCTTTAACTTGGCTTCCGGCATATTCATATCCTCTTGGTTTTCTTCCAAACGCTGGCCTCTTCTTCTCAGTCTTGTTGACTAGTTTCCCCTCTTCTTTCCACACTGGCAGCCCTAGGGCTTCCTAAGACCTCTTCTCCCTACCTGCACTCACTCCTCCACGGGCACCCACTCTTAGGGCTTAAAGTAAACTCTATAGAGATACAACTCCCAAATTTATATCCAAAGTCTGGACCTCTTTCCCAAATGCCAGACTATGCATGCCACTGGCTAATTAACATTTCTACTTGGATGTCTAATAAATATCTCAACCTTAATGTAGGCAGAAGACCCCTGCCAAGATGTCCACATCCTAATCCTTGAAACCTGTGGTATGTTATATTACATGGCAAAAGGGCCTTTGCTAATGTAACTAAGGTTACATACTTTAAAACAAGAAAATTATCCTGGATTTTTCAGGTAGGCCCAATCTAATCTCATGAACCCTTAAAAGAACTTTCTCTGGCGAGAAGCAGAAGAGTTGCAGCCGAAGTCAGAGAGATTCCAAGGGTGGGAAGGATTCAACAAGCCACTGCTGGCTCTGAAATGGAGAGACTCATGTGCAAGGACTGAAGAGAGCCTCTAGAACATAAGGGCAGACCCCAGTTGAGAGCCAGAAAGGAAACGGGCATAAATCTAACCAGCTGAATGAGCTTAGAAGCACTTGCTCCCAGGTGAGAACTCAGGCCATCCAACACTTTGATTTCACCTTTGAAAGACCCAGAGTAACCAGCTGAGCCCACCCAGTCTTCTGGCCTACAGAACAAGAACGTAATAGGTTTATATTGTTTTAAACTGCTAAATTTGTTCTGACAGCAGGAGGATACAAATACCATAATCCAAAACTGAATTCATCTTGCCCTCAACCTACCACACACCCACAGCCTTTCCCATCTTTGTTAACAGCAATCCATTCCCAGCCCAATACCCTTTGACTCTTCCTTGGATCCTCTCTTTCTCTCACACCTCTCATCTTCTCTGTGAGAAAGCTACTTTTAAATATACTCAGAATCTGATCACCTCTCACTACCTCCATTGTTAACACCATCTCTCTCTGCATTATTGTACTAATCTCCTAATGGCCTCCCTGCTTCCATCCTTGACTCTCTACAGTCTATCTGCAACGAAGCAGCCATAGATCCTTACAGAACCTAAGACAGATCATACTACATCTCAGTTCAAAATGCACCAATGGCTCACTTTTCATTCAAACTAAAAAACCAAGCCATTCCACTGGCTTTTAGAGCCCCTGCATGACTGGTCCCTTGCCCAGCCTCATTTCCTACTGTACTTCCTTCCACCCCACCCCTGTTGCCTATGTCTCCACTATCTTTCCCTGTCTCCATTTATTTTCAAATTAGGCATATAATAATAATCTTAATAATATTTAACATTTACTATAATAACTGTAACGCTTCCTATGAACCAGATATTGTAATTGTTTCACATGTATTTTCTCACTCAATTCCAGTATTTCCCCCACTTTACAGAAGAATGAAACTGAGTTACAAAGAGGTTAATTAACCTAAGAGCTCATTCAGTAAGTGGTGAAGCCAGAATTCAAAATCTCAGGTGGTCAAAACCCACTCTACAGCCCAAATTCTTAATCTCAATGATGCCCACCTCCCAAGTAGTTAGCCTTACTCAATTACTTTTCAAAAGCAAGTATAGAATAAACAGATGGTAGGATAAAGGACTAAGAAATGGGAATCCTAAAGTGCTTAATGTAGGGTTAAAGAGGTGGGAAAAGTTAAAGGGAACCAGGACACTGGGAATGACAACACTTCTTAAAGATAAAAGCCAGCACACAACTAGTTCTTATATGAAACAAAATATGGCACTTAAAACTTACTTTCTCTGTGGTAACAGTCAAAGAAGGAACCAATGCAGGTGATGGTTCTGGTTGCTTCTTATGTTTTTGTTTGTGTTTGTCCTTTTCTTTATATTTCTAGAAATGAATAGAAATAAAATCCAATTTAAATTTAAATCATAATCATATATATATACAATAAAGATGAGTTTCTTTCATAATTCTGTTTAGTAATTCAAAATGTTAATGAATACTTGACAAAAAATAAAAAGATCACTTCGGCTGATCGTGTTCTTATTTTATAAACAATACTAGTAATATAACATTACTAGCGTAAGTTATCTTAAAGTGACTTCAACATACTTATTCTTAACCAACCTAAAATTATGTATAAACAACTGAAGCCCATAATTATTTGCTACCTTTATATCTGGCAAACTGTATTTTCTTCCTGTTAAAAACACGAAATACTTCTGTATACATTTTATAAATTGCACTTTAAAATTAACATAGCACTTTGACATGCATTATCACATTAGGATAGTGTCAGATTCTACATCACTATACGTTAAATTCTATGGCGCACAAACTAAAAACTCAGGCAAAATATTCTTTCCTAGGTTTACTCAGAAAATGAATGAAGTGGGGCGTCTGGGTGATTCAGTCGGTTAAGCATCTGACTTTTTCATTTCAGATCTCAGGATCATTAGACTGGGCCCAGAGTCAGGCTCTGTGCTCAGCAGGGAGTCTACTTGAGATTTCCCTCCCTCACTCACACATGTGCTCTTTTCTCTTTCTCTTTCTAAAAATCAATCTTTAAAAAAGGAAATGAATGAATTAGCTATCTCTAAAAAAATAATCTAAAGTCGTGGTGTGCTACTTCCACTTTGAAGTACTAAAACTGATGAACTGACTATAAGAATTCAATTAATTAGAAGTTAATTACATATTAGGAGCCCAACTTTATTTAACGACAAAAAATTTTAACCAAATTGTTTTCATTTGTTCGAATCGATATGTAAGAATCAGTATTGAGTGTGAAATTTACTATCCTTTAAATTTTAATAGTGACAGATCTTAATAATGATCTGCTAATCATGCATCAGTTTCTTTGCATCTATACAAAAATACTGATTTGAAGGGGCATGCACACTCCTCCCATCATAAGATGTCCTCTTCTCTACCCACATAAACCTGGTTAGCTTTGTGACTTGCTTTGGCCAAGAGGATATGGCACAGTGATGTACATGTTCAGAAGCTCAAAGCTTTAAGAAGTCTTAAATGGCTTCCACTTTTGCCCTTTGGATTCCAGCCCCCATGTAAATAATGAGTTCATACTCTCTAACAGAGAAGCCAAGTAGACACTGAGACTCTATGGAGAACTGAGGCATCCCACCCTACAGCCAGCACCGGACATGTGAGTAAGACTGTCTTGCTGGAATTATTTAGTAAAACACTTAAAATGTCAAAAGAATAAAAAAAATAAAATAAAATAAAAACCCTATCTTACACCACCCCACCAGTCACCAGTTGAATGTAGCCCCATGGGTAAACCCAGTTGATACCACATGAAAGAAAGATGAATTGTTCCTGATGAGCCCTGCCTGTTATAAGCCACTATAAGTTGTGGGGTGTTTTCTCAAGCAACAGTAGCTAACTGAAACAGGACTAGAATCCACAATTGGGTAATTTATAAATATAAGGCTCAAATGATCCTGGGGTCTGTAAGTTCTCTATCAATATTTTTCTCCCGTAAAGATAATAAAGGGGGATGCCTGGGTGGCTCAGTCGTTAAGCGTCTGCCTTTAGCTCAGGTCATGATCCCAGGGTCCTGGGATCGAGTCCAACATCAGGCTCCCTGCTCTGCGGGAAGCCTGCTTCTCCCTCTCCCACTCTCTCTGCTTGTGTTCCCTCTCTCGCTGTCTCTCTCTGTCAAATAAATAAAATCTTAAAAAAAAAAAAAGGTAATAAAGAAGGCTTTTCTGTCCTTCCTGTTCTACTTCCCATAATGGCTTTTATTCATCAAGGGTAGAAGAGCTGGGATGATTTAATAGTAAATGACCCAACAAGGCAAACAAACATTTAAAACATGAAAACTACTTGAGAGTAAAAGGCAAAGTATGCACATGTACACACAGGAGAATATGAACATACTGAAATCATCATGGAATTAAACAGAACTCTGGTCCTATGTGATACATCAAGAAATGTATCCTGAGATGAGGCCTACAAATATTCAGTGTTAAAAGACTGAACACATTAAATTATTACTCTGTAAAGTAACAATCAGAGCAGTATGATTACTTTCATTAAAGAGATAGGCTGATTTTTCTCTGGAAATAGTTTGGAGGTTCCTCAAAAGGTTAAAAATAGAACTCCCTTTGATCCAGCAACTGCATTACTAGATATTTACCCAAAGGATACAAAAATACAAAAAATACTGATTCGAAGGGGCACACACACCCCAACGTTTATAACAGCATTATCAACAAACTATGGAAAGAGCCCAAATGTCCACAGACTGATGAATGCATAAAGACGTGGTATATATATATCCACAATGGAATATTACTCAGCCACAAAAATCTTAACATTTGCAATGATGTAGATGGAGCCAGAGAGTATTATGCTAAGTGAAATAACTCAGAGAAAGACAAATACCATATGATTTGACTCATATGTGGAATTTAAGAAACAAAACAAATGAAGATTGGTGCGGGGAGGGAGGCAAACCAAGAAATAGACTCTGGAGGGGACATGATGGGGGGATGGGGTTTTGTTATTTTTTTAAGATTTTATTTATTTATTTGACAGAGAGAGACACAGCGAGAGAGGGAACAGAAGCAGGGGGAGTGGGAGAGGGAGAAGCAGGCTTCCCGCCGAGCAGGGAGCCTATGCGGGCCTCGATCCCAGGACCCTGGGATCATGACCTGAGCCGCAGGCAGATGCTTAACCAACTGAGCCACACAGGCGCCCCTGGGGGGATGGGTTTAAATACGTGATGGGGATTAAGGAGGGCACTTGTGAGGAGCACTGGGTATTGTATGTAAGTGATAAATCACTAAATTTTACATCTGAAACTAATATTACACTTTATGTTAACTAACTAGAATTTAAATAAAAATTTGGAGAAAGATTTAAGAGAGAGAGAGACAGGTTGATTTAATACATCAGTAGAACAAAATGAATTTCCAGAAAAAGACTCAATAATATGTAAATATTTAGCAAAATATAAGGAAGGGTTTCCAAATCTGTAGGGAACAACTAAAATTACAAAATAATGGTACTGGAAAACCTGGTTAATAATCTGGGGAAAAATATCTTATTAAAAGTAAAACAAAATCCAGATGGATTCTTTTAAAGCGTTAAGTGACAAAATAATCTACAAGTCTGGCAGAAAATATTTTTGAAATCTTTAACTTTTAGGAAGAAAAGACTCTTCTAAGTATAAACACAAAGTAAGAAATTAGGAAGGGAAAAAGCAGTTTAGTTATTCAAATTTAAAATGCTTCTACATTTAAAAACCATTAAAAAGCAAAATCCTGGAAAATGAGTAAAATTAATATGTCCTATATTTCAGCACTGTTTAAACTTTTTTACAAACAAATAAAAAAGATAAATGCCACAGAACAATGTACAAAGGACAGTTCATGAAAGAAATAGTCACTGAACAACAACAACAAATGTGCAACTCAACCATTAAAGAAGTAAAGGTAATATTTTTCTCTCACCTAGTGATCAAAATTGTTGGGTTTTGTTTTTGATGATATGACCCAATGTTGACCCGGCTATAGTGAAATGATATATATATAAATATGTGAAGGACAATTTTAAAAGCAAGAATTAGAAACCATAAAAATGCTTTTTGTCCTAGTAATTTCACCTCCAGGAGGCGAACAAAGGTTTAAATACAGTTTATTATAGTACTATTGGCGATAAGAAAAAAAAAAAAAAACTGAAAACAATCTGAATATGCAAAAAGAGATATGATTGAAAAAATTATTATAAAACCACATAAGGGCCATTAAAAGAGGTATGTTCTGTAGGAATACTTAGAGATTGAGAACAATGGTTAATATGAGTTTGTTTTTAAAATGTATTATGCATGGAGAGAAAACAACCAGAAGGAAATAAACCAATACTGGATATTTTTTATGTAAAGCCATAGGTCAGGACAACCAGTGTCACTCCCAAGTCAATCAGTGTGCACAATGAACAATAAAAATAATCAGAATTATACAAATACATAAGTTATCTCATTTAATCCTTAAAAGAGCCCTGCGAGGACCCATTTTCATAGATCAGAAACAAATCGCTTAAACAACCACAAAGTAGATTCTTTTATCTACACTCCCAAAGAAACTTAACCTAAACTTTTAAAAAGCAGACTTTTTAATTTTAATGTTAATCACCATACATTACATCATTAGTTTTTGATGTAGTGTTCCATGATTCATTGTTTGCGTATAACACCCAGTGCTCCACGCAGAATGTGCCCTCTTTAATACACATCACCAGGCGAACCCATCCCCCCCCTCCCCTCTAGAACCCTCAGTTTGTTTCTCAGAGTCCATAGTCTCTCATGGTTCGTCTCCCCCTCCGATTTCCCCCCCTTCATTTTTCTCTTCCTACTTTTATTTTTTTAACACATAATGTATTATTTGTTTCAGAGGTACAAGTCTGTGATTCATCAGTCTTACACAATTCACAGCGCTCACCATAGCACATACCCGCCCCAATGTCTATCACCCAGCCCCCCGTCCCTCCCACCCCCACCACTCCAGCAACCCTCAGAGTTTGTTTCCGAAGATTAAGAGTTCCTCATATCAGCGGTATACATGTCTTTCTCTGATTGACTTATTTCGCTTAGCATAATACCCTCTAGAAAAGCAGACCTTTTTTAATTAAAAAAAATAGATAAGGTATCCATGATGAGAAATTTTAACATGGAAATTTAAAAGAGTGGGGAAAGGAAGGAACGAAAAGGAAGCAAAGAAGGAAGGGAGAGAAAAATTTCTATTTTAAAGTAGCTTTAGGGACGCCTGGGGGTGGCTCAGTGGGTTAAGCGTCTGCCTTCAGCTCAGGTCATGATCCCAGGGTCCTGGGATCGAGTCCCGCATCGGGCTCTCTGCTCCACGGGGAGCCTGCTTCTCCCTCTGCCTCTGTCTCTCAAGAATAAATAAATAAAATCTTTAAAAAAAAATAAAGTAGCTTTAAATCCACAATGAACTATTTTCCATGTAAAGAAACTAAGGAATGAGTTATACAGGAGTTTTTAACCTACATTTACAGTTTCCATGTCCAAACTGGAAGGGGTGAAGAAATTCTGAAAGGAAAATTAAAGGATAAGACTGTAGAGATAATACTTAAATTCACATCTTCAGACCCAAAGAAATTAAACAGATCTCAGAGAGTTTTGAAAGTACACATACAATCACTGAACCACTAACAGAAATGTTTAGGATAAATTAGAAAGTAAATTCTAGAAGGAATGCAATCTCGAGCTTGAGCTTACTTACCAGAAAAATTCTAGGGTAAATTTTTTTTTAAGATTTTTTTTTTTTATTCATTTATTTGAGAGAGAGGGAGAGCACAAGCAGGGGGACCAGCAGGCAAACGGAGAAGCAGACTCCCCACTGAGCAAGGAGCCCTAACACAGGGCTCGATCCCAGGACCCTGGGATCATGACCTGAGCCCAAAGCAGATGCTTAACCACCTGAGCCAGGCGCCCCCTACAGTAAATTTTTAACAAAGGTTAAAAAGGCTAGTATGTAGTAAAGAATTTCATTATCACTAAGTGCCAAGAAGAGTTCATCAGGGAGCTTAATATTAGAAATTAATACATAGTCATAACATAAGAAAGAAAATGAGTTATTTTAACATAATTCAATTCTGTGTTGGAATTGAGTGAATTTCCAAAAAGGAAAGAGTGCCTATGTTCAAATAACTCTCAGCGCTTAAAAAGGTGATGTGAAATCACATTATACTTTTCCAGTGTTAAACAAGTAAAAAAACAAATGAACAAAAACCAGCAAAAAATAAATAAGTAAATAAAATAAGAAAGCCAACAGCAAACAAAACTGGGGAGATGGGAAAGGCAGATAATAATTCATTAAACAAAAACTGGCAACCAAGCA
This sequence comes from Callorhinus ursinus, assembly GCF_003265705.2. Classification (NCBI taxonomy): domain Eukaryota; kingdom Metazoa; phylum Chordata; class Mammalia; order Carnivora; family Otariidae; genus Callorhinus; species Callorhinus ursinus. Next base: position 4,543,096 of record NW_027397125.1, read on the forward strand.
ATGAAATAAGAGATTTTAGAAACAGAGCAGAAATTCTCCTGGTCTGAGCTATAATATTCAGCTGTTAATCCTCTTTCCAATTCCTTGCAATTCTTAGAATACCACAAAAACTCCCAAATTTGGAAAGAAGAAATCTTTTATCTTTTTGTTATCCTGCCTCCTTAATTTGTTCTTTTTCTGTCTAAGGAGTAGGACCAGCTTCAGGGCAGAAATAGGAAAAAGCAGGAGAGAAAGACATGAAGAGTGATGAGGTGCTCTTTGAAAGTCAAGGATCTAGGCTAAGAATGAGTTACATAAAATCTTAGGGTATTATCCCATAGGAATGAACCCCCACACAGCGAAAGATTAAAATCTAGTATAAGACATTTAATCAACTATTTAAAAAGAGATCTGAGCCTGCCCTACCATTCCCTCTGGCTTCAGAAAGAGGCAAAAATACTTATTAGTCTCACATACCTCAACATAATAAAGACCTTATATGAAACATCCACAGCCAATATCACACTCAATGGTGAAAAACTGAGAGCTTTTCCCCTAAGATCAGGAACAAGATGTCCACTCTGACCACTTTTAATCAACACAGTACTGGAAGTCCTTGCCACAGCAATCAGACAACATAAATACATAAATGGCATACAAATTGGTAAGGAAGAAATAAACTCCTTATAGATGACATGATGCTATATAGAGAAAACCTGAAAGACTCCAACAAAAAACTACTAGAACTGATAAATGAATTCAGGAAAATCAAAGGATACAAAAATCGGCATACAGAATCCGCTCCATTCCTATACACTAATAATGAAGTAGTACAAAGTGAAATTAAAACAATCCCACTCACAACTGCACCAAAAATAATAAAATATCTAGGAATAAACTCAACCAAAGAGGTGAAAGACCTGTACTCTGAAAACACTGATGAAAGTCAAAAGAATGCAAAGAAATGGAAAGACATTCTACGCTCATGAACTAGAAGGACAAATATTGGTAAAATGTCTATACCACCCAAAGCACTCTAAACATTTAATCCCTAACAAAATAATGACATTTTTCATAAAACTAGAACAATCCTAAAATTTATATGGAACCACAAAAAGATCTCGAATAGCCAGAGCAATGTTGAAAAAGAAAAACTAGAGGTATCACAATTCCAAATTTCAAGTTATATTACAAAGCGGTTAGTAATCAAAACAGTATGGTACTGGCATTAAAAACAGACACACAGATCAATGGACTAGAACAGAAAACCCAGAAATAAATCCACAATTTTAATGACAAAGGAGGAATGAATATGCAAAGGGGAAAAGACAGTCTCTTCAACAATTGGTTTTGGGAAAATTAGCCACATGCAAAAGAATGAAATGGGACCACCTTCGTTCACCATACACACATAAAAAAAAAAACCTCAAAATGGATTAAAGACCTAAATGTGTGACCTGAAACCATAAAAATCCTTGAAGAGAACACAAGCAGGAATTTCTGTGACATCAGTCATATCAACATTTTTCCAGATATGTCTCCTGGGGCAAGGGAAATAAAAGCAAAAAATAAACTATTAGCTCTACATCAAAATAAAAAGTTTCTGAACAGTGAGGGAAACAATCAAAACTAAAAAGCCCACTGACCTCTGTAAATGACATATCCGATAAAGGGTAAGTTATCCAAAATATATAAAGAACTGATACAGCTCAACACCTAAAAAAAATAATCCAATTAAAAGAGGCAAAAGACACGAACACACATTTTCCCAAAGAAGACATACAAGTGACCAACAGACACATGAAAAGATGCCCAACATTACTCAGATCGGGGAAATGCAAATCAAAACTACAGTATCAGCCTGTCATGGCTAAAATAAAAAAAACACACCAAACAAGAAATGTTGGCAAGGATATGGAGAAAAAGGAACCCTCTTGCACTGTTGGTAGGAATGCAAAGTGGTGCACCATTCTGGAAAACAGTAAACGGAGGTTCCTCAAAAATTATGATCTATGATCCAGTAATTGCATTATTTGGTATATACCCTAAAAAATATAAAAACACAAATTCAGAAGGATACATGCTCCCCTGTGTTCACCGAAACATTACTTACAGTAGCCAAACCATGCAAGCAGCCCAAGTATCCATCAACAGGTGAATGGATAAAGAAGATGTGGTATATATACACAATGGAATATTATTCAGCCATGAAAAAATGAAATCTTGGCATTTGCAACAACATGAATGGGGCTAGAGAGTATAATGCTAACAGGCAAAATAAATCAGTGAGAGAAGGATGAAAACCATATGCTCTCACTCATATGTAGAATTTAAGAAATAAATGAGCAAGGGGAGGGGAAAAAAAGAGCAAGAGAGACAAACCAAGAAACAAACTCCTTACTACAGGGAACAAACTGATGGTTACCACAGAGTAGGTGGGTGGGGATGGATGAAATGGCGGACAGGATTAAAGGGTACATTATCATGATGGAAAAAAAATACTTCGCCCTCAAACCCTAGCCTCAAAAATGGTGAGAAGAGATTCAAGAAATTACCTAAATTATAGTGGAGCAAATGCCTAGAGCCTCCCAAACATGAGTAAGATGAAAAACTATTGCACAGCCAAGAGACTACAGCCAAAAAAAAAAAAAAAAAAAAAATATATATATATATATATATATACACACATATATATATAAAGAGCATAACATGCATAAGATAACCAAAACTCTCAACCTAGGAGTAAATATAACCCAGCATAAAAGTATTTCTCAAAACTGCCCCCATGCTAAATAAAACTTACTTTGAATATAAATTCATACGAAACTCAAGAATGAAATGACAAAACAGAAAAAAGATAAATCAGGGACTGGGAACCAAATAATTTAAAAACTAAAAGAGAACAGATAAACGGAAACAGCAAGGAATAGAATAAACATTGTTGAAAATAAAAACACTGCTAAAAGGCTTGAAATAATCAGAGTGTACAAATGAAAAACAGCAGATATTAAAGCAGTTGAGAGGAACTAATAGCGGAAATGCGGAGAAAGGGGAACCCTCCTACACTGTTGGTGGGAATGCAAGCTGGTGCAACCACTCTGGAAAACAGTATGGAGGTTCCTCAAACAGTTGAAAATAGAGCTACCCTATGGCCCAGCAATTGCGCTACTAGGTATTTACCTCAAAGATACAAATGTAGGGATCCAAAGGGGCACCTGCACCCCATTTATAGCAGCAATGTCCACAATAGCCAAACTATGGAAAGAGCCCAGATGTCCATCGACAGATGAATGGATAAAGATGTGGTATATATACACAATGGAATATCAGCCATCAGAAAGGATGAATACTTGCCATTTGCATCACCGTGGATGGAACTGGAGGGTGTTATGCTGAGTGAAAGAAGTCAATCAGAGAAAGACAATTATCATATGGTTTCACTCATATGTGGAATATAAAAAACAAAACAGAGAAGCATAGCAGAAGGACAGGGAAAATAAAACGAGATGAAATCAGAGGGGGAGACAAACCGTAAGAGACTCTTAATCATAGGAAACAAACTGAGGGCTGCTGGAGGGGGGAGGGGGGGCATATGGGGTAACTGGGTGATGGACATTAACAAGGGCACAGGATATAATGAGTTATATAAGACTGATGAAAAATTGGGGCGCCTGGGTAGCTCAGCTGGTTAAGCGTATACATTCAGCTCAGGTCATGATCCCAGGGTCCTGGGATTGAGCCCCACATTGGGCTCCCTGCTCAGTAGGGAGCCTGTTTCTCCCTCTCCCTCCGCCGCTCCCCCACTTGTGCTCTCTCTGTCAGATGGCGCCTGGGTGGCTCAGTCGTTAAGTGTCTGCCTTCAGCTCAGGTCATGATCCCAGGGTCCCGGGATCGAGCCCCGCATCGGGCTCCCTGCTCAGCGGGAAGCCTGCTTCTTCCTCTCCCACTCCCCCTGCTTGTGTTCCCTCTCTCGCTGTCTCTCTCTCTGTTGAAAAATAAATAAAATCTTTTTAAAAATAAATAAATAAAATCTTTTAAAAATTTTTTACAAATAACATAAAAAAAAAGACTGATGAATCACTGAAGTCTACCTCTGAAACTAATGATACACGATATGCTAATTAACTAAAAGTAAATTAATTTTAAAGAGAGAGAAAGAGGAATACATACAGAAAACAAAAATAATCAAACATATGGATAATTCATGTCCCTAAAGTAGAGAATCCAAGGAATGGGGAACAAAAGATATAGTCAAACATAAAAGTTGACAAAATAAATCATTCTAAAAAACTCTTGTTATAGAATGTTTAACAGCAAGACTTACTGTAATTAAACTTAGTAGAATACAAGGGGAAAGTGGGCAGGGAGGGGGACGCCAAGGATTGTCTTTGGTCTTCTCCACGGCAATATTCCAGGCCCACTGTTTAAATTCTTAGGGGAAATAAAGTGTGACCCAACGATATTATATACAGCCAAGATACATAAATTCTAAAAGGAAGAAAGATGTTCCACTATGAAAAAACTCAAGAGAAGGTCCTAAGAACTTATTCTTGAAAAAAACTTGACAATAAAATTCAGCCAATTTAAGAGATGATATAAAGAACTTACTGGAGAAGCTGTGGTAAAAGAACTGGTAGTGACCATCTAACAAATTTAAATACAAAACAAACCTAAAAAAAACCGAGGAAGTAACTGTTTACAAACCTGAAAGATACAACATAAACATCTTAAAAAACAAACTGGATAGCAGGAAACGAACGAGAGCAGCACGAGGATGTTAAGGCTTTCATAGCAGGCCTTGATACAGATTTTGAAGCATTTAGTTAATAACAGAACATAACAGTTTGCCACCAAACAGTAATTATACATAAATCTCTTCCTTGTAGATAAAGTTCCTGATTTTCTTTGGCTAATCACTCTCTCATATCCTCATGAAAGTGGCGTCATACTCCAACCCAGAGGTGAACATGGGTGTGTCTGAGCCAATTAAGATAAATCTATTCTCCTCAGTCACTGGCTGCTTTAGGTCTAGGAAAGGTTGAGGTTGGGATAATAAATTAGAAGGGGGCATTTTCTGTGATACGGCTGTGAACATTCTTTTCTCTCTTTTAAGATTTATTTATTTGAGTGCGGGAGCACTCGCACACAAGTGGGGGAGGGGGAGAGAATCTTGAAGCAGACTCCTGCTTGAGCACAGGGTCCCCACATGGGGCTCGATCTCATGACTCTGAGATCATGACCTGAGCTGAAACCAAGAGTCAAGAGTCGGTTGCTTAACTGCACCACCCAGGCGCCCCCCACTGTTCTCTTTCTTAATAAGGTACTCCCTTCCTGCCGTCAGATGCTCAGGTATTACAACAAACCCTTGGAACAACTGCAGTGACCTGGCAATCATGCCTAGAAAAGTCAAGAAAACCACAAAAAAACACAACAATGCCCTGCCACTCTTGGATTGGCTACTGACAAATTAACCAATCTTATAAAAGTCTAGTCTTTAAACTTAGGCAAAAACAGCAAATTCCCTATTGCTTTAGCAATATTCTGTTATAGCTGAGAGCATCTGAACTGGAAAGATAATGTTTTTGTTTGGTTTTGTAATCTTTTATTACACACACTTCAAGTTGTATTTAAGGAAATAACATCTCTTGTGGTAAGAAAATTTTATTTGAAGTTCAATAATGTTACCTATTTTACTTCACTTTCTTTTTCTTCGATATAACCAGCTAAATCGGACTTATGTTTTTTAAATATTAATAGCATTGCATCATCTTAACAAAATAACTTTTATCAATCTAACCATCCTAAGTCTTTCTATATATATATATATATATATATATATATATATATATATATATATATGTATGTATGTATAAAAATGACATCTAGAAAGCTTACTTAGTAAGTAATGATGGCTATTTCTGAATGGTGGATACTGGAGTGGGTGTTTGGTTTTCTTTTTTAATTAACCTGAGGTTTTTATTTAAGATTTTATTTATTTATTTATTTGATACAGAGAGCGCGCGCGCACAAGCAAGTGGAATGGAAGGTGGAGGGAGAGGGAGAAGGAGGTTCCCCACTGAGCAGGGAGCCCAATTACTTGCAATTTTTAAAATGCTCTGCCTTGTCTGAATTTTTTGTAATGACATATGGCTTAACAAAAAGAAGGGCTAAAATGAGGTATGCCAGCTATTCACCAAACCCGTTTCTTTTTCTTACTAAGAATAGAACAAGATACTTCCCAGCTTCCTTTACAGTTATATGTGGTCTTTACGTTCTAGCCAAATGCAACCTAAATGAAAAATGATGTTAATTACCTCTGGGCATGGTCCTTAACAGCCCCAACAGTTTAGTGTCCATGTTCCTTTCTCTTCCAGAGATCAATGCAAATGACCATCACAGCCACAGAAGCAACATCAAAAAGAATGCTAAGTCACAAGATGGAAGGAAACTAATTCCCTGATTCATGACTTCGAAAAAAGCTGTCTGCCAATCAAGAACACCTGTTTTGGACTTAGTTGTTAATGAAAAATAAACACTGTTATTAAGCCAACAGATAATTTGAGAATTGTTATGTGTCGGGAGACAATTTTATGCGAATCTCTACAGTTTTCTCTGCACGTCTTGCGAGTGAGGCAATAACTTACCGGTTGTTTTGGACTATCTTTTCAAGGTTGTTTGTATAATGAACAGACTAAGATGAGTGTCTCCTTTAGGAGCAAAGGGCAGCCATGCTTACTGTCCATTACAAAAGATTCAGATGCCTAAACTTGGGGTTCTTCTACAGCAATGCAACAGACCGCAGGAGCAGATGTCATATGGCCCTCTCTGTGTTGCCCTACGGAAACTGGGTCTTGGGGGAATGGTGCAAAAATCCTGATCCTATGGTCACTGGGAGTACTGTGTAATTAACTGTCCTTCATCTCTGAGCCAGGATTCTCCTGTCTCCTAGCTAGTTACAAATAGGGTAATCATGAACCTCTTACACAGCTCATGATAGCTTGGTGATAAGAACATGATGCTGTTAGAGATACGGCTTTCTGGAAGAGGAAGGGTAAGAGCATCACAGGCCAATTAATGAAACTTGAGGAAAGTGGGAATGGTAACAAACATATTAAGTACACCGTATGGTCAATCAGGCAGTAAATAAATGGTCCTCTATTTTATTGCTTTATTAGGAGAAGGATTTGAGGAGATGGTTCCAGGCTGAGAAGACAGCCATCTAAATGATGTCCTGGTGGGTTGCTAACCCTTTTCCAGGTAGGAGGACTTCCTTGACAATCTGGCAGTTGGCTTCAGTTCCATCCAGTTGTAATAATAAGATTCATTATCAATATAGATTCATCCTTGGTGGACAAAAGGTTCCAACCCATTTCAGATAACAGTTACAGAGACACTGACCTCTACTGAACGTGAAAGGAGGAAAAACTACCAAGCAACCATAATGGGCAGACATGAGGCAAATCGTAAGAACTCTCAATTAAGAATAAACTAGTATTATACTCATAATTTTTCATCACAAAAGCTTTCCAATCTACCTGTTGCCTGAAAGACTTAGTACAAAGTAATTCCTTACCTACTGTTGGTTGACCTAAAACTTATTAGTGCCTATTTGGTTCCCATATTTGAGTAATATACTTCATGATGAAGTAAATGGTTAAACGTAAGAAATTGAATAAAAACATTTTATAATTTAAACACAAGTAACTCTGTATTTACCCAGAAAACCTTATACATGAACAACCAGGCTCTCATTATTTTCTAAAGCCATGCTGTCCAATATGGTATCAACTTGCCACACACTGCTATTTAATTTTAAAAACTAAATTAAATTAAATATTCACTACCTCAGTTTGACACATTTCAAGTATCTAACAGGCAGATGTGGCTAGTGGCCACTGTATTAACACAATTACAGAAAATTTCTATCAATGCAGAAAGTTTTATTGGACTGTTTGGTCTAGAACTTCATACTAAATCAATAAAATTTACATTTGAATACACTCCCACTTTTTCTCCAATGTAATTCTCAGACAATAATCAGTACACAAAGCTTACTTTATAATAATCAGTCTCAGGTAGATAAACAAAGGGGCCAAAGACCAAGTAACTGATAATGAAGGTAACAAAACTACTACAGAGAAGAAACAAAAAACAAAGTGATGGTAAAAATGTGGAGAAACTGGATCCCTTATTGGTAGGAATGTAAAATGGTATAGCCATTGTGAAAAAAACGTTGTTCCTCAAAAAATTAAACACAGAATCACCATGTCTGATTTAGTAATTCCAATGCTAGGTATATACCCAAAAGAACTGAAAGCAGGGGTGAAGAGATATTTATACACCCATCTTCACAATAGTATTCACAATGGCTAAAATTTGGAAGCAACCAAGTGTCGATCAACAAGTAAATATGCAAAACGTAGTACATACATACAATAGAGTATTACCCAACCTCAAAAAAAAAAGAGGAAACTCTAACAAGAAATAACATGGACGAACCTTAAGGACAGTATGCTAAGTGAAACAGGCCCATCACAAAAAGCCAGCTACTGTATGATTCCACTTACAAGAAGAATCTAGAGTAGTCAAACTCCTAGAAACAGAAAGTAGATGGTGGTTGCCAGGGGCTGGGGAAGTAGGGGGGTGGGGAGTTATTATTTAATGGCTACAGAGTTTCAGTTTTACAAGATGAAGAGTTCTGCAGATGGATGGTGGTGATGGGCACACAACAATGTATTTAATACACTGAACTATACACTTAAAAATGGTTAAGATAGTAAATTTTATGTTATGTGTATTTTAACACAATACAAAAAATTAGGAGGTAGAACTAATATATATAGAAATTTATGGCCCATGTCATTATCACTATCACAGAAGTGAAATAAGCTTGTACAGAGAAGGACAAGGGGCTAGAGAGCTACCTCCAAAATATATTCTGTCTATAAACGACATACTTTTATTTTCACCCATTCTCCCCACTTAAATGAAATGCCATAATTAAAAGTTTGAGATTGGTTTGTTTCTGATATTGCCTTTTTATAAAAAATATTTTATTTACTTATTTGAGAGCGAGCGAGTGACAGATTGAGGGGCGGTAGGGGGAGAGGGAGAAGCTGACTCCCTGGCTGAGCAAGGAGCCCGATGCAGGACTCAATCCCAGGACCCCACAACCATGACCTGAGCCGCAGGCAGACACTTAACCGACTGAGCCACCCAGACGCCCTGATATTGCCTATTTTTAAAGTGAAAAACAAAAAAATCACTTGCTTTTAAAATACAGCTATTAAAGAGGCACCTGAATCACTCAAGTGTCCAACTCTTGGTTTCGGCTCAGGTCATGATCTTAGGGTCCTGGCATCGAGCCCCGCATCAGGATCCCCACTCAGCAGGGAGTCTGCTTCCCCTCTCTCTCACTCTCCCTCTGTCCCTCCCCCGTTCGTGCATAATCTCTAAAATAAATAAATCTTTAAAAAAATAAAAAATAAAATACAGCTACTATGACACAAAAGATTTGGTGAAAACAGTAAAGCCTTGTAAAACTACTTTGTACTGCTTCTGTCACAAATTATCATTTGAGGTTAAACCCCCCTTTAAAATTTTAAGTGAACCTATGATAGATATCATGAATCAGCGATAAAACTATCTCATACAATAAAATAAGGTAGGAGCATATAAAACCAACATATAAAGACCAATAATTTTTATATACAGACAATAAAATTAGATATACTAAAAGAAAACTCCTTTTAAAGTAATAAAGAAATTAGGGGTGTCGGGGTGGCTCAGTCAGTTAGGCGTCCGACTCTTGATTTCGGCTCAGGTTGTGTTCTCATTGGTCATGAGATCAAGCCCCACATCTGGCTCCTCACTCAGTGGGGGGGTCTGCTTAAGATTCTCTTCCTTTCCCTCTGTCCTTCTCCCAACTTGTGCATGTGCGTCTGTGCACTTGCACACTCTCTCTCTCTCAAATAAATAAATCTTCTAAAAAAGTTAAGAAATTAAAATAGTAAGAAAGGGAATACGGTGGCAGCAGCATAGCTTCCCAATCTTTCTGAATCCCCACATAGAAAGAAACAACTTAAACAGGAAAACCAAAACCCATGGAATTATATTTACAACAAAACCGAGTGTTCAGAATATTGCCATGAACTCCAAAATACAAGCAGGTTGGGACAAAGCACTAGAAGACTGCATGGTAACAGTATTTGTGAGGGGAGAAGGAAGAAACAATTAAACCCCCAAATCATCAACAGTCTCCACTGGAAAGAACTAGGGGCCAATCTGAGAAGAGCATCTGAAACAATGAAGGGTTTTGCACTTACCAATACTGGATAAATGCAAGAGGCCTACAGGGAAGGACTGATGTAACATCTCAAATTAACCTTCCAGGCAGGGGTCCATTGTAAAACAGGGACCCACTCCAAACAGAACTGGTTTCTAAATAACATCCCCACTAAAGGATATGACATGATGATCTTTCTTTTTCTTTTTTTTAAAGGATATGATGCACTGTGAACAATACACCACTTATGTGGTAATTCTATCAAATATGTTTAACATGGATCTGAACAGGAGGTTTAAATAAATAATACAAATCCCAATAGAGGGACATTCTGTAAAACAACTGATCTGGATTCTTCAAAAATGTCAATGTCATGAAAGGTAGAAAAGCCTGGAGACTGTTTTAGATTATAGTAAAGAGAAATAACTAAATGCGATATCTGATACTTTGCTGAATCCTGGGTCAATTTCTTTTCTAATCAGCTATTAAAGGACATGGTTGAGACAAAAGGAGATATTTGGATATGGACGGTATGTTAGATAGTATTTACATTCCCTAAGTAATTATATTTCCTAAGTAAAATATTTACATTAATGCTATATTAATATTATTTGTAATTAATATTAATAGCTAATGATTAATGTAGTACATGATTTCATGATTAATATATTTCCTAAGTAATATAATTACATTGCAGCAATGTAGAAGGATGTCCTTAGAAGATGTCCCTATTTAGAGATGAAGTCTCACAATGTGAGCAATTAATTCTCAAATGGATACATGACAAATTTTTTTTTAATGTCTCTGTACTTTACGTAGATGTATAAAGTTGAAGATAAATCAAATGTGGTAAAATGTCAACAACTGCTGAATGTAGGTTAAACCTACATACTTGTTCATTGTACTACTCATACAAATTCCCTGTAATATTAAAACATTTTATTTTTTTAAAGATTTTTATTTGAGAGAGAGAGGGCGCACACACGTGTGCACGTGAGCAGGGGGAGGGGCAGAAGGAGAGGGAGAGCGATAAATCTCAAGCAGGCTCCATGCCTAGCACAGAACCCAACATGGTGCTTGATTCCACAACCCGGGGATCATGACCTGAGCCAAAATCAAGAGTTGGACACAACCTGGGGCGCCTGGGTGGCTCAGTTGTTAGGCGACTGCCTTTGGCTCAGGTCATGATCCCGGGGTCCTGGGATCAAGCCCCACATTGGGCTCCCTGCTCCGCGGGAAACCTGCTTCTCCCTCTCCCACTCCCCCTGCTTGTGTTCCCTCTCTCGCTGTGTCTCTGTCAAATAAATAAATAAAATCTTTAAAAAAAAAAAAAAAAAGAGTTGGACACAACCAACTGAGCCACCCAGGTGTCCCTAAGCTAAAAATAAACTAGTATATAAACTATTTAAAAAACAAACTCTAAAAAATATTCAGAAAATAGTAAAAAAAAAAAAAAAAAAAGCAAAAGCAAATATGGTATAGGCATAATTGGTAACATCTTCCTGAATTTTCTTCCAACCTTTTATAAATGAAATTCTTAAGTGAAATTAATTTTTCTAATTAAAATAAATTTAGGGGCACCTGGGTGGCTCAGTCGTTAAGCGTCTGCCTTCGGCTCAGGTATGATCCCAGGATCCTGGGATCAAGTCCCGTGTCGGGCTCCCTGCTCAGCAGAGAGTCTGCTTCTCCCTCTCCCTCTGCCCCTGCTGTGTTCCCGCTCTTGCTGTCTGTCTCTCTCTTCAAATAAATAAAATCTTTAAAAATAAATAAATAAATAAATAAATAAATAAATTTAAAGTGCGCACTTCTGTATACTACATCTTTCATTTATATAAAAACCCCTTTGCCCATCATTTCAATTTTAAATCATGATTTTAAATGTAATAATATTAACTAACACTTTAGATACTATTGAGTTGTCTATCTGGACAACCAGATTTTCAATTAGCACTTTAAGAAGTGCAAAGTCATTTTACATGTATTAGCTCACTTAATTTTTACAACCCTATGAAACTAAATACTAGTATCACCTAGATGCAATGAGAAAACTGAGGCACAATATATCCCATTCCTTTCATCTATTATTGGCCATTTTAGCAGAGGGAGTGGGAGACGGAGAAGCAGGCTTCCCGCAGAGCAGGGAGCCCGACGTGGGGCTCGATCCCAGGACCCTGGGATCACGACCTGAGCCGAAGGCAGACGCTTAACCAACTGAGCCACCCGGGCGCCCCTCCTTTCTTTGTTCTTAGTGGTATGTATACATCAGCAGCAAATCAAATTAGATAAAATACAGTAAAGAGCTTTTCAGAAACTTCCACCTATTTACTCTTAACACTCTCACTGCTTATAGCTAAGTTTCTGAAATACGTAAAAGTCAAATGAAGAGAGCACAAAATTTTAAAAATACAAACTGGGTTTTCTCACAGTTATGTTCCCAAATATGTAATTTTGGACAAATTGTTTAGTGTCAGTATGACTCTAATTTTTAATCTGTTTTCCTAGGAAATGAGCATGGCATCTTGAATTCAGTAGATGCTTCATAAACATTTATCAAATTTAATTAACATTCATGTCCTTATTTCTTCATCTATGAAAAAGGAAATTAAACTAGTTTAATATAGATAATATATTAACAAATATTTGTATTATTATTGTAGAACAATTTGTTATAGTCACTTAATCTCCATAACGCTATGACTTTAGAGAGCTGGAAATTAACTCTAAACACCTAAATGTATTTAAGCATTTTAGTCTTTTTATCTTGTGCAATCTTAACCTTACAAAAAATGATAACTCTATAGACTAAAGAACTTCGCCCTCAGCCAATTCAATTAGTCATTAAATCCGATTTCATGGACATGCCATTTAATTGATGCACACTATATTAATGTTTGTCTTCAACATCTGAGTTCAAGAAAAATTTCAGGGACGCCTGGGTGGCTCAACTGGTTAAGTGTCTGCCTTCGGCTCAGGTCATGATCCCAGGGTCCTGGATTGAGTCCCACAGAGGGCTCCTTGCTCATGGGGGAGCCTGCATCTCCCTCTGCCTGCCGCTCCCCCTGCTTGTGTGCTTTCTCTCTCTCTCTGACAAATAAAAAAAGTAAAAATAAATTTAAAAAGAATAATGAAGTGTTTAAAAAAAAAAAAAGAAAAATTTCAAAAAGGTTATTCCCACCAACTTGTTAACTTTCACTTTTCATCTTCTTTGACAAGGTATCTATCTTTTCTAAGTTACAAGCTCTTCAAAAATCTCTTCTCTGAAACATTCACCAGTCTAATACATTTTTTTAATATTTTATCTTTAGTAGACTCCATACCCAAGGTGGGGCTCGCACTCACAATCCCGAGACCAAGTGTCACATGCTCTACTGACTGAGCCAGTGAGGCACCCCCAAACATTCACCAGTCTAAATAAGAACATCCTGGAACAATGTATAAGAGTCATAAGAAAAAGGAAAAAAGAAAAAGATTCATTAAGAGATTCTTTGCATTAGCATTCTTTTTAAAACATGCAAAAACTTCACCATCTGTACTAATACAAAAGAAAAGCTAATTTTTGTAATATATCTGATTTATCTTTTAAAGAAATGTGATTATTAAGCCTCCAAGTAAAAGTCAGAAGGACATCTGAAAAATAACCCATGGACTTTGGAATCAGGAATACTTGGTCTTGAATCCTGGCTCTGTCATTCACTAATAGTTATCTCTTGTTTTTGTCTGCCCATTTTTTTCTTTAGGTAATTCTTCCCTATTCCACGTGGTCTTTACATATATGTTTTTTTTTCCTAGGAAAACAGATATATATAACAATACATAATATATAATAGAATCTTTAATCTGGGTTGCTTGTCTTTTCACTGAGATAGAAGTTTTTTTTTAAGATTTTATTTATTTATTTGATAGAGACACAGCGAGAGAGGGAACACAAGCAGGGGGAGTGGGAGAGGGAGAAGCATGCTTCCCGCGGAGCAGGGAGCCCGATGCGGGGCTCAATCCCAGGACCCTGGGATCACGACCTGAGCCGAAGGCAGACGCTTAACGACTGAGCCACCCACACACCCCTACTCCACGTGATGTTGGTAAGACTTTCAACCATAGTATCCCAACAGCCCTGACCACAAGAGTGGATGTGTTACCAAACTAAGGCTAATCCTAGGTGGCCAAATTTCATAATCCCCAAACATCCTCAATTCTAGCGGTTTTCACTTCAATTCTCTCTTCTTCAATATGCCTATAATAACATCTTGTGCCAAAAATTATGATGGGTCTAATATCATACTTGCAATCTAACAAGTTAGCCTGCCAGTTTCATGGATGCTTGAAGAAGACACAAGACTCCTGAGTTGTACACAAAGGGCTTTACCACTCACAGCAACAGCAGTAGCCAGAATGCCAGCCACTCCATGGGCTCCCCAAACCCCAATTCTGACAGGATGACTTGAAAAGGGCCAAATGACACTTGCACACATAGTGGGTTGCATTACAGAAGAGGAACCGTGGGCTTAGGGAATCTAATTCTGAACAGTAAGCAGGCCTGCTGTCATTATCCCAGAAAGAGATACTATCTCTGTGTTTTCCATGGCTGTAAGCAAATCTGCCCTTTGCTCTTAATGATGTTGCCTCCATTTTCCAAGGCTGTTCATTACAAAAACAACTTCAAAAAGATAATCGGAACAAAGGCAGTCAAGGCCTCTATTCACAAAATGTGTACAAATGTGAGAGACCCATGGAAATTTGTCCCGCAACAGCTGAAGCCAGTATAGTCCAGTGAAATACTGAACCACCATGTTCTATACTTTCTCCATACCTTGCAGTTGATTCACATTCGCACTTGTTCTTGGACCTCACTAAGTCTTCTAGGCCCTTTCTCCAACATTTTCTCCAAATCTATGTGACCCCGTTCCCTAGTTTCACTTACATCTATTATCCAACCTTGGATCTCATGACCCATTACTTTAAACACTTGTGAAAACAACGAACTCGTTTCCTTTTCCTTATCTTTATATCCAATCTACCTAGCAATATCTCCTTGGGAATCTGTCCATACCGATTTTCTCTGCTTCATTATCCAGGTGACCAAGTTATTCACCTAAATGCGTCTCTCCTTGTTCCTCCCGCAACATGGGAAGACACAGTATTCTTACTGTCCACCTCTACAACTTAGTATCACATATTCCTCCAGTTATTGTCCTATCTCTCCCCTCTTCTTGACATCCAAGATTCTTTAAAAGAATTAATACTCCCATGATTTACATTTCCTCATACCTACTTTATTCATTTACCAACTTCAATTAGCTTCTCCTCTGACCATTACACTGAGACACGTTCTCAACCAATTCTTTAGCACTGAATCCAAAGGACATATATTGTGCCTTATATTAGCTGATCTTTCATATGCAATCTAAATGCTGAGCACTAACTTTCTGAAATACACACTTCTCCTTAATTCCAAAACATATCTCTTCTAACTTTCCTCCTGTATCTATGGCTACTTCTGATTTCGTCTGTAGAATCTTCCCTTCCCCATTACTGATGAAGAAAGTGAGAAAGGGAGAGAAGCTCTAATTTACAGTAGAGTGCCCATTAATGGATGTAGAATGAATTATGAGAAATCACCTTTTGTCAAACACTATTTTAGGTAGAACCGTCAATGGATGCTAAAACTTGTGGGTGAAAATTTAATGGGAAACAGGGTATCCGCCCAATTCTCAGGGTGTGGTAGCCAGCCTCCAAGAGTTTCCCATGATCTTTGCCCCTAGGTAGTATCCAACGACACTGAACAGGCTGCCCTGTGTAACTAATGGAATACTGCAAAAATGAGTGTCTTAAGTGGTTAAAATGGCAAATATTTTATATATGTTTTACCACAAAAAAAAAATTTTAAAAAAGGCATTCAACAAGGAAAAAAAGACAATGTGTAACATCAGGGCTAATCACAAAAAAAGCTGCAGCTTCCACCTTGCTCTCTATCTTAGATCATTCACCCTGGGGAAAGCTAGTGCCATGTCATAAGGACACTTAATGCAGCCAGAAAATGAGGTTCTTGCTCAGCCAGCAAAAACATGCTAGCCATGTGAATAAGCCATCATGGAAGCACATCCTCCAGTCTGAATCCAGCCTTCAAATGACTATATTCCTGCCAAAATTTTTACTATAATTGGATGAGAGACCTTGAGCTAGAAATACCCTAAGTCCAAATTCCAGATCCACAGAAACTGAGAAAATAAATGTTTATTATAATTAAGCCACTAAGTTTTAGGGAAATTTGTTGTGCTGCAATAGGTAACTGATTCAGAATTTGTTACAAGGAATGGGATGCTACTGTAACAAAATCCCTGAAACTGTGGAAGCTGCATGAAAATAAGCAATGGACAAAAGCTAGAAGGACTTTCAGACTATGAGTGAAAACCTAATGAATACTGAAGAGATGTTACTAGAAACCTTACAGCCTTCCAGGTGGCTGCTATCCAGGGCATAAAAGAAAGTGAGAGAAATTTAATCAAAAATTAGAGGAAAAGGGGTCCCTGTTATACAGAAGCTGGAAGTTTAGCAACATTGTTGCCTAAGGTAACACAGAAAATAGAAAGTGTATTTAATGAATTGGATGACTTAACCAGGTAATTTTTTAGGTAGTATGTTGAAAGTGCAATCTAATTTTTTACTTAAAAAAAAAAAAAACAGAGGAGTATAAACTAAATTAGGAAAGGCAACTTGCTGGTTCTGAAAATTCGTATACTCTACAAAAAGCAAACAATATAAGAGTAAGGAACGGTTTCCAGAAAAAGACAAAACCTAGACCACCTCAGAAAACCATTCCATGAAAAGGCTGAAGCAAGGCTGTGACTGTAAAATCCATTGTTAAGATGAAGGCAGGGGTGCCTGGGTGGCTCTGTCAGTTAAGCATCTGACTCTTGATTTCGTTCAGGTCATGATCTCAGGGTCCTGGGATCCAGCTCCACATCAGGCTCCACACTCAGTGGGGAATCAGCTTGAGATTCTTTCCGTCTGCTCCTCCCCCCACCCACGCATGCACACATGCTCTCTCTCAAATAAATGACTCGTTAAACAAACAAACAAACAAACAAACAAAAAGGCAATGCCTCCAAGAACCTAAAACAGGGCTTCAGAGACGTCAAGGTCATAAAAGACAAAGAATGAGGAAATACTCCAGAATGAACAGACTGAAAAACTGGAAAGACATGAAAACTAAATGCAGTGTGGGATCCTGGATTGGATTCTGAACCAGAAAAAAAAGTTTCCCTCTTCAGTATGGATGATATTAGTGGGTGAAAATTGAATAGGACCTGCAGATTACCTAACAGCTCTATGAAAAATGTTAATTTACTAATTTTCATCAGTGTACTGTAATCAAGTAGGAAATTCCATTTTTTATTAAACCTACACATTAAAGTAGTACACTCAGGCTAAAGGGGTATTATATTTCTAATTTATTCTGTAATAATTCAGAAAAAGATTAGATAGAGAGTGAGAAAGTGGGACAGCAAAGGGGAGCAGAGAGAGGACAAGCTTAAAATGTCAATATTTTGAAAATCTGGGTGAGTGATACAGAGAAATAATGTGTAATACTTCTCTACTTCTCTCAAAGTCTAAAATTATTGCAAAATCAAAAGTTAAAAAAAATTTTAATCTTTCTGGCTGGCTGCCCAACACCTCAGAATGAAGAATCAAACTGGCATCACTTATAAAATTCCCCAGGAACGGGCCCCTTCTTAACGAAGTAGTCTCCTGTCACTCTTCAGCCCTACCAAACTCACATCCCAGGCATTCTAAACTGAGAGCCCTGCCCTCTCTTAACCCTCTGCACATGCAGAGAAGCTTAAAGCTTTAACTTAAGTGGAAGATTTCCAAAAGGAAAAAGTACACAAAAAAGGGAAGGGCACGACAGGTAACTCTCAATGCTGAAAAGTTTTAAAAAGATACATAAAGAAGTAATGACAACTCTGAAATGAGAGTTTTAGTCCTCTGAGGGCCACAGAAATAGCCCAGTTTTTTTGTTTTTTTGAAGATTTTATTTATTTGACGGGGGCGGGGGGAGAGCACAAGCAGCGGAGCATCAGAGGGAGCGGGAGAAGCAGGCTTCCCGCTGAGCAAGGAGCTCAGTGCAGGACTCCATCCCAGGACCCCGGGATCATGACCTGAGCCAAAGGCAGATGCTTAACATACTGAGCCACCCAGGCGCCCCAGCCCAGTTCTCTTCTTCAAAAAAATGAGTAGTCCTAAAGGAAAGGAAGTCCAGTCAATCCCTGAGGTTCACAAAACACTAACGGAAAAACCTACCTCCCACAAACACCCACCCAACATAGGCTAACAGTATTTACGCTGGCAATACCCACTTGGAAATTAATGCATTTCCACATAATCCTGTCACTAATGGTGACTCTGTTGTAAAGTATTAGAAGTACAGAACTATACTTTTAATACATTATGGATTAGTTAACATTAATGAGTGGGGAGAGGGTGTGTCTGAAGATCAACTGAACTGGTACAAGATTATCTCAATGTAATAAATAACCACTGATTTTTAAATAAAGACCTACAAATTAGCCTTCAGAAAAAAATCCTTTCTGAAGCTGGGAACATCCCAATACAACCACGTATTGCCAGATACATCGCTGCATTTCCTAACCCTGGCCCACATCTCACTCTGTGGCAGTGTTTCTGTAACACAAAAATACTAGGCTTAAAAGAAAATTCTATTTTACAAGGAACATTAATCATCTTAGAAGATATTCTTAATACCTAATGATTCAAACTGTTTAATGAGTGAAATTATACCCCTCCTCTACATAGCTTCAATTCATTTCAAACATGTACTTTGATTCCTTAAAAAAAAAAAAAAAATGCCAATTTTTCAGTTTTTATGGAAACTGTCCTTTATTCAAAGTCATATCTCACTATTAAATCTTCCTCTCTC
The DNA here is from genome assembly GCF_003265705.2 of Callorhinus ursinus. Taxonomy (NCBI): domain Eukaryota; kingdom Metazoa; phylum Chordata; class Mammalia; order Carnivora; family Otariidae; genus Callorhinus; species Callorhinus ursinus. The sequence continues at coordinate 4,562,295 of NW_027397125.1, forward strand.
CTTGTTGGGATTTCACAGTTAATATCTAACCAGTATTAATATATCTTGGATCACACAGAAATTCTCTGAGAAGCAAAAACTATGTATTTTTTAATTTTCTCATAGTTATATAAAAAGTTAACTTATAAATCGTTTATTTCATTTTTAAATAAGTGGTTTGGATAGCACAATATTTAGCAGAAATATTCTTTATCACCACTTACTTATAATACAAGATATTTCAAAATTTCAAAAAATTCAAAGGGAGAGTGACTCCAACATATCTTATAAACAATACCACCAAAATTTAGCTCGTAATATACAGTATTTTAAAATACTAAAGTCTGAATGCATTGTGTTATGCTTCAATGCAACATTTTATGATAAGCATATCTGAGACAAACCTATTAGGTGTTAAAATCTTAGAAGAGGTAAAAAGGGATGGGGAGTAAGATAGTGTATCATACCCGATCTTTTCAGCTATATTATCACTTACTTAACATCATAACGTAATAAAAAAAGTCCTTTCCCAAATATTCCCAAGGCAAGCAAACAAGTCTAACAATAATGAATTCATACTATGTTTACCTCACAGCCTTTATAAACGATCAGAAAAACTGTTACAAAATAAAATGTACAAATGGATTTTAAGTTTGACAACAAAATCAAATTATACTAAACTTATATATGCCAAAAGTAAAATGCAAATAATATTTACAATACTAATGAAAATACCAACTGCTAAAATTTATAGCTAAACAGGTTTGACTAAACAATGTTTTTATCTAGTATTCAACAACTGCAAAAAACTCCTAAAATGAAAAATCTGATTCCTAGAGCAAAAAAAAAAAAAATCAATAAATATAATCAATAGCACTGTATTTATTAAACACTATATGACATTTAATAATTGTCCATTAAAAATATCATGACATGGCATATATTAAGATAAATATGATCATACCATGAACACTTTAACAAGATAATGCTCATGAAACGACTGAAGAGAAGAATTTCATCAGGAAGACTTTCTCCTCACAATTTATAATGAGTCCTACCTGTATCCCTCATTCGTGGATTCAAAGAGTTACATAAAATCTCACGGTGCTTCTTAGTAAAACTGCTAATTAAACCTAATCTGCCATTTTCCCTTCAGCAATCCAAACAACAAAAGACAGCAAGATAGAACCCTATAATTGTCACTAACACAAAACCACCTCATTAAAGAAGATGAATATATATACTTGCTGCCTAAAGATTTAGAAAACATACATATAAACCTAACAAATGCTCTAAAGGTGAATATAAAGTTATAATTATTATTTTGCTCACATCTGGAAATTTAATTTCAAAATTAAAAATTTAAGCTTTTAAAATGTTTACCATGAAAAAGGCACAAATATTCAAACCAAATCTATTCCCAAACCCTAAGTATTTACAAACATGAAAATGTTCCAAACTATTTTATACCAACTGTTTAAGAGTAATGTTATTTTCTAACTGAAGAAGTCTTTTTTATCCTCACTTTGTTAAAAACAATTCACAGTAGTAGCTTTTTCCTATGTTGGCAATTATGTCCTATAAATGATACTATAGTACTTATTATTAGTTCACTAAAAATTACTCATATCCTTTAAAATAAATAAAAATGTAAGCAGAAAACAGGTAAGTCAGAAAAGACAGATTAGTATCAGGCAAGCTTTTAGTGCTTTATTATTAGCACCACTGGGGGGAAAAACAGTCAAGAATATACAGAATTTCAAAACTGTTCCATTATAAAGTGAAAAAGCTGATGAGATTTTTACTTACATGTGAAATAATCAGTTAATAATATATAGCCACAAACTATTATTGCTGAAGTCACCCAAAGATTTCACAAGATGACCACAGCAACACATGCAAGAAATCTCTCTCATGCTTTCAATTTGTATTTCAAATTTTCAGCTGAAGTAGGTTCTGCCATACAAACATATTCACAAATATGGCATTATTTTAACCCTATTCTTTGACTTTATACTCTCAATTAGTCAAAAATTTTCAGTATTCAATGTCTCCATCCAGCTATCAAGAACTTAATTTTATCTAAAAAAGGAAAAAAAAAATCTATTAAGTAGATGTGCTACATATATAGCAACAACAAATCCACTTACTTTTTTCTCTTTCTCATGATGTTTATCCTGAGAGTGAGAGGAAGAATCACTTAAACTTTGATCATATGACCTATTAGATCCCCGTTTGCTCTTTTTCTAAAAAAGAAAATATATATACATACATGTATATGTATATAAAAAATTTTAAATAATTTTTTGTTAGGCTTAACCAAGTGTGTAGTATTTAAAAATGTCTACTAAAGTAAAAAAAAATTCCCACTATTTCAAACTATATAATCCAGTTTAGACACCATTCATATATATTGTCTATTACATTCATTATAAAAGAAAATCTAAACCTAAATTTAACATTAATGCCATATTTTTGTACATTTATTAAAATGTGTGAAAACAGACTATAATTTCAAATAAGCAGTAGCTTATCTGTCACAAAACCACCTCTTAAAGAAATCAACTATAATTTTCAATGTTTTCTTTAAAAAAGAAAAGGAATTTCAACTAAAATAGAGAATGCCATACTGAGGAAGGATGCCAAGACTAGAAGAAAAGAAAATATTTGAAGTTACTTTTTGCCACACTAAGAAAAGCAAGAAGCCTTTTAATCTCGTATTTTCAGTATTAAGGCATAGTTTTCTAAAAATTTGTGTCTGCAGTTTATTAAGAAAAAAATTAAAGGAAATGTCAGCATTAGACCCATGCATTTTTCAAAGCATTACTAAAAGTACTGCACATTTCTATTTAAAATACTTATAAAATTTCATAATAAAGTATGACAGCAAGAGTTATTTAAGGTGTTTAAAACTTAGTGGTACCATAACTAGTTTAAATTAGATAAAAATGACTATGAAAGGTATTAAAATTCCATGCAAATGTAGAGGTTATACAATCTTATTAAATTATTAAAGACTTCTCCTAACTAGCAAATCGGATAACAAATCAATAATTAGCAATGAGAAAATTGCTAATTTTCAAAATCCATCTTCATTATTTCTAGATTTTTTTCTACATCATCTTCTATTTAGAAAATTAAGATTCCAATACGCTTTTCACATCTAGGAAACAAAATTTTCAATTTTACTATCTCAAAATTTCTCTTAAAGCACTTCCATATTCTTTGTCAGCCCTTAAAATAAAAGTCTTCAATATCAAACAACATATTTACATAACCCTAAGTATTTTAATATGCATGAACCAGAATAGTCATGAGCTGATTTCAAGAGAAAGGGGCCCCTAATTATAGTGTTTCTTTAAAAGAAAGTAAGAAAAAAACAGTCACACTCACAAGGGAAAGGTATTAAGAAAGAAAAAAAAAAAGACACTAAAGAAAAACAAAGAAGACTTAAACTTTCAGCATATACATCTAACTGTTATCATTAAAGACTAAAAAAATAGACACTTAGGACATTAAATATTGATCCTTCAAAGGAACATGGACACAATATATGTAACAGCTAATCAAATTTTACCAACTCAAACATCCATGTGACTATGTAACAGTAAAGACTGGTAATATCTAAAATATTCCCAAAGTTGTATTTAAATATATTTTTCTCAAGATAGTCAACTAAGAAGTTACAAAACAGCTTTTAGTTTTACTATCTCCTAGTAAATAAAAATGAAAAGAAAGAATAATTAGCAAAAAGATGAGAAACAAGTGACAGAAAATCACAAAATATATAATCATTTCAAAAAATGAAATTAAATGAAAATAGTGTTAGATTATAAAGTACTAACATGCTTCTTCTACTAATGTATCCTATTTACTATTAATAGAAATGAAATCTTTAAAAATTACTCGATCTTTTAATTCCTAGTAAAGAAGATTCAAAGCAAACAATCCCATGCAAAAATCAAGAGAAAGGGAATAGCTGTTACGCCTTTTTTATAAAAGAGTCAACTCTATTGTTAAAACTATCTGTTATCATTTTAATGTTAAATTCAAGATAAATTCTTACCAGCTTACTAAAATGGTATTTACAGTAGCCACAGTATTGGACATTATCTGCACCATTACCTTCTTCTTCACAAAGTAGTCCAGCAAACTGAGCACTGAAAATAAAAGCCAAAAATATATATATACAATACATATACACACATATTAAACTTAAAACTACAGTATATATAAATTAAAATCACTTCCAAGCATGTAAGATTTGTAATTAAACCTTAACATCTCCTAGGAGAAAAGGGGAAAATGAAAGGCTTTATTCTCACTGTGACCAAGTACATTTCACCTCAACCTTTGATTGGTATTTTCTAAAGTTATATTTGTAGTTTATAATAAACTTTTGGTCCATCCATCTCTAATAAGGATGAAGACTTACAAATGTTTTATGTCATCAAACAGACATTAAATTGCTTTAAGATACCCCCCACCCCATAATTAACATTTCATTTTACTTCTTCAATCTGTATCACAGGTACAAATAGTAAGTCCAGTCCTCTAAAAGGGTGAAATGACTTGTGATGGGATGTGCCCATAGATACAGATCACATTCTGTTACAAGGAAAATGCTTCTGTGTTTTCCAGTCAAAACCAATGGAAGAAAGGGAATCAAAACCTAAAGTTATGATATTCATTTTTTTAAAAAAACACAAAGCGCTAAAGTTTACGATCATCATCTTGTCCATCTGTCACCAGCATCAGCTGCCACTTTTAACATTTCAAAATTACAGTAGTATTAGTATATATCTCTACCCAAAAAAGAACTTTCATCTTTGAAAAATTAAGTTATTAACAGAATTTATAAAATCAAAAATCTTTTCCATTCCCCAAAAGGAATCTAAAATGGACTTCTTAAATCCATACACTAAAAGCTCAGGAAATAAAGCATGTGCCTATACTGGCTGCTAGATACAGACTATTTCTTAAAAGTAACAAGTACATGGATTATTCCCAAACTCTAATTTTGAACTGTTGTCTATTATGCTGAATATTTTATTTCAGGATAATCTTTGCCCTTGAAATTTTATGCCAAGAAAAGTATCTAAGTAACTTTTTAGGAAGTAGCCACTATTATACTGTGAATATGATGGTGATTGCTTTTTCCCCTCTTCAAACACAAAGAAAAACAATCATTCATTAAATCCTTATTAATATTTCAGGCACTACACTAAGTTTATCTACATCAGCTCTTTTAGTCCTAACAACAAACCAAAGGTTAGGTAACCAACACCAATATTTTAAACAAAGTGCAACTAAATAAAACATGAGAACCAGAGTTCACTTATTCAAAATTCACTCTGGTAAATTCAATTATTAGAATCATCTTTATTATAAATAAGAAAATCTAAACATAGAAACTATTCCAATAAAATTTACTGTAAATATTTGGATACCTAAACCTTTAACTTACAAGGTATTCCTTTGTACAAAATATAAGAATTTCAGTTCTGTCCAATGATAGAAACATACTTACCATGTCACATGGAAAGCCTGTCGACATCCATGTTTATTACAGGTCATGCAAGCACCAGTGGCTGCTTTGCTTTCTCTTCCTTGTTCATCACAAATGTAGCAAGTCTTAGTATAGAGAAAATAAACAAAATGAAGCAAAAACCTTAAAGTGCTTTATAGAAATGAATTTTACAATTACCTTCAGAAGTCAAGATTGGGTTTACTATCTCACCTGCTTTACTTCAAAACATGAATTCATTTTCTGACAGTAATCTAATTTTTACAAACATGAAAACATAAACAACAAGGACATGAAAAGAGTCCCAGCAGGATCTCACAAAGGCCCAGTCCTCCTTAGGCTCAAACACCCTACACGATAGGAAGAATCTTCACAGGCACCGAGGTCAGGGGCCAGGACAAAGCCTATGATACCTTGGTCTGAAAACTTCCTCACCAATATTCAATTGACTTGTAATAAGAGTGTAAAAAGAGGTTTGTCTTTTCGTTTCTGCTGTAAATAAGTATACCTAAGGGAGTTTAACACAGAGAGCTGGGACCTAAGAGATGAAGGATGGTCCTATGTGAGTGAGCAAAATTTAGGCCATTTCAGCTGTTCACAAGAATCCCACATGGGCTGTCATTCAGTCTGCCAACCTGACATACTGAGCCTGAGAGGAAGACACTTTAGCTAAGGAGGTCAGAGATGTCTCCAGGAAGAATTGGCCAGTGAATACTCCCAGCAACTTTCACTGACATCTGGTCCTTTTCCCAGGTAAAAATAGCTGATCAACAGTACCACCTTTTCATTAAAGACTGAATTAGATAAATGGCAATCTACAAGTATCAGTGTATATAGAATAAAATTATCAGCTGACTAGAAGTTGAGTATACAAAAATAAGGTCTACATACACTTCTAAAAAGAAACCAACTCCTTTCTGCACAGTAATGAGGTATAACCTAGCCAACTTCAACAGGACCACATGTCTTTTTAAACCTAGAGAGGCTTCCCCCACTATGCACTGAGGTGCCAAATAATACTATTCAACAGTATTTACAAGAACTTGTATCAAGTCAGGTAAATTAATTTAAACTCCTCTGTTGAAAAACAAGGACTCAGGGGCGCCTGGGTGGCTTAGTTGGTTAAGCATCCGCCTTCAGCTCAGAGTCCTGGGATGGAGTCCTGTGTCAGGGGGAGCCTGCTTCTCCCTCTCCCTCTACTGCTCCCCCTGCTTGTGCTCTCCCTCTCTCTCTCTCTCTCTCTCTCAAATATATAAACAACAATGTTTAAAAAAATAAAAAGAAAAACAAGGACTCAGAGTGAACTGAATTACAAAAATTATTTTATAACTCTAACAAGTAAAATCCAAAGTGACAACAAAACCAACCCAGATACACTGCATAAGAGCATCTCTACCCATTCAAATTACAAAAAGAAAGTACCAATTACAATGGAAGAATGTAACATACATTTTTTTTTAAAGATTTTATTTGACCAAGCAAAACAGCGAGAGAGGGAACACAAGCAGGGGGAGTGGGTGTGGGAGAAGCAGGCTTCCCGCTGAGGTGGGAGCCCAATGCGGGGCTCAATCCCAGGACCCTGGGATCATGACCTGAGCCGAAGGCAAACACTTAACCACTGAGCTACCCAGGCGCCCCTGTAACATACGTTTTTTAACCTACAAATGATCAAGAATATTTAAAAATGAAAAGACAGAGCAGACTGAAACAATAACATTTTATATAACAAAATTCAGAGAAAATATGCAATGGTCTTTAAACAATCTCTCAATAACTTCGAAAGCAGAGAGTGAAAAGAAAACATTTGACCATTCAATAAAACTAAAAATTATGATGGTATTAAAAAGAAAGGGAAGCAAGGGCAAAAATGAACTCTTGGGACTTCATCAAAATAAAAAGCTTTTGCACAGCAAGAGAAACAGTCAACAAAACCAAAAGACAACCGACAGAATGAGAGAAGATATTTGCAAATGACATACAGAAAAAGGGCTAGTATCCAAAATCTATAAAGAACTTATCAAACTCAACAC
>NW_027397125.1:4569840-4589140 GCF_003265705.2 Callorhinus ursinus
ATGACCCAGCAATTGCACTACTGGGTATTTACCTCAAAGATACAAATATAGGGACCCGAAGGGGTACGTGCACCCCAATGTTTATAGCAGCAATGTCCACAATAGCCAAACTGTGGAAAGAGCCAAGATGTCCATCGACAGATGAATGGATAAAGAAGATGTGGTATATATATACAATGGAATATTATGCAGCCATCAAAAGGAATGAGATCTTGCCATTTGCAACGACGTGGATGGAACTGGAGGGTGTTATGCTGAGTGAAATAAGTCAATCAGAGAAAGACATGTATCATAGTACCTCACTGATATGAGGAATTCTTAATCTCAGGAACAAACTGAGTGTTACTGGAGTGGTTGCGGGTGGGAGGGATGGGGTGTCTGGGTGATAGACATTGGGGAGGGTATGTGCTACGGTGAGCGCTGTGAATTGTGCAAGACTGCTGAATCACAGATCTGTACTTCTGAAACAAATAACGCAACATATTTTAAGAAAAAAGAAAAAGAAGAAGATAGCAGGAGACGAAGAATGAAGGGGAGTAAGTCAGAGGGGGACACGAACCATGAGAGAGGATGGACTCTGAAAAACAAACTGAGGGTTCTAGAGGGGAGGAGGGTGGGGGATGGGTTAGCCTGGTGATGGGTATTAAAGAGGGCACCTTCTGCATGGAGCACTGGGTGTTATGAACAAACAATGAATCATGGAACACTACATCAAAAACAAATGATGTAATATATGGCGATTAACATAATAAAAAATTTTTAAAAAAAAGACTCCTCGGGGAAATGGGTGATGATTCCAAGGCTAGGTCAGGAATGATCCAAGATGAGCCTGAGAACATGCTGTTGTGTCAGAAGTAAAGAGCTCACAACATATCAAAACACACAGAAGCCAGCTTGAAAGGGTCCTCCTGGCCAAACCAAATGACAGTAATGGGGAAATGACCCATTAAAATAAAACAGTAACACATAAGTCCATATTAGTCTATACTAATATAAATGGGACACAGAGAGTTATTCCTTCAAGTGGAATGCCATCCTATGAATGTGAAACAAGTGATGGGAACAGAAAACCACCACTTGCTATCAATCACAGTAATAAACTAAGCCAAGAAACAACAATGGATACTAAAATTAATGGGTAAAAGGCACAAGGAACAAAATAGTTACATACAAACTACTTCCTCACAAAATGCTTTATTATAAAGGGAAAAAAGATTAACTTCCCGGTGAAGAAACCTTACAGACAGCACCTTAACCAAGTGATCAAGGTAAATCGCCAAGTAATGGGAAAAACTGAAATCATGTACCATCTGATAGGATGCAATGAGAACACAGCATCACTTCTGTGATATTCCTGCCAAAATACAAGATTTAATCGTGAGGAAACATCAGAAAAATCCAAACAGCAGACCATTCTACAAAATAACTGGCCTGTAATCTTCAGAAGCATCAAAGTTATGAAAGTTAAGGAAAGACTGAATTACTATTTAAGATTAAAGGAGACTTAAAAGACAAAGTACAATCTCTGATCTTTTTTGCTATAAAAGGTATTACTGGGAAAATGGGGGGGGAGACAGGAATGAAAATTAGGGAAATGCTGAGGTCTGTGGATTAGACAGTAATAATGGATAAAAGTTAATTTCCTCTTTTTGATGGCTGTACTCTGGTCATGAAGGAGAAAGTCCTTTCTTATAGGAAATGCATACTAAAGCATTCTGGGGGGCACCTGGAGGCGCTCAGATGGTTAAGCGTCTGCCTTCAGTTCAGGTCATGATCTCAGGGTCCTGGGATCAAGCCCCACGTCCAGCTCCCTGCTCAGTGGAGAGTTTATTTCTTCCTCTCCCTTTGCCCCTCCCCCCTCCCGGCTCATGTTCGTGCTCTCTCAAATTAATAAATACAATTTTTTAAATAAATAAGTAAAGCATTCTCAGATGTCAGTATATATTGATAAATAACTCTGAAATGGTTTATAAGAGGAAGAGCTCCTTGTACTATTAGTGCAACCTTTATGGAAATTTGAAATTACTTCAAAACTGAAAGGAAAAACAAGTTCTTAAAAATACGAACTTGATGAACAATAAAGGGACTTAAAAACATGAACTAAAAGTACTAAAAAAAACTTTATACATTAGCGTAGAGAAAAATTTTCTTTGCGTGGCATCAAAAGCAGAAACAATAGAAAACAGCTGTGTAAATTATATAAAAACGTTAAACTTCTCAACTAGAAAAAAATAACCTGCTAAAATACCAACAACAATAAAAACCATGAAGACATAATGAAAGTTAAAAAGCAAATGTTAAATTATGGGCAAAAGCATACACAGCAAGTATACAAGACAAGAAAAATTCTCTAATGCTTGCTCTCTCTAAAATAAATAAAATCTTTTTTAATTGAATAAATAAATAAAAGAACAACGAAGATTGTTTTAATGGTAATACACAGTTCACTTAACAGGATATAAGGTTATGAGCAATTAGAATCTGTATTCCTGGGGCGCCTGGGTGGCTCAGTTGTTAAGCGACTGCCTTCGGCTCAGGTCATAATCCCAGAGTCCTGGGATCAAGCCCCGCATCGGGCTCCCTGTTCCGCGGGAAGCCTGCTTCTCCCTCTCCCACTCCCCCTGCTTGTGTTCCCTCTCTCGCTGTCTCTCTGCCAAATAAATAAATAAAATCTAAAAAAAAAGAAAAAGAAAAACTGTATTCCAGTGGACAATTTCATACAATATATTTCCTGAAGCTTCCAAAATATTCACAGCCTTTTACACAGAGATTCTGTTGGTATATATAAGACAAAGCCAAACGAGGCCCTTCAAAGTAAGGGATTCTTTAATTAAATTAGTTTATCAAAACTAGTAACACTCCGTATTACATGCTAAGTATCCACTAAAAATAATGGCAAAAATATAATGGATACAAAAAGATGTTCAGGGTTGTTAAGTTTCAAAAACAGACAATAGTATAAGCAATATAATCCTTTTTTTACAAATATATATAAAAACGCACACACAAAAAATCTAAGAGGCTCAGAAAGAGAAGACTTAGGATGATTTCTGTCCTACATTTTTCTATGTGTTTCCTATATTTTTAAATTTCAAAAACAAATATTAATAATCTACATTAAAAAACATTTAACACAAAAATATTTGAAACCTGAGAACTGGTGATACCTTTTCCCCGCAGATGAAATAAATCAACAGGTACCTTCAATTAAATGGTAACACTATATTTAAAGACACATTGGATAAAAGAAAAGTCATCTAACATGCAAAAGAGAATGAAACAATAATATATAATGTACTAATCAATAAAAAGATACAGGGTTAAAAAAACAAAGAAAACATTAAGTTTTTAAGAAAAAGCCAACAACAAAAATCCTATCTTGGGGGTAGAAAATAATTTGGGAAAGGAAAAGGAGCAAGTAATATTCTGTAACAGGATTATTTTTAAGAAAGGATGTTTGATATCATAATAAATGTTACACCAAATAATGATTAAGTCAACTTTAATAGAACCTTTATGTTTGAAAGAACATAAAAAGCCAATAATTCTTAAAGGACAAATCTATGAGGACTTAAATGTCATTTAAATGTTAAAATACTAAAGATCTGGGTTAGCATAAAATGTAATATAGTTTTGTTTGTTTTCTACTCCTATGACTTTATAACATATTTTAATAATTGTAGTTTACCATTTAGTAATTATACTTTTTTCAAATCTCTCTGGAATCTGATGGAGGCGTATGATTTAAAATTTTTAATGAAGGCCTATAATAAAACAAAATACAAAAAAAATCCTTTACACTTCCCAGCTTTAGAACAAAAAAATTATATTCGAACATCAATAAAATAATATCCACTGTACCTTATTGTAACGATCATGTGGAACAGACTGTAAAACAATTGGTTCCATTGTAGAAACATTGGCAAACTGTACCTCTGGAATATACAGGGCACAAACCACATGAGCCCAACCTAAAAATAAATAAAAGTAATGTCATTTTCCAGTTTTCAATAAAACTTTTTCAAAGATAAATAAAATCTCAAACTTCCTCAAGAGATCCTTTAAAGGCCTATGTTAAGTAAATGGACAACAAAACATGAACAAATTCTCATTACTGACTTAACAGTCAAACCACTACTGATAAAGCACTTGATCATTTCTCCAGCGTGGTAACACAAATAAAACACTTTTAAAATTCAAATGCTAGCACTGACACTTCTTATAGGAGTACACTAAATAATTCAAATCAATATTATTTCTGAAAACCACTTTATTTTTATTTTTTCTAAAGATGTTTATTTATTTATTTGACAGAGAGAGACACAGCGAGAGAGGGAACACAAGCAGGGGGAGTGGGAGAGGGAGAAGCAGGCTTCCCACCAAGCAGGGAGCCCAATGCAGGGCTCGATCCCAGGACCCTGGAATCATGACCTGAGCCAAAAGCAGATGCTGAACAACTGAGCCACCCAGGCTCCCCTGAAAACCACTTTAAGAATAAGATAAAATAAGGGGCACATGGGTGGCTCAATCAGTTGAGCATCTGACTCTTGATTTGGGCTCAGGTCAAGATCTCAGGGTCATAGGATTGAGCCACGCATCAGGCTCCATGCTGGACGTGTATCCTGCCTGGGATTCTCTCTCTCCCTCTCCCTCTGCCGCTATTCCCCCCTCTCAAAACAAAAAAGTAAAATAAAAATAAAAATTTTAATATTTTAATCTTAAATGTCAATAATGAAATTTTAAATTTTGTTAATGTTGATACTTTAAATACTAGTACTAACATTATTCTACTATTTCAATATTTTACTTAAAATATTTTAACAATTGATATTAAATATTAATACTTCTTTTAATTTTTAAAATGTGACCGAAGGTATCAAAAAGCTGTGATAATGAGGAATTACTGAGCCAGAATTGGAAAAGATGAAAGTCCAGGAAGGTGAGTACAGCTTTTGGCCACTTTTGCCACCCATGGGACATTTGCCTATTTCAGAAAAAGCAAGTAAAAAAGGTGAAAGGTGGTCTTGACAAACTCAGACAGCCAAAAGAACAGGGATTTAGGTCCGTTCGACAACTGAGGGAGGAGGGGAACTACTCAGCCCCTAACTCCCCCTTTCAGGTGAGACACTGAAGGACTGCAAGCCAGAACAATAAACTACAAGTACATGGGCCCTCAAAGAGAATGCAGCAAGGCTTTGATCATCTCAAACTCTCAAACTGGACTCATGTAATACCAAATTACATGTGCCCACGGGCACCAGAGGAAGCAAATATACATCCTCTCTGAAGGAAAACAATGTAATCTGGACTACAAATAACTTCTACTATTGGTTCATTATCATTTTCAGCAGAATAAAAAGTGCCAAACACATGAGAGATAAGAACAACATAAATGAAAACCAGCAGAAACAAGAAAATCAAAACAGATCTATATTTTGGAGTTTCAGCCATTAAAACATACATTAAAATAAGTATCCTTACTGTGTTTAAATACATACAACACAAAATTGAAAATTTCTTCAAAGAACTGAAAACTATAATAATAAATCAAAAATCCTGGAAGTAAAAAACAAAAATTTGTTAAAAATCTATGGGCAGGGGGCACCTGGGTGGTTCAATTGGTTAGGTGTCTGACTCTTGATTTCAGCTCAGGTCATGATCTCAGGGTCATGAGATCAAGCCCTGCGTAGGACTCTCTGTGCTGAGCATGCAACCTACTTAAAGATTCTCTCTTCCTCCCACCCTCCCTCCCCACTTGCACACATGCATGCTCACGGGCTCTCTCTCTCTCTCTCTCTCTCTCGTTCTTAAAAAAAAAAAAATCAATGGGTGGGATTAACAACAGTTTAGACATAGATGAAAACAGAATTAGAGGGCAATAAAACAGGTCAGAAGAAAATATCCAAAATGTTAGCACATTAGAGTTCTTTCAGGCCAAGGCACAGGGAGGGGAACTGAGGCCAAGCCCAGGACACTCCCGAAGTTCAGAAGATCAGGTGAAACCAAGGCAGCTAAAACTGGCAGGACAAGGTACCAGAAACGAAAGTTCTTCACATAGAGAAGAAACACTCACAGAGAGAGATATACAGAGAACACCACTTGAATATTAAAGGAGAGAACCTATGAGTGAAGAAATTACCTGAGGCTGGAAAAAAAACCACCCAAAAGAATTAAAGGAAAGAATATCTGGTAGACAAAAAGAGCCAGGAACATTGCCAGGTCCCTCTAGCCAGACTGTGAAAACTCAACTCACAGGGCATTGGTTATTTGAATACTGAGAAAGATCTTGCCTCAGTAGTAGGGAATAATTACCCTTAGACCAAGCACTGCTCTAGACCCATCTAATAAATCATAAGAGCAGAACCTGAAAGGATCTATCTCCTTCCAAGGAACCTAACTGTATTTCAAAACAAATCTGAAGAAAATTTAAAGGAATGCAAAAATATCCAGATTTATGTCAGCAAAAATAGTGGAGTAGGCAGCTCCAAAAGCACATTCCACCAAGGAAATATCAAAAAATCAAGCAGGAACTGTCAGAACCAATTTTGTTATGACTCTGGAAAAGAGAGTAAAAGGTTTACAGCAACCAAACACTAAATTAAGAAAAAGGCAACTTAAAAATGGTAGGAAAGCTTTGGACATTTTTATTTTCCCTTAACCCATGCCCATCCTAGGTTCAGCAGAAGTCTTAAAGACAGCACTCATTGAGTTTCCAATGTGGAACCCTGGTTCTCCATCCCACAGGTTCAGAGAGTTAAGTACAGACACAGAAGTTACAAGATCCACAGGAAACTACTGTTTAAACAAAAATAATAAGAATTCATTGTACGATTTATAACAAAGATAAATGCATGACAATAACTGCATATAGGCCAAAAAAAGAGAAATGGAATTATATTATTTTAAGGACCTTGTACTATATGAGAAGTAGTATAATAATATCATTTAATGGTAAACAATACTGAGAAAAAGTTGTAAACTTTAAGCCCTAAGACAATGACTAACACAACACAACAAAATTTATGGCTAATAACACAAGGAAGTAGACAAGAAGGAATCATAAACATCTCAAAAGAAGGCAAAAAAAGAAAAAGAAAAAACAAATGGAGCAAATAAAAAACAAGTATCAGGGCGCCTGGCTGGCTCAGTCAGTACAGCATGTGACTCTTGATCTTGGGGGTTGCGCGTTCAAGCCCCACGTCGGGTGCAGAGATTACTTAAAAAAATAAAATCTTCTAAAAAAAATAAAAGTAAAAAATAAAGAACAAGTATCAAGATGGCAGATTTAAATCTAACCATATCATCAGTCACACGAAATGTAAATTAACCACCCCAATTAAAAGACACAAATTGCTGGAATGAATATAAACAAATGGCCAATAAGCACATGAAAAGATACTCAACATCACTAGTCATTACGGGAATGAAAATCAAAAATAAAATGAAATACCACTTCATATTCACCAGGATGGCTAAAACCAAAAAGACAAACATTTTCAAGTACTGATATAGATAGGATATAGAAAAAGAGGACACCTGATGCTCTACAAGCTGAAATATAAAATGGTACCTCCACTTTGGAAAACAGACTGGCAATTTCTCAAAATAAGAGAGTTAACACATGACCCAGGAATTACACTCCTAAGAATAATCCGAAGAACTAAAACATATTTCCACAAAAAAAAAGTAAACAAATGTTCATAGCAGTACCATTTGTTCATACCAGTATTATTCAAAATGGCCAAATGAAAACAACCCAAATATACATCCACTGTTGAATGGTTAAGGAAAACATGGTATATGGATACACTGGAGTATCATTTGGCAATTAAAACAAATGAATTACTTAGACATGTTGCACCATGGACAAATCTGGAAAATCATACACTAAGTTAAAGAATCCAGTCACCAAAGACCACATATTGTATGATTCCAGTTAAATGGAATGTCCAGGGTAGGACAAATGACCACAGACTGGGTAACAGTTGCCAGGGTAGAAGTGTTCGAGAGAAATAGGAAGTGAATACTAATCATGGTGACAGTACGTCTTTTTAGCTTGATGAAAATGTTCTAAAATTGACTGTGATGATGGTTGCACAAGTCTTTGAATATTTTTAAAAACACTAAATTGTATACTTTAAGTCTATCAATTGTATGATATGTAAATAAAGCTGTTCTATAAAAAATTAACAGTAAGAAAAATAACTCAATTTTTTTAATGGGAAAAATTTTTGAACACAGACATCACCAACGAAAATATAAGAATTACAAATAACCACATGAAAAAGATCTCAAATTTACTACTCATTAACAAAATGAAAATTAAAAGCAGACAGATACCACTCCACACCTATTAGAATGGCAAAAACTAAAAAGAGTGACCATACCAAGTGCTGAAGAGGATGTAGAGCAAATGGAACTCTCATATGCTGCTGATGGGAATGTAAAATGTTATAACCGCTTTAAAAAACAGTTTGTCAGCTCCTTAAAGAATTAAACATGCACTTATTATAAACTAGCCGTTTCACGCCTAAATATTTATCCAAGACCAAAAAAGACTATGATTATAGAAAATATGTTCTTAAATGTTAACAGTAGCTTACTCTGCAACACCTAAAAATATAAACAGTCTATCTACAGGTAAATAGATAAACTGCTATATCCATACAAAGGAAAAACAGTGAACCAAAAAAAAAAGAAATAAACTATTGATGCATGTAACAACAAAAATAATCTCAAAATATTTATACTCGTGGAAATAAGACAAAAATAGTGTCTGTATATACCATATACATATTTGAGTGTCTAGACACACATGCATACAT
This sequence comes from Callorhinus ursinus, assembly GCF_003265705.2. Classification (NCBI taxonomy): domain Eukaryota; kingdom Metazoa; phylum Chordata; class Mammalia; order Carnivora; family Otariidae; genus Callorhinus; species Callorhinus ursinus. The sequence goes on from NW_027397125.1 coordinate 4,578,666, forward strand.
ACACATATATATTCCACTTAAATAAAACACTAGAAAAATACAAATTAATCTATAGTAATGGAAAGCAGATGAATGGTTACCTGGGACAAGGCTAGGGAGAGGAGGGCTGGTATAGATATAGTACAAAAGAGTAAGAAGAAAGTTTTAGGAATGATGGATATGTTCACCGCCTTAATCATGTTGATGATTTCATGGGTACATACATTAGTCAGAATTTAACAAGTTGTTCACTTTAAAATATATACAGTATACTGAATGTCAATCACATCTGAATAAAGTTGTTTTAAGTATTTTTTTAAAGAACAAAAATTTTTAAAAGGGATCTCAATCCAAATGTCAATTTATATTAAATGTTAGTCATTTATACACAACAATTAAGGCAGAGATTGAGAGGGAGTCAATTTAAAAAAAAAAAAGACTATACTACCATATGCTGCCTATAAGAGACACACTTTTAATAAAGACTGATAAGTTTAAAGCAAATGGATGGAAAATGGTATATGAAGCTAACAGTAAGAATTATAAAGGCTGAAGTGACTATTTTGATGTCACATAACACTATGAAACAAATACTCCATAGCTAAAAAGCGACATTTCCTAATGATAAAGAAGTAATTCAGTAGAAGATCAACAATGAGGAAAGTGTCTACACCTAATAATGACACACTAAAATACATAAAGTGACACCTGACACTACTAAAGGAAAAAACAGACATCATAACAGATACTTAACACACCATACTCAGTAACTAACAGATGAAGTAGATCCCTCCCAAAAATCAGTGAAGACATAAAAGAGGTTGGAGTGCCTGGGTGGCTCAATCGATTAAGCGTCTGACTCTTGATTTTGGCTCAGATGTTGATCTGAGGATGGTGAAATCAAGCCCCATGTTGGGCTCCACGCTCACTAGGGAGTCTGCTTGATATCCTCCCTTTCCCTCTGCCCCTTACCCCGCTCTAAAATCAATAATCTTAAAAAAGATATATAAAAGAGCTCAAATGTATCAGCGACCTTGATCTGACATTTTTTTTTTAAGATTTCATTTATTTATTTATTTGACAGGAGAGAGAGAGAGAGAGAGAGAGAGAGAGAGCGAGCACAAGCAGGGGGAGCAGAAGAGGGAGAAGGAGGCTCCCCACTGAGCATGGAGCCCAATACAGGACTTAATCCCAGGACCCTGAGATCATGACCTGAGCCGAAGGCAGTTACTTTACCAACTGAGCCAACCAGGCGCCCCAATCTAACTGACATTTATAGAATACTATATTCAACAGCAGAATACACATTCTTTTTCAAAGGCATATGGTACAGTTAACACAAACCGTATGCTAAGCCCTAAAATAAGTCTCAGTGAATTCTAAAGGACGAAAATCCTCTAAAACCACAACGAAATTAAATTAGCAACCAATAATCATTAAGTATCTAGGAAAACCCCTAATAAATGGAAAACAATATAATTCTAAATAAGAGTCAAAAAGAAAATCACAAGGGAAATTAGAAAACATTTTGAACTGAATGGGAACAAATATACAACATACCAAATTTTGTGACCCATTGCAAAAGCAGGGCTAGCAGGGAAACTTACATCTTTATATACTTTTATTAAAAAAGATCTAAATTCAAAGACCCAGGTTGCTACTGTAACAAGTCAAAGAAGAAGAGCAAAATATACACAAAGTAATTAAAAGGAAGAAAACAGTAAAGATAAAAGGAGAAATCTAGAAAATAGAAAACAGGCAGACAATTTTAAAAATTAATGAAGCTAAATGTTGTTTTCTTAAAAGGGTAAACAAAACTGGCAAGTTCTATATACACTGGTCAAGGAAAAAACAAAAAACCGAGACTACAAATCACCAGTACCAACAATAAAAATGAGGTTATCACTACCTACACTATTGATCCAACAAACATTAACAGGATAATAATACTACAAACAACAGTACTCCAACAAATTCAACAAGTTACACGAAGCAGCCAACTTTCTTGACACAAGAACAACATAGGAGCATCTCTATACCTACTTTTCAAAAATAAGTTTATCAAACAAATTCCCAGAAAGGTTTCACTCTAACATCAGAAGGTTTCACTGATAAATTCTATCAAACATTCAAATAAAAAATAACACCTTGTACATAAATTTAAAAAAACATCATAGCCCTTACACAAGAAATCTGACAAAACCATTACAATTTTTAAAGAAATGGAGAATTAAAGTACATGACAATAAGATGTCTGTCAGGAGTTGGAAAAATGAATTTAGTTCCCTAAGAGTTTCACAGGGTTCAGAAAAAAAGTAAAAGCATTTATTAATATTAAATTTTATCAACCTAACAGAGCGGATAGAAAAGAATGATAAAAAGTAATCCAAGAGAAACCTCTACACATCTATTAAAATGACCAACATCCAGACCACTGACAACAACAAATGCTAGGAAGGATGAGAAGGAACAGGAACTCTCATTCATTGCTATTGGGAATGCAAATGGTATATCCTCTTTGGAAAACATTTTGGCGGTTTCTTACAAAAACTAAACATACTCTTACCGTATGATCAAAAGTGTGTTCCTTATTATTTACCTACCCAAAGGAGCTAAAAACATATCCACACAAAAACCTGCACATGCATGTTTATAACAGCAGCTTTATTCATGACTACCAAAACTCAAAAGCAACCAAGATGTCCTCCTATAGGTGAATAGATAAATAAAGTGTGGTATAGTACATCCAGACAAACCAGAAATCAGCACTAACAATAAATGAACTGCCAACCTACAAAAAGACAGAGGAAAATTAAAAGTTTATTTCTAAGTGAAAGAAATTAATCTGAAAAAGCTATATACTGTATGATTACAGCTACATATAGGACATTCTGGAAAATGCAAAATGAAAAAAAAAAGATCAGTGGTTGCCAGGGATTAGCAGGGAGGGAGGGATGAACAGGCAGAGCAGAGAGGATTTTTAGGGCAGTGAAGGTGATGCCCTAAACTGTATGATATTATAATTACAATACTCTGTGTGATATATAAATGTCCAAACATACAAAATGTACAACACCAAGAGAGAACCCTAAAGCAAATAACAGACTTCAGATGTTATGATGTATCATTATACGTTCATCAATAACAAATGTTCCAATCTGGTAAAGATGTTGATAATGAGGAGACTACACATGTGCAGAACAAAGGGTATACAGAAACCTAACTTCTGTTCAGTACTACTGGGAACCTAAAACTGCTCTAAAAAATAAAGTCTATTATTTAAAAAGTAATCCAAAAGAAGGTAAGAATAAAGAAAAAAATAACATAAAAGTAAAAAGACTGGCACCTGCGTGGCTCAGTCAGTTAAGCATCTACCTTCAGCTCAGGTCATGATCTCAGGGTCCTGGTATCCAGCCCCACATTGGCTCCCTGCTCAGCGGGGAGCCTGCTTCTCCCTCTGCCTCTGTCCCCACTCGTGCTCTCTCTCTCAAAAAAATAAATAAATAAAATCTTAAAAATAAAAAAAGTAAAAAGACAAATAGAAAACATTTAGTAAAACAGAAGTTTTAAATCCAAATCCAAATATACACACATAGAAATGCAGACAGGCACACATCTATATACATACATTAAATGTAAATGGAGTAGGGGCGCCTGGGTGGCTCAGTTGGTTAAGCGACTGCCTTCGGCTCAGGTCATGATCCTGGAATCCCGGGATCGAGTCCCACATCGGGCTCCCTGCTTGTCAGGGAGTCTGCTTCTCCCTCTGACCCTCCTCCCTCTCGTGTGCGCTCTCTCATTCTCTCTCTCTCAAATAAATAAATAAAATCTTTAAAAAAATGTAGATAGAGTAAAATTTACTCCAATTAAAGACAAAAACTGTTGGACTGGTAAAGAGGCAACTATTTGCTGATTAACAAGAGACAATGAGAATTCACAAAAACTAAAAGAAGATACACCATTTGAAAACAAAAACTAGTAGAAACCTAATGCAGTTATGTTAATATCAGTTGAAATATACTTTGAAGCAAAAAGAAAAAGAGTGGTACTCTACAATGATAAGAAATTCAATTCATAAAGAAAAAATACAGTAATTCTAAATGTGCATGCACCAAATAACATCATCAAATATATAAGGCAAAAACTGAGACTACATGACAATATGAAATATTAACATATCTTCTCCAGTAAATGACAGAATAAGCATTCAACATATCTGCAAGGATAAAGATGATTGTACCAACACAAATATCAAATACAACCTTATGGATATATATAAAACACTACAATACTCCAACATCACAGAACTTTTTTAAAGCACAGATAGAACTCCTTTAAAAACTGACCATATCCTAGCCATAAACCAAGTCTCATTTAAGATCCCATATGACTGAGGGTGCCTGGGTGGCTCAGTTGGTTAAGCGACTGCCTTCGGCTCAGGTCATGATCCTGGAGTCCCGGGATCGAGTCCCACATCGGGCTTCCTGCTCAGCAGGGAGTCTGCTTCTCCCTCTGACCCTCTTACCTCTCGTGCTTTCTATCTCTCATTCTCTCTCTCTCTGAAATAAATAAATAAAATCTTTAAAAAAAAAAAAAAGATCCCATATGACTGAAATCAAAGACTATATATTCTGACGAGATTAAACTCAAAACTGATAATAAAAAGAGATATCCTCATGTATTTGGAAACAAACTTCTTTATTATCAATGGGTCAAAGTAGTAATTAGAAAGGAAGTTTAATTATGATGAAAATTATATCTAAGTTATAGGGTAAGTTAAATTTCTCCCCAGAAATACACAAGGTGAAAAGTATACACTGGAAAAACTGCAAATTAATGAGCTAAATAAATTTCCATCTTAAAATTTTAGATGAGAGCCAAATAAACCTCCCCAAAAAAAGTATAAGGAAATAAAAATGTATTTGGAAATATGTATCTTCTGTTTGCGGGGCGTTGATAGTCACCCTTCTAAATGTGTGTGCACTGATCTCATTGTGGCTTTGATTTGCATTTCTATGTTGGTTAGTGATGTTGATTATCTTTTCATGTGCCTGTTGGTCATGTGCATATCATCTTTGGAGCAATGTTTATTCATGCTCTTTGCCCATTTTTAAATCGGGTTATGTGATATTTTTGTTGCTGAGTACTAAGAGTTCTTTATATATTATCTCCTATTCCATTGCCTTTTCAATTTGTTGATTGGGTTCTCTGAGGCACAAAAGTTTGTAAGCTTGTGTGGTCCCATTTGTCTATTTTTTTTCTCTATTTTTATCCTTTTTTCTTTTTGGCTATGTTATTTGGTGTCATATCCAAGAAATCATTTCCAAGCCCAAAGTCGTGAAGCTTTTCCCATATGTTTTCTTCTAGAAATTGCATAATTTTGAGTCTTAAGTACCTACATCTTTGATCTGAGTTAATATTTGTATATGGTGTAAGATAAGGGTCCAAGTTCATTCTCTGGCATGTGAATATCCCATTTTTGCCAACACTATTTGTTGAATAGACTGTCCTTTCCTCACTGAGTTGTCCTGACACTCTTATCAAGGATCATCTGACCAACATACAGAAGAGTTTATTTCCGGGCCTCTCTATTCTATGCCATTGGTCTATTTGTCATTATGCCAGTTCCACACTGTCTTGATTACTATGGCTGTGTAGTATGTTTGAAATCCAGAAGTATGAGTCCTCCAACTTTGTTCTTCATTTTCAAAACTGTTTTGGCTATTCGGGGACCCTTGAGATTCCCTATGAATTTTAAGATGAATTTTTGCATTTGCACAAAAAATGTTGTCAGGATTTTAATAGGGATTATGTTCACTATATAGATCACTTTAAGTACTACAGACACAGAACTGCTTTCCATTTAATTACACCTCCTTTCTTTTGCTTCAGCAGTGTTTCGTAGTTTTCAGTGTACAAGTCTTTTCCTCCTTGATTAGATTTATTCCTGTTTTATTTTTTACACTTTTATAAAAGGAATTAATTATCTTCTTAATTTCCTTTTCAAACTATTGTCACTGTATAAAAACAACTAATTTCGGGGGCGCCTAGCTGGCTCACTCAGTGAAATGTGCAACTCTTGATCTCAGGGCTGTGGGTTCAAATCCCACACTGGGTGTAGAGATTAATTAAAAATAAAATCTTAAAAAAATAATTTAAAATAAATTAATAAATACAACTAATTTTTACATGTTGATTTTGTATTCTGCAAATTTGCTGAGTTTTTTAGTGCTAATAGTTTTTCTGTGGAATCTTTAAGGTTTGACAAATAAGATATCATCTGCAAACAAAGATAATTTTACCTCTTCCTTTTCGAACTGGGTGTTTTCGATTTCCTTTTCTTCCCTAAGTACTCTGGCTAGACTCCAATGATATGTTGAACAGTCATGAAGAAAGCAGGCATTCTTGCCTTATTCCCTGTCTTAGAGGAAAAGTTTTGTCTTTAATGATTGAGTATATTAGCTATGGGTTTTTCATATATGGCTTCAGTATATATGTTAAGGTAGTTTCCATCTATCCAAGTTTGAGGAGTTCATTTATCATGAAAGGGTGTTGAATTTTGCCAACTGTTTTTTTCTGCATCAATGGAAAGGAAATGATCACGCGGGTTTTGTCCTTCATTCTGTTAATATGGTGTATTACACATTGACTGACTTTCATATGCTGAACTATTCTTGCATTCCGGGAATAAATAAATCGTATATGATCCTTTTAATGTGCTGCTGAATTCAGTTTGCTAGTATTTTGTTGAGGACTTTTACATCCATATTTATCAGGGATACTGGTCTGTAGTTTTCTTTTTTGCTTGTAAAGTCTTTGTCTGGTTTTTGTTCTCAGAATAATGCTGACCTCATAAAATGAGCTTCAATGACCTCTTCAATTTTTTGGAAGAGTTTCCAGAGAATCAATTCTCTGGTGAAGCCATCTGGTTCTGGACTTTTCTTTGTTGGGTTTTAAATACTGATTCAATCTCCTTACTAGTTGTTGGTCTGTTCAGATTTTTATTTCCTTATGACTCAATCTTGGTAGGCTGCATGTTTCTAGGACTTTATCCACTCTTCTAGGTTATTCAATTGCTATCAAACTATTAAATTCTCTAATAATCCTTTTTATTTCTATGTTATCAGCTGTAAGGTCCCCCTTTTCCATTTCTAATTTTAATTATTTGTATACTCTTTTTTTCTTAATTTAGCTAACAGTGTGGAATCTAAAAAAAATAAAACAAATGAATAAACAAACAAAAAAGCAGAATCAGATCTATAAATACAGAGAACTAATGGCCGCCAGAGGGAAAGGGGGTGGGGGAATGGACAAAATGGGTAAAAGGAAGTAGGAGATACAGGCTTCCAGTTATGGAATGAATAAGTCACAAGAATAAAGGGTACAGCATAGGGAATATGGTCAGTTATATGGTGACAGATGGTAGCTAACACTTGCAGTGAGCACAGCAGAACTTACACAGAAGTTGAATCATTATGCTGTACACACTGAAACTAATTTAACATTGTATGTCAACTATACTCAAATAATAAAATAAATGGCACCCGTGCCATAAAAAAAAAAAAATCTAGCTAACAGTCAATTTTGTTTTTTTTTTTTCAAAAAACCAACCCTTAATTTCACTGATTTTTTATTCTCTATTCTGTTTATCTGTTTTCTAATCTTTATTTCCTTCCTTCAGTTTGCTTTGTGTTTGTTCTTTTTTATCTAGTTTTTTGAGGAGTTAAATTAAGTTGTTGATTTGAGATCTTTATGTCATATCCAAGAAAAGGACAGAGGGGCATAAGGTACAAAAAGGGAACAAATGTTGTAAGATTAATTATGGAAGGGAGCCTGGGTGGCGCAGTAAGTTGGGAATCCAACTCTTCATTGTGGCTCGGGTCGTGACCTCAAGGTCCTGAGACTGAGCCCCAAATCTGGTTCCGCACTCAGCACGGAGTCTGCTTCAGATTCTCTCTCCCTCTCCCTCAAATAAATAAATAAATCTTAAAAAAAAAAAAAGATTAATTGTGGAGGGGTTGGCAGGGGGTAGGTTCACTTAGTTCTGTACACAATTTGTGGAGAGGTAAGTCTGCCTTTAACTGAAATGGGCAGGGTAACTAAATGGAATGAGAAAGTGGAGTTCAGATATCCATGCTGGGTTTTTTGTTTCTACTGTGTCTTTTCTTAACTGAAATATAGTTGACGCATAATGTTACATTAGTTTTAGGTGTACAACATAGTGATTCCACAACTCTATATCAAATGTCCACATTACATTTATGTACCTATCACACAAGCAGATGATGTGGCAAACAACTACATATTTATGAATCCAGAGTTCAAGAGAAAAGAAAAGGTTGGAGATATAAGTTTTGGTGCTATCAAAGTATACACATAATGTTATTCAAGCCATAATACTCAATAAGTTCATTCTGGAAGTAAGTGTAGGAGGCCTATACCCCGAAGCACTCTAATATTCAGAGGTTAATGTCTGCAAGACAAGAGTCTGGAAAAATACAAGGGGCAATCAATAAGGTCAAAGGAAAAGAAGAGTGCTATCCCAGCAACAAAATGAAGTAAATGCTCAAGAAAGAATGATCGAAATTGTCAGACGCCTGGGTGGCTCAGTTGGTTAAGCAACTGCCTTTGGCTCAGGTTATGATCCTGGAGTCCCAGGATCGAGTTCCGCATCAGGCTCCTTGCTCAGTGGGGAGTCTGGTTCTCCCTCTGACCCTCCCCCCTCTCATGCTCTATCTCATTCTCTCTCTCAAATAAATAAATAAAATCTTAAAAAAAAAAAGAATGATCGAAATTGTCAAATGTTGCTAACGATCAATTATTATGGGACTTGAGAACTGGTTCGGCCACATGGAGATCACTGATTACTTTATCAAGAACAGGCCTTGGTGGCATGGTGGGGAAAAGCCTGACTGCAGTAAACTCAAGAATGAAAGAGATGTGGGGCACCTGTGTGGCTCAGTTGGTCAAGCGACTGCCTTTGGCTCAGGTCATGATCCTGGAGTCCCTGGATCGAGTCCCACATCGGGCTCCCTGCTCGGCAGGGAGTCTGCTTCTCCCTCTGACCCTCCCCCCTCTCATGTGCTCTCTCTCTCTCATTCTCTCTCTCTCAAATAAATAAAATCTTTAAAAAAAGACGAAAAAATAAGAAATGAACTGGAAGAAATAAAATTGTCATTTACACACATTATCATTGTCTGTATAGAAAATACAGAATGCCAATTTCAACAATTTGCATAGAATACAACTAGTTCAGGGCACCTGGGTGGCTCAGTCAGTTAAGCGTCTGCCTTGAGCTCAGGTCATAATCCCAGGGGCCTGGGATAGTGCCCCCCGTCAAACTCTGCACTGAGCTCTGTCCCTTCCCTTGCTCATGCTCTCTCTCTCTCGAATGAATAAAATCTTTTATTTTTTTTTAAAGATTTTATTTGTTTATTTGAGAGAGAGAGAATGAGGGACAGAGAGCATGAGAGGGAGAAGCAGACTCCCCGCTGAGCGGGGAGCCCGATATGGGACTCGATCCCGGGACTCCAGGATCATGACCTGAGCCGAAGGTAGTCGCTTAACCGACTGAGCCACCCAGGCGCCCTGAAAAAAATCTTAAAAAAAAAAAAAAATACAACTAGTTCTTCTAGGTTTTTCTTTTCATTTTATTTTTAACTCTAATATACAGCTTACTATGCATAGGCCTTGTTCTACACACGTCACGTATCTTATTAAACTCTCAAAACCCAATACAGTATATAATATTAAACACATTTTATGGACTTGGGAGAAAACTGTACCATAAAGAAATGAATACAATTCTAAAATTTTATATGTAAGAATGATGTTCCAAGACTATTCAGGTTCTATCTGAAGAATAATAAAGGGGCTCTTACCTTCCCAGACTTGAGAGCTTATTATAAAGTTGACTTTCACCACAACAGCCACAGTGAGCATGTTAAAAAACTTGCTTTAATCAAGTCATCTCTCAGTTCAAATCACCCCAATGGTGTAGCAACTTATCCTATGTAACACCAAGTTATTACAGTGATCTTGCAAATCCTACAGGACCTATGTCCACACCATCCTCCAATCCATTAATCTCAGGTCTCTTCAAATGTCATTTCTTCAGTGGAGTCTTCCCCAATCACTTTACTTAAAATTTCAAAAGCACATTTCAGATTTCGCTCTGCATCCTCTTCTTCATTTTTCTCCATAATACATGGCATACTGTACATTTTATTTACCTATTTCATTTATTATCCAACTTCCCTCTCCAAATGTAAGTAAACCTGAAAGGGCATGGATTTTTGGTCTGTTTTGTTCACTGCTATCTAGAACACTGCCTGCAGCACAGAGGAGGCAACACAATAAATATATTGTTGAAAGAATGTCAATTTTCCAAAAGCTAATCTACAAATTTAAGAAAAGCATCATCAAAATACCAAAGGGATTTTTAAAAAATTAAATAGCCTGATAATATCATCAGTGATGTCTTGTGGATTTTTTGT
>NW_027397125.1:4589150-4716650 GCF_003265705.2 Callorhinus ursinus
TAGCCTGATAATATCATCAGTGATGTCTTGTGGATTTTTTGTACTCCCGGATATGACAAGATGAGCAGTAGACTTAACCTCTATGGTACTTTTTCCCAAAAGCCATCAACCCAAGCTAATTATGAGAAAATACCAGGCAAACCCAGATTGGGGGGGTTACTGAACTGTACTCAAGACTGCTAAGGCAATGAAAAACAAGAAAAGACTGAGAAATTCTTACAAACAGAGGAGACATAGAGACATGGCAATTAAATGTAAAAGAACATTAAGGGGGAAAAAATGGTAAAATTAAAAAAAAAAAAAAGACAACCAACCACCTGGTAGGAAAAACTCCAGCAATTCATACTACAAAGGACTAATTTCCATAATACACCAACAGCTCCTACACAACAATCCAAATATGTACCTTGAGGAATTCACCAAGAGAAAACGGAGGTAAGAATATAAGGAATACTTCACATAAAGGAAATACAAATTAGCTTTTAAGCATATGAAAAGTTGATAAACTTCTCTCACAATAAAAGAAATACAAATTAAGCTATATTGACATAATTTTTATCTACCAGATTGACAAATATAAAAAGATCCTTAATAATGATGGATGGAAAGGGTTAAGAACTAGACTCAGAATCCCTCCTTCAGGCTCTGGAGGAAAATATGGTAGTTTAACTTCTTGTAACACCAACTCTGAAGACTGATGACAGTATTGTAGGGTGTGCCATGTACTAATAACTTATCTGAGCGTGCTCTTTATTTTAGCCTGTTGTTAGCCTGTGGTACTTGGTTGTCAGGAGTATGTACAACTTACATAATTTATGGTCCACAGCTACATTAAAATAGAATAGCCAGCCACTTACAAATACAGAGTCTATATGACTAGTAGACTTTTTTTTAAGATTTTATTTATTTATTTGACAGAGAGAGACACAGTGAGAGAGGGAACACAAGCAGGGGGAGTGGGAGAGGGAGAAGCAGGCTTCCCGTGGAGCAGGGAGCCCGATGCGGGGCTCAATCCCAGGACCCCAGGATCATGACCCGAGCCAAAGGCAGAAGCTTAACGACTGAGCCACCCAGGCACCCCAACTAGTAGGCATTTTTAAGCTGAGGGTAACCAAATCTGGTGGTTTCCCCATGCTAATGTGACCTGCATTCACATTAGCTTCTTGTCAACCTTAAAACCAAAACAATGACAACATTAAGTCTTGCATCAGAGTTTGGAAGTCTCTGTATTATTTCAATTGTATATACTTTTCCTTTATTGGTGTTGGATAAGCCAATTACGACGTGAGTTTGATGAATAAAACAAAATTGAAACCCACTCAGATGGTTGTATAACTGCTGAGGTAAGTATGATAAGAACAGGTTCTTCTCACGTATTGTGAATAAAGTGTGAATTACTACAATCTCAACAGAGGAGGATTTGGCAAAATCCACTGAAATTACAGGTGTTCATACCCTCCGACCCAGCAATTCCACTTGTAGGAATTTTTGCTAATCACCCAGTATCGATGATTACATTGTATACAGTTATGCAGTCTCTGTAGTACTTTGTTAAATAAAAAAAAAAAAAAATGGGGGGGTGCCTGGGTGGCTCAGTTAGTTAAGTGTCTGACTCTTGATTTTGGCTCAGGTCATGACACCAAGCCGAGTTGGGCTCCCCACTGGGCTCCCTCTGCCCCTCACCCACCTGTGTACTCTCTCTCTTTAAAAAAGAAAAAAAAAGGAGGCAGAACAGAGAAGCCAACTTGAAAAGAAGTGTTGGTGAGAATGAAAAGGAATTGGATCTTTCATACATTGCTTGTGGGAATGTAAAAACGGTGCAGCCACTATGAAAAAGTTTGGTGGTTCCTCAGAAAGTTAAGCACAGAATCACTATCTGACCCCATCAATGCCACTCCTAGTATATGTCCCCCAAAACTGAAAAGAGATAAAGATAAAACAGATACTTGTACAACCAAGTTCATAGCAGCACTATTCACAACAATCAAAAGGTAGAAACAACACAAATGTCCAAAAAGTGAAAGGACCAACCTAATGTAAACAATCTCTCTCACACACACACACACACACACACACACACACACACACACACACACACACGTTATTATTCAGCTATAAAGAGGACTGAAGTACTAATACAGGCTGCAACACTGATGAACCTGAAAAACATTATGCCAAGATAGAAGAGAGACTCAAAAGGTTATACATTGTGTGATTATTATAGTTATGTAAAATGTACAAAATAAGTAAATCCATAAAGACAAAAAGCAGATTGGTGCTTGCCAAGGGCTAGGGAAGGAAGGGTAGAAGGTAGAATGTACAGTTTCTGCTTATGAAAGCATACTTTCTTTTAAGGTGATAAAAATGTTTTGGAAACTGACAAAGGTGGTCGTTGCACAACACTGTGAAAGCAGTAAATGTCACTAAACTGTATAAATCAAGTTGGTTAATGTTATGCTATACGAATTTTACCTCAATTTTAAGAAAAAAGAATAAAATATCCTGTCCTTCCTTCACAAACTGCACTTCAGGGTAATGAAATAGCTGATAAGGAATCGGTTCTCTGTATAGAAATATTCCTGCTCCTAATGACAGAATTTCACAATTTAATCAACCTCTATTGAATAAAATAATGGTCCAGATACCGGTCAGCAGCTGCTAATATCACAAAAAAGAGGATAACCAAATATCACATGCCTCATAAAGGAAATATACAACACTATGAAGTATTTTTTTTTATTTGTTTATTTGACAGAGAGAGACACAGCGAGAGAGGGAACACAAGCAGGGGGAGTGGGAGAGGGAGAAGCAGACTCCTCGCGGAGCAGGAAGCCCGATGCGGGGCTCCATCCCAGGACCCTGGAATCACGACCCGAGCCAGCTTAACGACTGAATATGATCAACCCACAATAAAGTGAATATGATCAAGCCTCTGAATATATCTAATTACTAATGTACAGAAAATATGGAACAAAGTAACATGTTCACACACACACACACCCATCTGAGAAGCAATCAATAAAATGTACTGTGGGAAACTATACAGGGCAAATGTCCCAGGTTTTTCCATAAGTAAAGTGACAAGGGAATGGAGGGGAGAGGGTACAAAGAGACCTAAGAGACATATTAAGCAATTACAATGTATGCACCTTACACATCCAGCTTATGGACCTTATTTAGACATTGATGCATTCAAATACAAAAAGAAAACATGTAGGGAGACAATGAGGAAAATCTGAATAATGACTGAACAGTTGATGGCTTTAAGAAATTCCTGTCAATTTTTTTATGTGTGATAATATATCGTGTATTTTTAAAATATCCACATGTTAGTGATACTCACAAAATTCAAAATAATCAGAATGGCATAGGAAAGGTTTAGATGAAACAAGACTAGCCATCACTTGATCACTGTTGAAGCTAGGTACCCGGGGATTCTCTCTACTTTTATGTATGCTCAAAGTTTCCCATAATAAAATAGGTATATTTTTTAAAATATACCTGCAAAATTTTACCACTTAATATCTCTGATGTCCATGCCCTCATTTTTATCCTCCTACTACTGCTGTCTTCAACCTTTCCCTCATCAATCTCTCTCTTAAACTTACTGCAATAAAGCAGAGTCTCATCTTTGTACGGTTTAGATTCTAAAGCAAAAAATTAGCATAATCAAAACCGTTTTTGAAAAATCCCTTAAGATTCCAATTTTGAATATATAACCCTGTCAGATTTTGTAAGTTCTTCTCATTTTTCTGTCAGTTAGTATCTATCAATGGCCTCAATTCATTCTGAAATTTCTTCAAGAATGTAAGTATCAAATAATCCACTTAAAAATGGGCAAAAGAGGGACGCCTGGGTGGCTCAGTTGGTTAAGCGACTGCCTTCGGCTCAGGTCATGATCCTGGAGTCCCGGGATCGAGTCCCGCATCGGGCTCCCCGCTCAGCGGGGGGTCTGCTTCTCCCTCTGACCCTCTTCACTCTCGTGTTCTCTGTCTCTCATTCTCTCTCTCTCTCTCTCAAATAAATAAATAAAATCTTAAAAAAAAAAATGGGCAAAAGACATGGATAGATATTCCTCCAAAGAAGACATACAGATGGCCAATAGACGCATGAAAAGATGATCAACATCACTTATCATCAGGGAAATACAAATCAAAACCACAATGACATATCACCTCACACATGTCAGAATGGCTAAAATAAAAAACACAAGAAACAACAAGTGTTGGTGAGGATGTGAAAAAAAAGGAACTCTTGTGCACTGTTAGTGAAAATGCAAACTGGTGCAGCCACTGTGGAAAACAGTATAGAGGTTCCACAAAAAATTAGAAACAGAACTGCCGTATGATCCAGTAATCACACTACTGGATTACAAAAAATACTAATTTGAAAAGATATATGCACCCCTATATTTACTGCAACATTATTTATAATAGCCAACTTATGGAAGCTGCCCAAGTGTCCACCAATAGATGAATGGATAAAGATGTGGGGGCACCTGCTGGCTTGGTCAGAAAAGCATGCAACTCTTGATCTTGGGGTCATGAGTTCAAGCCTCACACTGGGTGTAGAGATTACTTAAAATAAGTAAACTTAAAAAATATATATTACACACACGCACGCACACACAGAGGAATACCATTCAGCCATTAAAAGGAATGAAAGCTTGACACTTGCAAAAACATGTATGGATCAAGAGTTAATCTAATGCTTAGTAAAATAAGTAAGTCGGAAAAAAACAAATACCATATTATTTCATTCATATTTGGAATTTAAGAAAAAACAAATGAACAAAGAAAATAAGAGACAAACCAAAAAACAGACTCTTTAAGTATAGAGCACAAACTGATGGTAGGGTCGGTGTGAACTAGGTGAAGGGGATGAAGAGTAACACTTATCTTGATGAGAACTGAGTAATATATAGAATTGCTGAAATCACTATATTGTATACCTGAAGCTAATGTAATAGTGAATGTTAACTATACCAAAATTAAAATTTTTTTTAGTTTTAAAAAAACAAAAGAATGTAAAGTAACATCACCACCTCTTGCCTGACCCCCTCAATAATGTATTTCACATCTTTGTCAGTGATGGTTGGGGAAAGCCCTACAATAATTCACAGGGATTTCCATATAGGTTTGCCTAGAACGTAGGCTCAGTGAGTAAAATGGCAAACTGAATTACCTCTACAAATTATTTTTTTCTTATCTCCTCCCACCCCCACCCCCCAGGCTATATAGGTGATTTCAAGTATGTTAAATGCACTTATGATCCAGCTCTACTGTTCTTTTTTTATAGCTTGTCTGGTCTCAGATCCTTCCAATCCATTCACCACAATGCTGTCAGAGAGTAACCTTTCTAAAATAGAAATCTCATGTTATTCCTCAGCTTCAGTGGCTCCCCACAATCAACAGGATCAAGTCCTTAATACAGAAAAGGGGAGGGGTGAGGGGAGGGGGAGAAGGAAGGGACAGGAAGATGAGTAGGGGAGAGGGGAAGGAATGACAACTTTGCCTATATCATTAGTTGCCCCTCTCAGAAGGCCTGCTATTCAAACTTTACAGTCTAATTCCAAATCATTTTCAATTCTTTGATATATTTGTGTCTTTTATCATTTGCGTCTCCTTCTGCCTATAATACACCAACCCCACTTTTCACACACCAAACTATGTTAAGCTTGTTAAATATCTACTTACCTTTAACAACTGAGAACTACATACAGCAGATGAGATTGAGAAAATTAGAAGCTGCATTGAGAAACTCCTCATCCTATTGCCAAGAAAAAACCTAAACTAAAACCTATAACATATTTCCCAGCATGAAAAAGGGGTGTTAGATATTAAAGAATAGTTATTATAAAAAAAAAAAAGAATAGCCATTATCAATATTGTACCATCAGGTACATCATGGGGTTTTGTTAACTACTCCAGAAATATAATTAGCATTCTGATAGGAAAATGCATTCCAGGTCCCAAAATAATTTACAAATCAATTTTGGAACACAGATTAGTCGAATGTTTTAAATACACATCAAATTCAGACTCTAATAAAGATGGCATTTCAAATCAGTGAAGAAAAGATGAACTGTTCAATAAATGGCGATGGGACAAATGATAGCATTTTAGCATCTAGGAAAAAATAAAGTTGGATCCATACCTCACACTGTATTACCTGGATACATTCCAAATGTATCAAAGATTAAACTGTAAAAAAAAAAAAAAAGAAACCATAAAAATACTAGAGGAAAATGTGAAAGAATTCCTTTATTAACTTTGGAGTAGGGAAGGCCTTTCTAACTAATGGTTCAAAATACAGAATCCATGAAAGACAAGATTAATCAATTCACCTAAATAAAAAATCAAAGACTTCTGCATGGTAAAAAGCCCCATAAGCAAAGACTAAACAACTGGGCAAAAAAAACTAGCCCAATTCATATCACAAAAGCCTAATGAATGAATGAGAGGCACCTATGAAAGCTCCAACAAATCAAAAAGAAAATGATCAACAACCAAAGAGAGAAAACATATTAACAGGCCAGAAAGAGAAAAATACAAATTGCTTTTAAAAATATAAGATGCTCAGCTTCACTCATAGTAACAGAAATGCAAAATAACTGCTCTGATATACCAATTATCACCTACTGGATTACCAATGGATATGGAGAATAAGTTTTTCATTCACTGTACTAGAAACATAAATTCGTACAACCGCCGAGGAAAACAATTTGGGAATATCTATCAAATTAACTATAAACTTTGACCCAATAGTTCCACCCCTGGGATTAATAATCCTACAGATGTATGTACGTATGACATGTATACAAGCATTAGTCATAAAAGCAGAAGACAGAAAGTCTATCCACAGGTGACTACATAAAAAAGAGAGCTTTATACTGGTAATAAATTGTTCAGTAGAAAAATTAAGATGCAAAAGAGTATGTATATTCACCCATCTGTATAAATATTAGAAGAAAATATTACTTTATTCATACGTATTTGTATATAGGAAATAAACTCTAGAAGGATATGCAAATAAGTAATAACAGCAATTACATCACCAGCAGGAAAGTTGTTGAGAAACTAGGCAGATGGTGAACAGGAATAGGAGCAAGCGTTTCTCTAATATTTTTAAAATTTTGTACAATGTGACTACATAACATCGCCTGAACATTAAATTTGTATATAAATAAACTTATGCAGAGCTAGGCAAAAACACTCTATTTTTCCCTTTTATTTACTCATGTCATTCCTCTATTCTACACCAAAAATGTTTTAGAGGTGGCTGCCCAAAATGGAAGAGTGTACTAACAGGAGTTGTAACCTCTACTTTTATGAGTTTCTTCATCAGTTTATTTTCATAGTATGCCACAGTTTGATAAATTCATGTCTACGTATTTAAGAGTGGTACAGAGCTATAAAGAAAAACGATTTCTCAGAGGGAGGTAACTAAAAATGGAGATGTAAATGAAAAATACAAATTGGGGTCCTCAGGAAAGCACACCAAAATTTAAAGACAGAAGTCAGCATTTCTCTATATTCAAGCAACAAAAGTCCTCAGGGTGTTAAAATTAACATTCACGAGAAATATCATCTGGGGATGCCTGGGTGGCTCAGTCATTAAGCGTCTGTCTTTGGCTCAGGTCATGATCCCGGGGTCCTGGGATCGAGCCCCACATCGGGCTCCCTGCTCCGCGGGAAGCCTGCTTCTCCCTCTCCTACTCCCTCTGTTTGTGTTCCCTCTCTCGCTGTGTCTCTCTCTCTCAATTAAATAAATAAAATCTTTAAAAAAAAAAAAAATCTGTCCAGCAATACACAAAAGAGAGGGGGAAAAGACTCTAAAACATCAGAGTTTAGCTCTAACAACAGAAAAAGTAGCTTATTTTTCCAAAAATAATTTCTAATACGAGAGAATTATACCCATTAAAAAAGTCAAGATTTTAATTAGAAGTATGTGGACCATTCTACATTAAAAAAACAATGCTTAGGGGTACCCGGATGGCTCAGTCCATTAAAAGTCTGACTCTTGATTTCAGCTCACTTTCAAGATCTCAGGGTCATGAGATCAAGCCCAGATTCGGACTCTGTGCTGGGTGTGGAGCCCTCTCTCTCTCTTTTTCCCTCTCTCTTTCCCACTGCACCCTCCCACTCACACTCTCTCAAAAAAAAAAGCTTAAAAGTTTATCCATAAATTATGTAGCAAAAAAGATTCATAAATTACATCCATTACTATTAAAAATATTTGAGTGGTAAACATTTGATATTATAATATGAACTACCAGATATTTTTAAATACTCCTCCACTCCAGTTTTCAATAAAAAATTTTTTAAAGATCTCTGTACTTACCCCCATTATCTGTTCTTTTTAAAGCTCCATCCTTATGAGGACACAGTTCACATCTCTATTTTTAAAAAAAAAGAAAGAAAAGAAATTTTTCAGATTACCAAAGTATAACATCTTCCCTATAACCTCAAAACTATTAAAATGTGGGAACCGGGGCACCTGGGTGGCTCAGTCAGTTAAGCGGCTACCTTTGGCTCAGGTCATGATCCCAGGGTCCTGGGATGGGGTCCCGCATCAGGCTCCCTACTCAGCGTGGAGTCCGCTTCTCCCTCTCCCTCTGCCCATTCCCCCTACTCGTGCTTGCTCTCTCAAAAAATCAGTAAATAGGGTAAGTTTCAATGACATTGTCTCACTATTCAGAATATGCTCCTGGAGGTCACACCTGAGTATTTATTATTTGTACCCTACCTTGCTGCTCTCCAAAGAGGTTTTGCAGCATATAATAAAGTAATATGAACAAATTATGAAGGAAAATGAGAAGAAAATTAACATAAAATAGTGAATAAGTAATGAAACATAAGCCATTAGATCCTACATTCATCTTCCAGTATTTCACTCTCCCGATTTTCCTCTAACCTCTTTGGCAACACATTTCTGATCACCATGTCTAACCTTTAAATGAGGTAGTTCCTCAGGGCTCCGGCTTAACATGCATTCTCATTTCATGTCCAACACTAGTCAATCTCATATCTTCCATACATCTGTTACCAACTAAATTACAAGTCAGTCAGTGACTCTCAAATTTTACCTCCTATTAAGCTCTGTCCTTGGATCCATATATAAAACTTCCTACAATTGCAATGGCACTTTAAGCACTGTCCAAAATCTATAGCAACACTTGCTCTTCCTGCAGTATTCTCTATCGTTTTTAAGTTTATTAATTTTTTTTAGTAATCTCAACACCAAATATGGGGCTTGAACTCACGACGCCACAATCAAGAATCACATGCTCTTTTAGGGACCTGGGTGGCTCAGATGGTTTAAGCGTCTGCCTTCGGCTCAGGTCATGATCCTGGGGTCCTAGGATCAAGACTCAGATCGGGCTCCCAGCTCAGCAGGGAGTCTGCTTCTCCCTCTCCCTCTGCCCCTGCTCATGCTCTCTCTCTCTGTATCTGTCTCAAATGAATAAATAAAATCTTTAAAAAAAAAAAATCACATGCTCTTTTGACAGACAGCCAAATGCCCCTTCTCTATCTTTGTAAGGATACTCTCAACCACATATTGCCCATACAAGACACCTAGACATCATCTTTTGACAGCTTCACCCTATTCGCTCATATTTAATCAGTGTATTTTGCCCATTCATCCTCCTGAGTACTGGTGAGATCTGACTACCTCTCTCCATCTACACTATTAGCCAACTGCAAGCCAACATCAACTTTCATAAGGACCACTTCAGGGACCCCCACTCAATACTCTCCCCATACTTACTCTTACCTATACCACCAATCTAGAGTGAACTTCAAAAATGCAGGTTCAAGTATATCACTATGCCACTTAATAAACATTTTAATGGTTTCCCTACATGATCTAGCCCCTACTTACCTCCACAACCCTCTCTTTTCAACATCTCACTGTCTAGGCAATACTGCCTTTTCTTCTTTCACTTTTGTTTTGTTTTAAATAAACTCTATGTCCAACATGGGGCTCGAACTCAGGATCAAGAGTCTCATACTCTACTGACTGAGCCATCCAGGTGCCCCTCTTCTTTCGGTTCTATAAATACTCCAAAGTTCATTCTTGCTTCACAGCCCTTAAGTGTGTTGTTTTTACTCTCTACCTGTAATGCCTGTCCTACACCCTAACCCTCTTTCACAGCTGGGTAACTTCTATTCAACCCACAAGTTCTTGCTTAAAGTCACTTCCTCAAAGATTTCCCTGATTCCCTCCATTAGATTAGGTGCCATATTACAAATTGCCTACACTTCCTTCTTGTCATATACTGCAATCACAATTAACTATGCAATTATGTTTATCTCCTCTGCTAGAGTATAAGCTCCATTTCATGGCTGTAGTCCTAGCATCTATCCATCTCCAGACATGGTAACTCAAAAACTATATGATGAATGGACAGAAGAAGCAAAAACACAAGCACACTTGCAAAATGCAGGCAATAATTTGGTTCTAAGAGATACAGCAACTTCTCTTACAGAAAGAAACACTATTAGTTGAGTGATTTAGGTTGTGGGAAAGAAAGAGTTGCTTTTAGAAGAATAACTAAATCTAATTTAAAAACTACATAGAACCAGAGATAATTACTCCTTGGGATGACTGGGTGTGAGAATGATTGTTTAGGGGGCGCCTGGGTGACTCAGTCGGTTAAGCGTCTGCCTTTGGCTCAGGTCATGATCCCAGTGTCCTGCGACGGACTCCCTGCTCCGTAGGGAGTCTGTTTCTCCCTCTGTCCCTCCTCCCATTCGTTCTCTCAGTCTCTCCCTCTCTCTCTCAAATAAATAGATAAAATCTTTAAAAAAAAAAAAAAAAGAATAATTGTTCAGCAATCAGGGAAGAAAATATTTAGATTAGACCCTTAAACCTTACTGATCACTAATCCAAATTCAAAATGTTTAAAAAACAATTCCTTTTATTTTTTTTAAAGATTTTTATTTATTTATTCATGAGAGACAGAGACAGAGAGAGAGAGAGAGGCAGAGGGAGAAGCAGGCTCCCAAGGAGCAGGGAGCCCGATGCGGGACTTGATCCCAGGACCCTGGGATCATGACCTGAGCCGAAGGCAGACGCTTAACCATCTGAGCCACCCAGGCGCCCCTCTTTATTTTTTTAAAGATTTTATTTATTTAGAGAGAGCAAGCAAGTGAGCTGGGGGGGGGGAAGGAAAAGGGGGATGGAGAGAGAGAATTTCAAGCAGATGCCCCCCTGAGCCCAACTCAGGTCTCAATCTCACAACCCTGAGATCATGACCTGAGTCAAAATCAAGAGTAGGACACTTAACCAACTGAGCCACCCAGGCACCTCATGAAAAACAATTTCAATATAAGAGCTAGAAACATTTTAATTAGTCAAATCGAAGGAATTAAACATGTCTAGGGGCGCCCGGGTGGCTCAGTTGGTTAGGCATTCGACTCTTGGTTTTGGCTTAGGTCATGATTTTGGGCTCCTGAGATCGAGCCCCGCGTTGGGTTCTGTGCTCAGTGCAGAGCCTGCTTGTCCCTCTCCACCTGCTCCTCCCTGCACTCTCTCTCTTTTAAATAAATAATCTTTTTTTAAAAATGTCTATAAAGGGGTGCCTGGGTGGCTCAGTCAGTTAAGCGGCTGCCTCTGCTCAAGTCATGATCCCGGGCTCCTGGGATCAAGTCCCGCACTGGGCTCCCTGCTCAGCGGGGAGTCTGCTTCTCCCTCTGCCTCTCTCCCCAGCTTGTGCTCTTCCTTTCTCAAATAAATAGGTAAAATCCTTTAAAAAAAAAAAGAGGGCGCCTGGGTGGCTCAGTCGGTTAAGCGGCTGCCTTCGGCTCAGGTCATGATCCCGGAGTCCCGGGATCGAGCCCCACATCGGGCTACCTCCTCAGCGGGGAGCCTGCTTCTCCCTCTCCCTCTGCTTGCCACTCCACTTGCTTGTGCTCTCCCTCTCTCTCTCTCAAATAAATAAATAAAATCTTTAAAAAAAAAAAAAAGATAATTCCTAACATTCTAAGTGCAGTGAACATTAATTTTCATATACTGTTGATGGCACTATAATCCAATTCTTTTGGAGAGCAATTTAACAACATGATTCAAAAAAAATACTAATTCAATTACTTCATTTCTGGAGAGCCAAAGGAAATAATATGATAGAAATAGCACTTATTAAATACTATGTGTCATTTTTACACATTTATATACTTTAATTTCAAGACATGAAAATATATGTATACAAACATATATGGCTGTTTATAGCTATAAAAATTGTATAGGGGCACCTGGGTGGCTCAGTCAGTTAAGAAATCAACTCCTGGTTTTGGCTCAGGTCACGATCTTATGGTTGTGAGATCAAGCCCTGTGTTAGGCTCCATGCTCAGCACTGAGTCTGCTTAAGATTCTCTCCCTCTCTCTCTCTGCCCCTCTCTCTACTCACGCATGCTCTCTCTTTCTCTCTCACAAAAATAAATAATTAAATAAAATCTTTAAAAATTGTATAAAAAAGTTGGGGTGCCTGGGCAGCTCAGTCACTTAAGCATCTGCCTTCAGCTCAGGTCCTGATTCTGGGATCAGGCTCCCTGGTCAGTGGGAAGTCGGCTTCTCCCTTTCCCTCTGCCCATCCCCTCTGCTCGTGGTCTCTCTATCAAATAAATAAAATCTTTAAAAAAAAATTGTATAAAAAGTCTAACTGTATAACAATGAGAGAAATAATGGTATATTCACATAGAAATAAACTCTAAAATACACAAAACAGGGGCGCCTGGGTGGCTTAGTCATTAAGCGTCTGCCTTCAGCTCAGGTCGTGATCCTAAGGTCCTGGGATCAAGCCCCATGTCGGGCTCCCTGCTCCGCGGGAAGCCTGCTTCTCCCTCTCCTGCTCCCCCTGCTTGTGTTCCCTCTCTCTCTGTGTCTCTCTCTCTGTCAAATAAATAAATAAATAATCTTTAAAAAAATAAAATAAAATAAAATAAAATACACAAAACATGCTTAACAGGACTATGGTGAAGATGGTAAGATTATGAGTGAATTTATTTCTTTATTCCAAAATACTTTGTTTCTTTTATAATTTAAATTTTTATAGAGATACATTATTACATGCTCTGTCTTCCTAGTAAAAACAAAAATAGATATATAGGAGACTTCAGAGAAAAAAAGTACAGGAAAAGAAAAGAAGGTTACGTTATAGTTAGAAGACTATACCCTAACTCAGGAAGGATCTGGTATGAGGAACCCTGAACCACAGAGACTCCAGATCCTACAGTAAACCAATTCAAACTGAAAAGTTTTTATTTTTTTTTTACTTAAATTCAATTAGCATATAGTGTATTATTTGTTTCAGAGGTAGAGTTCAGTGATTCATCAGTCTTATGTAATACCCAGTGCTCACTACAACCCTTGCCCTCCTTAATGTCCATCACCCAGTTACCCCATCACCCTACCCCCCTCTCCCCTCCAGCAACCCTCAGTTTGTTTCCTAGGATTAAGAGTCTCTTATGGTTTGTTGTCTCCCTCTCTGATTTCGTCTTATTTTTCCCTCCCTCCCCCCGTGATCCTCTGTTTTGTCAAACTGAAAAGTTTTATAGGGCAGGATGCAGTCAAACATGTTACTATTACAATCCCACAGATACATTATTATTTTAGTGAGAAGTAGTCTTTAAAAGGTACAAGTAGGCGGCTGGGGTAGAGGAAAAAAATAATAAAAAATAAAGTGCAAGTAAATCCTGTGAAAGAGAACACAGATTATAAGGAAATCAAACAAACAAGCAAGCACACATTGAAGATTTCACATTCACCAAGGGAAAAAAAAAAACACCTTTAATTGAAATGGCCCCCCCAAAAAAACACCTTTAACTGAAATGGCCCAAGCAAGTGCAAGTTATACAAGGTGGCTCTTTCTTTGCTACATCATATAGCATAAGAAGAAATGATGCAACTATTTTCCATCTTTAGAATGGAGACATTAATTTCCAAATATTTTTTCTACTTTATATTAGATTCTTTTGCCAAAAGATAAAACCCACTAACACTTCATTAAATCAAGTTCACCCAAAATACTGACCCTTTGGGAGGCTGTGGCTATGTAACAATCTATTCCACTATGTTGGCTTACCCAGACTGTATTACCATCATATTACAAGATACAACAAGGAAATGATTGAAAACAATACTATATGATGGTAAGAAAAAATAAAATGATAAAGGATAAGGTTTTAAGTTTGATCTTCCTCATATTATAATAAAAGATATAATTGCGGCATAAAGTAGTATCTGTACGATAAAATATTTACTATCATTTTTTTTTGAAAGAGCGCACACACGCACAAGCAGGGGGAGGTGCAGAGGGAGAGCAAACTACCCACTGAGCAAGGAGCCAGGACTCGATCCCAGGACCCTGGAATCACGACCTGAGCCAAAGGTAGATGCTTTAACTGAGCCACACAGGCACCCCTCTTTTTTTTAAGATTTTATTTTTGGGGTGCCTGGGTGGCTCTGTTGGTTAAGCATCCAACACTTGATATCAGTTCAGGTCATGATTTCAGGATTGTGAGATCAAGCCCTGTATCACACTGAGTGTGGAGCCTGCTTAAGATTCTCTCTCACCAGGAAAAAAAAAAAAAAGATTTTCTTTTTGGGGCACCTAGGTCAGTTAAGCATCTGACTTCAGCTCAGGGTGTGATCCAAGGGTCCTAGGATCGAGCTCCACGTGGGGCTCCCTGCTTGGCAGGGAGTCTGCTTGTCCCTCTCCCTGACCCTCTCTCTGCCCCTCCCCCCCACCTGTGCTCTCTTTCTCAAATAAATAAATAAAATCTTAAACAAAAAGAAAAAGATTTTATTTTTAAGTAATCTCCACACCCAACAAGGGGCTCAAACTCACAACCCCGAGATCAAGAGTCACATAGTCCACCAACTGAGCCAACCAGGAGCCCCATTTCTTCTTTAAAAAAAAAAAAAAAAGATAAAAATAAATCTAAAATACCCTATCTTTTCTTTTACAAAAACTTATGGCTACCAGGGTAGAAATGAGCACCTCTAGTGCCAAGGCTGTGGTCTCCAAACAGCATTTCCCAAAGCTGCCAGGACTCCTGAAAGATGTAGATGATTCCTAGTCTAGGTCAAGTAAGCTCGAGATAACATTCTATCAGACAGCAAGGAAGCTATAAAAGACTACTTTATTCATGTCAAAAGGACTTATCAGCCAACCTAAAGAAGTTCCTGCTGGCCAAAGATGAAATAACTTAAGGCCAGGGCACCTGGGTGGCTCAGTCAGTTAAGCATCCGCCTTCGGCTCAGGTCATGATCCCAGGGTCTTGGGATCAAGCCCCACGTCAGGGTCCCTGCTCAGTGGAAAGCCTGCTTCTCCCTCTCCTTCCCACTCATGCTCTCTCTATCTCTGTCTCTCCCAAATAAATAAATCTTTAAAAAAAAAAAAATGGGAAATCACTTAAGGCCAAAAAAGATAATAACTGCAATGAACTGAAACATACCAAACTTTGTAAAAATATTATAAGCTGATAAGAATAAATCAATAAAGGATAAAAGGTTTTAAGTTTGATCTTCCTTATATAACAGATGTAATTGTGGCATAAAGAAGTATCTGCAGGATAAAACATTCACCATCATCACTTTTTTTTTTTTTTTTGCTTAAAATGAACTTCTACTTCCAAAACAGTTAAGTAAGCTTATAAAAGACAAACACACAGTTAGCAGCCAGATTCTGGTTTCCCACCTGTAGTCAAAACGTGGAAGGGACCAGCAGAAGAAGTTTCCCAATTTTTTTTATTCATTCAGGGCACCTGGGTGGCCCAGTTGGTTAAGTGACTGCCTCCGGCTCAGGTCATGATCCTGGAGTCCCGGGATCGAGTCTCGCATCGGGCTCCCTGCTCAGCAGAGTCTGCTTCTCCCTCTGACCCTCCCCCCTCTCATGTGCTCTCTCTCATTCTCTCTCTCAAATAAATAAAATCTTAAAAAAAAAAGATTTTATTCATTCATTTATTTATTTATTTGACAGAAAGAGACAGAGCAGAAGCAGGAGGGAGAGAGAGAAGCAGACTCCCTATATCAGGCTTGCAAATCAGCAGGGAGTCTGCTTCTCCCTCTCCCTCTACCCCTTACCCCTCGTGGTGGTCGCTCTCTCAAATTAATAAAATCTTTAAAGAAAAAAAGAACAATCCAAGTTACATGATCTACTAAGAAGTAGAAGAACGTTAATCATGCTTAAGATAAAAGACAATCAATGAAGGTCAACCAACCCTAAGATAAAAGACAATCAATGAAGGTCAACCAACCCTAAGATGACCGAGGCACTGGAATTAGGCTTTAAATAACTATTATAACTGAGTTCTAAGAGAAAAATAAAAATGTACCTATATTAAGTGAAATAGGAAATCTCAGCAAAGTAAAAGACACTATAAAAAAGAATTAGGGGCACCTGAGAGGCTCAATCGGTTAGGCGTCCAACTTTTGATCTCAGCTCAGGTCTTGATCTCAGGATCCCAAAATGGAAACCCAATGCATGCTGGGCATGGAGCATGCTTAAGATTCTCTCTCCCTCTCCCTTTGCCCCACCCCCACCTCTCCCTCTCAAAAAAAAAAAAAAAAAACAAAAACAATATATGAAGTGAAACATTTACTGGACAGGCTTAACAACAAAACCAAGATGACAAACGAAAGAGTCACTGACTCTGAAGCTACATTATCTCTCATCTTTAATCTGAAAAAGAGAAAATAGTGGAAAAAAATGAACAAGCCTTCAGGGACCTATTGTACAGTGTCAAGAAATCTAACATGTGTAATTGATGGTCTGGAAAAGGAGGAGGAAAAGTGGTGAGGAGGAAGAGAATATGGAATATGAGAATACGGCAAAAGTAAGTTTTGAAAAATAGTGGATAAAATTTGTCTTAGAACTTTATAGACTCAGTGAGCCCCAAGTACCCAAACTGCTTGCTGAAAAGCAAACAAAGGCAAGAATGTCATCAAGGAGCCAAGAGAAAAGGACACATCAAATAAAAGGGAACAGTTTTTAGATAAATGGCTGATTTCTCATCATAAACTATGGAAGTCAAAAGACAGTGAAACAAAATCTTTAAAGTGCTTCAAGAAAAACAACTGTAGTTCAACCCAGAATTCTATATCCAACTAATATGTCCTTCAAAAATGAAAGTGAAACAGGTATTTTCACACAAAAGACAGCAAACAGATTTCATCACCAGGAGGCATGGACTACAACAAAGGCTAAAGAAATTCTTCATAATGAAAAAAAATGGTACTAAATGAAAATGTAAATCTTTAGGAAGCAAAAAAGAGGACCACGAATGGTAAATACCTGGAAAATATAAAAGAATTTTAGTTCTTAAATTCTTAAAAATACAAATGATTATTGAAAGCAAAAATTATAATATTGTTTTCCAGGGGTTATAACACAGAGATCTAATACATATGACAATAGCATAACTGAACAGAGGTTATGTCAAAGAATCTCTATGACTGCAACATTTCTATACATTTAAGAAGAGGTATAATACTAACTGTAAGTGGTACGCTATATAAATGGACAATAAAAAGGTAAGGAAATATACTGAAATTACTACTGGAATGCTAAGAAATTAATACAAAGAGAAACAGCTTTACAAAACTCATATATTAAAAATTCTACTCAACAAGCAAAAAACAAGTTGGACCCCTTATTTATATCATACATAAAAGTAACTCAAAATGGGTCATATACTTAAATGTAAGAGCTAACACTATAAAAGTCTTAAATGAAACAGTAATAAATCTACATGACCTAGAAGTGAACAGTGATTTCTTAGATACAAGTCAAAGCTGGTCCTTTGGAAAGATCAACAAAGTTGATAAACCTCTAGCTAAATGGATATAAAGCATACACATAAATTACCAGTATGAACAAAAAAGGAGGAATTATCACTATAGAACCCACAGATAGTAAAAAGACAAAAGACTATTAACTTTATGTTAATGAATTTAACAACTTAGATGAAATGGAAAAATTCCTGGAAAAACACAACTTACCAAAAAATTGATGAGATGAAACAAAAATCTGAAGCGCCCTTTAAATTGAATTCATTCTGAAAATCCTTCCCCAAAATAAAACTCTAGGCTCAGACTTTTTCACTGGTACATTCCTTCAAACACCAAGGAAGAAACAGCATCAACTTCACACAAACACTTCCAGAATATAAAGAACACTTCTGAAATTATTTTCTAAGCTCACTATGAATAATACTAACAAACACACCTAATAATATTAGGTAATAATACCAATAATACCAAAACCTGAACAGAAAATACAAAAAAAGAAAATTATAGACTAACATCCCTAAAGGTACACAGATGCAAAAATATTTAATAAAACATTAGCAATTTCAATACAGCAATATACAAAAAGGATAATACACCATAACCAAGTAAAATTTATCCCAAGAATACAAGATTGAGGGGTGCCTGGGTGGCTCAGTCAGTTAAGCGTCTGCTTTCAGCTCAGGTCATGATCCCAGGGTCCTGGGATCCAACCCAGCATCGACTCCCTGCTCAGCAGGGAGCCTGCTTCTCCCTCTCCCAGTTCCCCTGCCTGTGCTCTCTCTCTCTCTCTCTCTGTCAAATAAATTAAATCTTCAGAAAAAATAAGAATACAAGATTGATATAACATTTGAAAATAAAACAATGAAATTCACTATTATTATGTAGAAATACATAATCATCTCAATAGATGTAGAAAAAAACAGACAAAACTCAATATCCATTCATGCCATAAACTGTCAAAAAACTAGGAATAGATTTTACACAACCTGTTTATTAATCATATCCTTTCATTCTATACTTTTGATACGTTGGGCCTTGGTAACCCTTTTCAGGGCTATCTAATTCCTGAGATAGCTACCAATGCTCCAGCTAGCTTTCATATGCAAACCAACCAATACAGAGACCATAGCCCCAACCATCTCTATTTTATATCTGGCCACGATATTCCCCTACTCTAATCACCCCAGGGGAAGGTACCAGACAACTCTGGGCAGCCCCTAAACCACAAAGCACTTGAAATTATTCAAACTAGAGAATCCTAAACCTGGTTACCATTCCTTGACTATTCCTTTCCATGGAAACCAAAATGAAGGATCTTGCCTTTATTTTCATAATTTACAACTTTATAAAGGATTCCTTTACAACAGGAATCCTCTCCTGATCTGTCACAGGCCTTGTGGCCATACTTAGATAATAATAAAACCTCTATTTTTAAACAGCCTGATAAAGGTCATTAATAAAAAGCCTACAGCTGACATCATAATTAATGGTACGAAGCTGAATGCCTTCCCTAAAGAATGGGAACAGGACTAAGGTACATGCAATAAGGGAAGAAAATTAAAAGAATGCAAAGTGGAAAGAGGTAAAAATTGTAACATGATCATCTCCTACAAATATCTGATTTATCTACCAAAAATACTCATAGAATTAATGACTTATATAAGGTTGTAAGACAGAAGCCAATATAAGTCAATTCTATTTCCATATTCCAAGAACAAATAATTAGGAAATTAAATTATTTAAAACACCACTTACAGTAAGAGGAAAAAACTTAAAAAAAAAAAAACACACATTTTTTTTTCACAAAGGACACACAAGACCAAAGACTGAAAACTACAAAATATTGCTGAGAAAACAAAGATGACCTAAAGAAATGGAGATATACCATGCTAATGAAAAGACTCAACACTGTTAACATGTCAATTCTCCTCAAACTGATCTATAGACTGAAAGCAATGGTTATCATCCATTGTATCACCCATCATCATATCACCCATCAACAATGGTTATCATCATCATATCACCCATCAACCTTTCTGAAGTGATGGAAAAGCTAATATTTATTTTAATTTTTTATTTATTTAAGAGCGAGCGAGCAAGAGAGAGCATGTGCAAGCCCAGAGGGAGAGGGAGACGCAGACTCCCTGCTAAGCAGAAAGCCTGATGTGGGGCTTAATCCCGAGACCTTGAGACATGACCTGAGCTGAAGGCAGATGCTTAACCGAATGAGGCACCCAAGTGCCCCTGGAAAAGCTAATATTGAAATTTATATGGAAATGCTAAAAACTTAAAGTATACAAAGCAATCTTGAAAAGGATGAAAAAGGTTGCTGGACTTGCAAATCGGACTTCAAGAGTTACTATAAAATACAAATAATGAAGTTAGTATTGTAATGATATAAGGATGGACAATTAGATCAATGGAACAGAATGAACATTCCTGAAATAGAGCACACTTAATGCAGCCAAGTGCTGTTTCACCAAAGCAAGCCACTGAGCAATGGAGACTCTTTTCAACAAATGGTGCAGAAATAACTGGATATCCAGATGCAAAAACAGAAACAAAAACAAAAACAAAACACCTACAAAACTTAATTTGAGATACATTAGAGACCTAAATATAAATTAGCAAAAACAAAGTTTTAGAAAAAACAAAGGAAAGTACCTTCATGATGTCAGGGTTAGGCAAAAGTGTCTTAGCACATACATAGTAAAGGAAAAAACTGACAAATTAGACTTCATCAGGCTTACATATTTCCACTCATCAAAAGCACAGCTAAGAAAGTAAAAAACCACAGCCTTGGAGAAACTACTTACAAAGCATTTATCTAACAAAGGACTAGTATCCAGGACATATAAAGACCTTCGGCAATTAAAAAAAAAAAAGACAAAGAATAAAGAAAGAAAAAAAAGGAGAGAAAGAAGGAAAAGGGCTAAAGGTTTGACCAGACTCTTCCCAAAAAAAAACACATAAATGGTCAATAAGCAAATTAAAAAGTTAAAATGTGCTCAACATCACTAGTCAGTACGAAAATGTATAAAAAAGCACAATAATACCACTTCTACTCAAGATCAAGTAAGAGGGACCAGATTCTGCCTTCTGCATGAAATAACAAAAACCTAACAAAATGTTTGAAACAAAAGCCCTAAAGATTTTGGACAAGTAATGAAAGACAGTAATCCTGGGACACAAGAAACAAACAGAGGCCATGTATTTGCCCAGCTTACTGCCTTGAGAGTTTCCATGCCATGAACAGGGAGAAGGAACCCAGGCAGAGCATATGGTCTCCCCAAATTGAAGAAATAGAGCTAGGAGTCCAAGGAAGCCAAGGTGGCTACAGGTCACACGGGAGACCAGCACTGAGTACAGCTGAAGACAGAGAGAGGAAAATGAAGAGATCTACAGAGGCTTATCCTAGAAAATGTTGAGTGAGGAATCAGCACTTGCATGTCAGAGAACTATTCAAGACCAGGGAGAGAACCACCAGATGATTCAGAAATAACAGCACCAGAACTCACACAAGGATGCAAATAATGCTTGTTCCCAAAAGCCAGAATAAAAAAAAAAAACTAATAATACTGCATCAGAGTATTAAGAAGGATTATGCCTCAGAAAGAGGTAAAAGTTAACCCTACACTAAACAGAGCTCAGGTCTATCCAAACAAAACGTAAAATCAAGATCCGAAAGGGACAAACTTTTCTAATAACTTAACCATGTCACAGAACAAAGTACAAAAGTATTTTTAGGCATACTAAAATGGAGACATAACAAGATAAAATTTACAATGACTAAAAATCAAGACAAACTTAAAAGACATACAGAGAAGAAACAAATCACACTCAATAATGAAACAAAAACCAGTCAAACCAATCTTGAAATGACAGATAATAGAATTGATACACAAATCCTATAAAACAATTATAGTGAATACATTCCATACATTCAAAAGCTGGAAAAAACATTAAAAATGTTAAGTAGAAATATGAATAAAATTTTTTAAAACTTTAAACTTCCAGAAATGAAAATTACAAGGTCAAAGATAAAAAAAAAATACTGAGATTTACAGCACAAGAACTCAAGTTAATAGCTACTAACCAAAATGAAACACATAGAAAAACTACTTTAAAAAATAAAGAGAAAATAAACTTAATTAATTAATTAATTATAATTTAAAAAATGAACAGAGTATTGGACACCGGGCTGGCTCAGTCAATACAGCATGTGACTTTTGATCTCAGGGTCATGAGTTCAAACCCCTAGCTGAGCACACAGTTTACTTAAAAAAAAAAAAAAGAATAGACTATAAATTAGCTTTAAGATAACTTCAAAAGGCCAAATACATTTGTATTTGGAGCCACTAAAGAACAGATAATACAGGAGAAAAAAATCAGAAATCGGAAAAAATGTCAACAATTCGCCACATTTAATGATATTATAAACAAGTACAACAAAGCACCCTTTAAATAAACACGAGCAATAGAAACATTAAGAAATGTAAACTGTGTCAACTATACCCAAAGAAAGAAATGTAAACTAAAACATGATTAAGCTGCCAAAAATCAGAGGTAAAGAAAAAAGTCTTTAATAAAGCAGCAGAGGAAAAAAGTCATGTTACATCATAGAGAATAAAAAGAAAGTTAAAGTGGTTATATTAGTATCACATAAAGTAGATTTAAAAATCAATTATCAAGAAAAAAGAGGATCAGGGCGCCTGGGTGGCTGTTGGTTAAGTTTCTGCCTTCAGCTCAGGTCATGATCCCAAGGTCCTAGAATTGACCCCACGACAGGCTGCCTGATCAGTGGGGAGTCTGCTTCTCCCTCTCCCTCTGCCTTTCTCCCCGCTCATGCTCTCTTTCTCTCTCTCAAATAAAAAAAAAGAAAGAAAGAAAACAGAGGATCATTTCACAAAGATAAAGGATTTAATGCTGGTGATTTCTACCAAATATTTAAAGAGTTTAATACCTATTCTTCTCAAAATATTACAAAAATACACAAAAAAATTAAGAGGAAGGAAAACTTCAAAATTTATTCTATGAGGCCAGCATTACTGATACCAAAACCAGATAAAGATACTATGAGAAATAAGAACTACAGGTCAATATCTCTAATGAATATAAACGCAAAAATCCTCAACAAAATATTAGTAAACTGAATCCAACAGTACATTAAAAGAAGCATTCACCACGACCAAGCGGGATTTATTACTGGGATGCAATAATCACTACTAAATCAACATAATATATATTTTTTTAAGATTTTATTTATTTATTTGAGACAAAGAGAATGAATGAGAGACAGAGAGAGAGAGAGAGAGAGCACATGGGGGGGGAGGGTGAGAGGGAGAAGCAGACTCCCCGCCGAGCAGGGAGCCCGATGCGGGACTCGATCCCGGGACTCCAGTATCATGACCTGAGCCAAAGCCAGTCACCTAACCAACTGAGCCACCCAGGCGCCCCAACATGATATATCATATTAACAAGAGAAAAAATAAAAACAATATGATCATCTCAATAGATGCAGAGAAAGCACTGGACAAAATACAATATCCATTCATGATAAAATCCCTCAACAAAGTAGTTGTTGAGGGAACATATCTCAGCATAATGAAGACCATATACGGCAAACCCACAGCTGACATGACAGCCGATAGTAAAATACTGAGAGCTTTTCCTGTAAGATCAGAGACTGAGACAAGAATGTTCACTGTAACCACTTTTATTCAACAAAGTATTAGAATTCCTGGCTGCAGCCATCAGACAAGAAAAAAAAAATAAAGGGCACCTGGGTGGCTCAGCCAGTTTAGCAACTGCCTTCGGCTCAGGTCATGATCCCAGGGTCCTGAGATCGAGTCCCACATCGGGCTCCTTGCTCAGGGAACCTGCTTCTCCCTCTGCCTACCACTCGCCCTGCCTGTGCTCTCTTTCTCACAAATATATAAATAAAATTTTAAAAAAAAGAAAGAAAGAAAGAAAGAAAGAAAAAGCATCCTTGGGGGGCGCTTAGGTGGCTCAGTTGGTTAAGCATCTGCCTTCAGCTCAGGTCATGATCCCAGGGTCCCAGGATGGAGCCATGTTGGGCTCCCTGCTCAGAGGGGGGTCTGCTTATCGCTGTTCCCTCTGCTCCTCTGTCCACTCGTGCGTGCATTCTCTCTCAAATAAATAAATTTTTTAAAAAGAGAAATAAAAAGCATCCAAATGGGTACGGAAGAAGTAAAACTGTCACTATTTGCAGATGACCTGATACTCCACATAGAAAACTCTAAAGACTCCACCAAAAAAGTGTAAGAACTGACAGAAGATTAAAAAATTAATATATAGAACTGTTGCATTTCTATACATTAATAATGAAAAAGCAGAAAAAAATTTAAAAAAGAATCCCATTTACAATTACACCAAAAATAAAATACCTAGGAATAAACTTAATGAAGGAGGTAAAAGACTGTACTCTAAAAACTATAAAACACTGATTAAAAAAATTGAAAACAACATTAAAAAAATGGAAAGATTCCATGCTCAAGGAATGAAAGAACCCATATTGTTAAAATATCCATACTACCCACAGTAAGCTATAATCCCTAACAAAATAGGAACGTGTTTCATGTAACTACAATAAAACTAAAATTTGTAGACTCCAAATGGCCAAAGCAATCTTGGGAAAGAAGACCAAAGCTGGAGGTATCACAATCCCAGATTTTAAGATATACAATGCTATAATAATCAAAACAGTATGGTACTGGCACAAAAACAGACACACAGATCAGTGGAACAGAATAAAGAGCTCAGAAATAACCCCACACTTTTATGGTCAATTAACCTACAACAAAAGAAGCAAGAATATACAATGGGGAAAAGACAGACTCTTCAACAAAGGGTGCTGGGAAAACTGGACAGCAACATGCAAAAGAACAAACCTGGACCACTTTCTTAGTCACACACAAAAATAAACTCAAAATTGATTAAAGAC
The DNA here is from genome assembly GCF_003265705.2 of Callorhinus ursinus. Lineage (NCBI taxonomy): Eukaryota > Metazoa > Chordata > Mammalia > Carnivora > Otariidae > Callorhinus > Callorhinus ursinus. Next base: position 4,613,911 of record NW_027397125.1, read on the forward strand.
CTCAATGTGAGACCTGACACCAGAAAACTCTTAGAAGAAAACATTGGCAGTTAAAATTTTTGACATCAGCCATAGAAACATTTCTGTAGATATGTCTCCTCAGGCAAATAAGAGCCAATATAAATAAAAATAAAAGCAAAAATAAACTTTGGGACTACATCAAAATAAACCACATTTGCACAGCTAGGGGTAACCTCAATTAAACAAAAAGGCAACCCACTGAATGGGAGAAAATATATGCAAATGATATATCTGATAAGGTGTTAACATCCAAAATCTATAAATAACTTATACAACTCAACACCAAAAACATCTGATTAAAAAGTGGGCAGAAGCCCTGAATGGACATTTCTCCAAAAGAGGCACAGAGATGGCCGACAAACACATGAAAAGATGCTGAACATCATTCATCATCAGGGAAATGCAAATCAAAACCACAATGAGATATCACCTCACACCTGTTAGAATGGCTAAAATCAAAAATACAAAAAACAAGAGTTGGTGAAGATGTGGAGGGAAAAACACCCCTCATACACTGTTGGTGGGAATGTAAATTGATGCAGCCACTGTAGAAAACAGTACGAAGGTCTCAAAAAATTAGGAACAGAAGTATCAAACAATTCAGTAATTCCACTTCTGAGTATTTACCCAAGTAAAACAAAAACACTAATTCAAAAAGATATATGCAAAAAAAGAGAGAGAAAGATAGAGATTCACCTCTATGTTTACTGCAGCATTATTTACCATAGCTGAGGTATGTAAGTAACCCAAGTGTCCATGGACAGATGAATGGATAAAGGGAGGTGTGTGTGTGTGTGTGTAATGAAATACACTCAGCAATAAAAAAATAGAATGAACTCTTTCCATTTGCAAAAACATGAAAGAACCCACAGAGCATAATGCTAACTAAAATAAGTCAGACTGGAAAAGACAAATACCATTACAATTTTGCTTACATGTAGAATCTAAAAAATAAAACAAATGAAGGAATGAACAAACAAAGCAGAAACAGACCCATAAAACAGACCCATAGAAAACTGGTAGTTGCCAGTGGGATGGGTAAAACAGATTAAGGAGATTAATAGTAAAGGAGATTAAAAGTACACTTATCCGGGCACCTGGGTGGCTCAGTCGTTAAGCGTCTGCCTTCAGCTCAGGTCATGATCCCGGGGTCCTGGGATCGAGCCCCATGTCAGGCTCCCTGCTCAGCAGGAAGCCTGCTTCTCCCTCTCCCACGCCCCCTGCTTGTGTTCCCTCTCTCGCTGTCTTTGTCAAATAAATAAATAAAATCTTTTAAGAAAAAGAAAGAAAAGAAAACTCAATGACTTCACCTTGTACCTGAAGAGATTAGAAGGACAAAAAGAAATAAAGATCAGAGCAAAAATCAATGAAATATAAATCAAAAGCTAGACTTCCTCCATTTATTGAATGATGGAGATATACTTTTCCCTCTTACAAAATACAAACAAAAACTGTGGATATTATAAACAAAACAAATATATTCTGAAACATGTTAAGAAGGCAAATTAGCAGGGCACCTGGGTGGCTCAGTCATTAAGCATCTGCCTTCGGCTCAGGTCATGATCCCAGGGTCCTGGGATCGAGCCCCACATCGGGCTCCCTGCTCCGCGGGAAGCCTACTTCTCCCTCTCCCCATTCCCCCTGCTTGTGTTCCCTCTCTTACTGTCTCTCTGTCAAAATAAATAAATAAAATCTTAGGAAAAAAAAAAAGGCAGCAAATTAGCTAGAACCCATGGGACCCAAGGAATAACATGGCAGTGAGGTTACCTAGGTTTTCTTTTTGCCTAATATATCCCACTCTTGAAATGTAAGAAGTCAGCAATCCAGAAGCACTTAACAAGCACAGACCCCCCCACCAAAAAAGCTCAAACAAAAGGCTTCCTGTCTGTCTCTCTAGACAAACAACCAGGAAGGGATCGTATTAGCGAGGAAGGAAAACTTTTAGACAGATACTCTACCCAGCTTAACATCACAGAAAAACTGATCCCACCCACTTCTGCAATGGTTAAGTGGGGAACCCAGACATCCACCCTTGTGAGATTGAGTCATGCCAAGACTACTATTGGGGTGGTGTAAGAGCAGGTCAAGTAGAGAACCAGAATTTTCAGCCTCACTGGCTGATAAGGACCATGTCCCCCCATGGAGACAACAAGGGAAGCCTGGACATCCACCTTCATCTGGCAGTAACAAGGGAACCGACTATATCCCCTGGGGTGGTATCAGAAGGTACAGCAAGGAGTTACGGGTTTCGCCAACACAGAGTGTAAGTGAGGCCACATCCATTGTGGAGATCAGGTAGAGAACCATAATTTCACAACTCTGTTCAGCATTAACAATCAGCCTCCCTTCAAATGTCAACAAAGGCCCAACAGGGAACATGAACTTCATCTCACACCTGGCAAAAGGATATGACACCCACAACTCCCTCCTGCCAGGCACGTGTCAGAGAAAGCCAGCTAAAACAGGTTTATGTAAGATGCAAAGTCCCATAACATAACACAAAAATGTTCAAGTTTCAATCAAAAATCATTTGTCATAACAAGAACCAGAAGATCTCAAATTGAATGAAAAAAGACAATCAATAGGTGCCAACACTGAGATATTTGTAATTTTAACATCTGACAAATGTCAGAATTATCTAATGAAGATTTTAAAGCAGCCATATAATAAAAATGACTCAATAGGGATGCCTGGGTGGCTCAGTCAGTTAAGCATCTGCCTTCAGTTCAGGTCATGATCCGAGGTCCTGGGATGGAGCCCCAAGCTGGGCTCCAGCCCCAAGCCAGGATCCCTGCTCAGCGGGGAGTCTGCTTCTCCCCTTCTCTCTGCCTGATGCTCCCCCTGATTATTCTATCCCTCCCTCTCTCTCTCCATCAAATAAATAAATAAAATCTTTAAAAAAATAAAATAATTTTTTTAAAAAAATGACTCAATAATGGGCACTTAGCTGGCTTAGTCGGTAGAGTATGTGACTCTTCATCTCAGGGCCATAAATTCAAGCCCCATTTTGGGTATACAGATTACTTAAAAATAAAATCTTTTAAAAAAAAATGATTCCAGGGCACCTGGGTGGCTCAGCTGGTTGGGTGTCTGCCTTTGGCTCAGGTCATGATCCCAGGGTCCTGAGTTCAAGCCCTGCACCAGGCTCCTTGCTCAGCAGGGAGCTGCTTCTCCCTCCCCCTCCCCTCTGCCCGCTGCTCCGCCTGCTTGTGCTCTGCCAAAATAATAAAATCTTTAAATAAATATAAAAAATGATTCCATGAGAAATTACAAACACAAAAATGAAATATAGAAAGCCTCAGCAAAAATGAAAACATAAAGAACCAAATGGAAATTTTTAGAACTGCAAAGTACTGAAAAATAAAGAGCCCAATGCATGACCTCAACAGCAGCATCAAGGAAAGAGAGTAAAAGAATTCATGAACTAGAAGATACAACAATGAAAATTACTCAATGTAAGCAACAGAGAGTGAAAAAAAAAAAAGAATGAACAGACCCTCAAAGATCTTTGGGACTATAACAAATAATCTTAACATTTATGTCATGAGAGTCTAAGGAAGAAGAGGAAAAATAAAGTGGGACTGAAAAAGTACTCAACTAAATAATGACTAAAAAAATTCCATTTTGGTGAGCCATAAAGCTACAGAATCAAGAAGCTGAGCAAATGTCAAAAGGGATAATTCCAAAGGCATCTACCCCTAAACACATCCTAATTAAACTTCTGAAATATAAAGACAAGAAAGGATATCTTGAAAGCAGCAAGAGAAAAACACTTTACTTATAGAAGAAAATAAGTTGAGGGGCGCCTGGTTGGCTCAGTCATTAAGCGTCTGCCTTCGGCTCAGGTCATGGTCCCAGAGTCCTGGGATCGAGCCCCACGTCTGGCTCTCTGCTCAGCGGAGAGCCTGCTTCTCCCTCTCCCTCTGCCCCTCTCCCTCTGCCTGCCTCTCTGCCTACTTGTGCTCTCTGTCAAATAAATAAATAAAATTTATTTAAAAAAAAAAAAAGAAAGAAAATAAGTTGAGAGAGCAAATTTCTCATCAGAAACCACAGAGGCCAGAAGAAAGTAACACAATAATGAAAAAGGAAGCCGCTAGGAAAATGAAAAAAATATAATGAACTGAATGAAAATGAAAATGCAACATAATAAAATCTGTGGGACATAGATAAACCAGTGATAAGAGGGAAATTTGTAACAATGCACAGAAAAGTGGAAGAGTCTCAAATTAATAATCTAAGCTTTCACCTCAGGAAACTAAAAAAAGAACAAAATAAACCCAAAGCAAGCAGAAAGCATGGATACCAAAATAAATATAAGAGCAGAAATCAATGAAATTTAAAATAGAAAAAAAAAAGAAAAGTCAACAAGACAGGAGATGCTTCTTTGAAAATTGACAAAATTGATAAACCTCTAGCAACACTGACAAAGAAAAGGAGAGAACACAAATCACCACTAATACAAATGAAAGAAGGGATATCAGTACAGATCCTGCAGACATCAAAAGAATAAGAAGGGAATACTATGAACAACTTCACACACATAACTCTGACATCTTAGATGAGATGAATCCCTTCCCTGAAAAACACAAACTACTCCAACTCACCAATTATAAAACTGGTAATATGAATAGCCCTGTAACTTTTTTTTTCATAAAGTTACTTATTTTTTTTAGGAATCTCTACACCCAACGTGGGGCTTGAACTCATGACTGAGATCAAGAATCGTATGCTCTTCCAACTGAAACAGCCAGGCACTCCAGCCCTGTAACTATTTTTAAATTTTAATTTGTCCCTTAAAAACAACCAAAAAGGAAATATGGAAGTCCAGATAGTTTCAATGAAGAACTGTACCCACCGTCTAAAGAATTAACACCAATTCTATACATTCTCTTCCAGAAAACAGAAAAAGTAAAAGCATTTTTCCCAACTCATTCTATGAAGCTAGTTATTACTCCCAATATCAAAACCACAGTATGAAAAAAGAAAACTACAGACAATAACTCTCATGAATAGACACAAAATTCCTTAACAAAATATAAATGCAATCCCGTAATATACAAAAAAGAGTTATATGCCATATCAAGTGGGGCTTACTCCACTTAAGTTAAATATTCAGAATCAAAGAGGTAATCTACCATATTAACAGACTAAAGGGGGAAAAAAAGTGTATTAATGGTAGGAAAAGCACCTAACAAAATTCAGCACCCATTCATGACTTTTTTAATAAGTAAATAAAAAAAAAACTAAGGAAAATAGGAATAGAAACTTCATACAGACATCTACAAAAAACCTACAGTTAACATCCTATTTAGTGGTTTTCATCATGGAGTGAATACTCTCCCCAAGGGTCTTAAATCCGTATCATGCTGAAATTTCTAGCCAAAACAATTAGGCAAGCATTATAGGCATACAAATTGAAAAGGAAGAACTAAAAATAACCCTATCTGCAGATGACACAATTACCTACCTAGAAAATCCCAAGGACTCTACAACAAAAGTCCTAGAATTGATAAGTGAATTCAGCAAGGTTGCAGGATCCAAGATAAATACAAAAATCAATTGTTACTCCAATATACTACCAATAAATAACATGGATACCAAAATTAAACATACTATTTTCAACTGCTTCCAAAAAAATTAAATACTTAGGTATAAATCCACAAAATATGTACAGGACTTACAGGCTGAAAACTACATAAAAGTGCCAAAAAAAAATCAACGATCTAAATAAACATACCATGTTCATGGATGAGAAGACTCAACATAGTAAAGACGTCAATTTTCCACAAACTGATATTTGGGCTTAATGGTACTCCTATCAAAATCCTAACAAAGGTTTTGGCTATGTAAAGACAAGTTATTCTAAAATATATATTTAAGAACCAAAACACAAAGAAACTAGATAGCCAAAACAATTTTGTGAAAGAATAAAGTAGAATCATCCATGTGATTCAAGAATCATCTTACACAGTAATTAAGACAGTTGGTACTGACAGAGAGACAAAGATCAATGTAACAGAACAGAAAACCCAGAAATATCTTCAAAGATGTCCAGCTGATTTTGGATAAATGTGCAAGAGCAATTCAATGGAAGATGGACTTTTCAACAAATGGTTGCCATTGGAGCATTTGGAAATGCATAGGCAAAGAGACAAGGAAAAAAAGAAAGAGTCTCACACCTTATATAAAAATTAACTCAAAATGAATCACAGATTTAAAAGTAAAGCATGAAATTATAAAACTTTTAAAAGAGTGGCACCTGGCTAGCTAAGTCAGTAGAGCATGCAACTCTTAATCTCGGGATTGAGTTCAAGCCCCATACTGGTCATAGAAGTTACTTTAAAAAGAGGTGCCATGGTGGCTCAGATGGTTAAGCATCTGCCTTCGGCTCAGGTCATGATCCCAGGGTACTGGGACCAAGCCCCACATTGGGCTCCCTGATGGGCAGGGAGTCTGCTTCTCCCTCTCCCTCTACTGTTCCCCCTGCTTGTGCTTGCTCGCTCTCTGTCAAATAAATAAAATCTTAAAAAAAAAAAAAAGAATTACTTAAAAAAATAAACAAAGGAAACACTGGAGAAAAATCTTTGGATTTAGGATTGGGTAAAGGGCTATTAAATTTGACAACAGAAGTATGATCCATAAAAAAATAAATTTATAAAATGGACTTCATCAGAGGGGGGTGGGAGGAATAGGGTAGCTGAGTGATGGGCACTGGGGAGGGTATATGCTATGGTGAGCGCTGTGAATTGTGTAAGACTGATGAATCACAGACCTGTACCCCTGAAACAAATACTACATTATATGTCAATAAATAAATAAATACCAAAAAAATGGGCTTCATCAAAACTAAAAACTTTGCTCTAATTTGATATAAAATAAGAGCAAATCACATACTTGGCAAAGAGCTCACAGAATATATAAAGAACTGTCAAACTCTACCATAAAAACAATAAACAAATGATGAAAAAAATCAGTATTTGAAGAAGAATGACATTAACAAAGAAATCACTGATGTGCCAGAAGACTGGGGAAAAAGAGAGTGTATGGGGGCAGTGAGAGCAGCAGGGAATACAAGGCTTCCTTCTCCACAACCGGCCTGATGGAGAGAAGAAAGTATATGTTCACCTAGCTCCTATCATGCTTTGAATGTTGCCAACAAAGTTGGGATCATCTAAACTGAGTCCAGCTGGCTAATTCTAAATATAAATGTTTTCAGGGGCAGTTGGCTGGCTCAGTTGATGGAGCATGCAACTCTTGATAATGGGATCAGGAGTTTGAGCCCCACGCTGGGTATAGAGATTACCTTTTTAATTAATTAATTAATTAATCTTCACAATAATTGGAAAATAGGCAAAAGTAAAAATAAACATTTGACCAAAAGAGGGTAAGACATTTGACCTAAAGAGGATATACATATAGCAAATATGCACATGAAAAGATGGTCAACATCATCAGCCACTAGGTAAATACAAATTAAAATCCAATATATCAATACACACCTACCAAAATTACTAAATAAAAAGAATAGTGACAAAAAGAAAAAAAAAAGAACAGTGACAATGCCACATGCTGGTAAGGATGCCAAAAAACTGGCTTGCTCAGATTCCTAGCAGAAATGTAAATGGTACAGTCACTCTGGAAAATGCTTTGGCAATTTCTTTTTTTTTTTTTCAAGATTTTACTTATTTATTTGAGAGAGGGAGAAAGTGCACAAGCAGGGGGAGAGGAGGAGGGAGAAGCAGACTCTCCGCTGAGCAGGACAAAGCGGGACTCGATCCCAGGGCCTCAAGATCATGACCTGAGCCGAAGGCAGGCGCTTAACGAACTGAGCCACTCAGGCACCCTAGCAATTTCTTTTAAATACCTAAACATGAAGCCCCCATACAACTCAGCAATTGTACAACTGGACATTCATCCCAGAGAAACAGAGACCTATGTTCCCATAGAAATCTACACAAGAATGGTTATATTAGCTTTATTCATATTAGCCCCAAACTGTAAATACCTGAAACATCGTTCATCAGAATAATTAAACAAGCTGTGGTATATCCATTAACATACCATACTGAACAATAAAAAGCAACGGAGCTACTGATATATTCAACAAACTGGATGAATCTCCAAAGAATCATGTTGAGTGAGAAAAAAACCCAAAGTCAAAAAGTTACATGGTTTTTGCTTCCATTTATACAGCATCCCTGAAATGACAAAATTACAGAACTGGATGATACATCAGTGCTTACCAGGAACTAAGCCTGGAGGGAGCAATGAAGCAGGTGTAGCTATAAAAAAGGCACTATGGAAAAAAAAAAAAAGGCATCATGATGGAATTATTCTGATGGAATTATTCTGTTAACTGTATAAATTTCAATAACCTATCCTATAGTTCTTAAAAGAAATTAACACTGGGGATACTCAGTAGATGGTGTACAAGATCTCTTTGTGTTATTTCTTACACCTGCATGTGACTCTACATAAAAGGCTTAATTAAAAAATAACTGTAAATGAACAATCTGAATGGGAAATTAAGACAACAATTGCAGGGGCACCTGGCTCAGTCAGAAGAGCACGTGACTCTTGATCTTGGGGTCATGAGTTTGAGCTCCAATGCTGGGTACAGAGATTACTTAAAAACTTAAAACAATACAATTGCATTTATCAGGGGGCCTGGGTGGCTCAGTTAAGCGTCTGACTCTTGATCTCAGCACAGGTCTTGATCTCAGGGTCATGAGTTCAAGCCCCGCATTGGGCTCCACACTGGGTGTGGAGTGTACTAAAAAATAAGTAACTACATTCATAATAGTGTCAAAAAAAATTTTAGGAATAAACTTATCCAGAGAGACAAAGAACTTGTACGCTGAAAACTACAAAATGTGGCTAAAAGTAAAGACTGTACAAACATAAAGACATCCTATGCTCATGGATTGAAAGACCATGTTGTTGAGATGTCCTTATTATCCAGAGCAATCTACAGATTCAATCTATCAAAATTCCAGTATTTTGGGGGTGCCTGGGTGGCTCAGTTGGTTAAGGGTCTGCCTTCACTTCAGGTCGTGATCCCAGGGTCCTGGGATCGAATCCCACATCGGGCTCCCTGCTCCGTGGGGAGCCTGATTCTCCCTCTGCCTCTCTCTCTCATTCTGTCTCTCATGAATAAATAAATAAAACCTTTAAAAAAAAAAATTCCAGTATTTTGGGACGCCTTGGTGGCTCAGTCAGTTAAACGGCTGCCTTCAGCTCGGGTCATAATCCCAGAGTCCTGGGATAGAGTCCCACATCCGGTTCCTTGCTCTCCCTGCCACTGCCCCTGCTGTGTGCTCTCTCACTCTAACAAATAAATAAAACCTTAAAAAAAAAAAATCCAATGTTTCATGTAGAAATAGAAAAACACATTCCTAAAATTCATTTGTATTTCAAGGGACCATGAATAGCCAAAACAACACTGAAAAAGAACAAAGTTGGGGAACTCATACTTCTTCATTTTAAAACTTACTACAAAGCTACAGTAATCAAAATGGTGTGGTACTAGCATAACCAGGAGATGTATAGAGCAAAAGAAAAAAACAGAGAGCCCAGAAATAAATCCTCACATACACAGTTGAACGATTTTTTTTCTAGTATTTTATTATTTATTTGACACAGAGAGAGAGAGCGAGAGAGCAAGAGAGCACAAGCAGGGGAAGCTGCAGAAGAAGAGGGAGAAGCAAACTCCCTGTAGAGCAGGGAGCCCAGTGCAGGCCTCGATCCCAGGACTCTGGGACCATGACCTGAGCCGAAGGCAGATGTTTAACCGACTGAGCCACCCAGGTACCCCAGTCAAATGATTTTCAACAAGAGAGCCAAAACAATTCTTTTCAACAAATGTTGCTGGGAGCGCATGAGTGGTTCAGTCGGTTAAGCGTCTGCCTTCGGCTCAGGTCATGACCCCGGGGTCCTGGGATCAAGCCCCGCATTGGGCTCCCTGCTCAGCAGGAAGCCTGCTTCTCCTCTCCTACTCCCCCCCCCCACTTGTGTTCCCTCTCTCACTGTGTCTCTGTCAAATACATAAATAAAATCTTTATTAAAAAAAAGTAGATGCAAAAGAGAAGAGGGAAGGACTGATTTTATCTGATATCTCATATACAGACTTATAAAGCTAGAGTAATTTTTGGAATTGTGGTGCTGGCACAAAGGTAAGACAAATCAAAAGAACAGAACAGAAAGCCCAGAATCAAATCTATATATACAGAAACTGCTGATTTAACGATACAGTACCACTGTACAGCAAAAGAGGGAAGAATAATGTTAAAACTGGATGTTCCTGGGGTGCCTGGATGGCTCAGTTGTTGAGCATCTGACTCTTGCTGTCACTTCAAGTCATGATCTCAGGATGGTGGGTTAGAGCCTCAAGTCCAGCTCAGCCCTCAGCAGGGAGTCTGCTTGAGATTCCCTCTCCCTAGCCCTCTGCCCCTGCCCCGGCTCGCACACTCTCTCCCTCTCTCAAATAAATAAATAAATCTCAAAAAGAAAAAGTTAACATATATGTTATTTCCCCACATTTTACCTATACACAAAATGAAATTCAGATGAGTTGGTTACAGACTAAATGTAAGGAGGAGGGAGAAAACATTCCTTCAGAAGATTATATAGGAAAATAATTTCAGGACCTCAAGTTAGGAAGATTTCTTTAACAGGTCACAAAAAGCACTAACCACAAAAGAAAGAAAAAACTGAAAATTTTTTACTACATTGAAATTAAGAACTTTTCCTTAAAAGAATAAAATAAATGAAAGGGCCAGCCAGGTGGCTGGTTAGCTTCTTTGGTCAGAATGTGGCACTAACATCACCGTCTCAGGTTTGATTCCCCAAACAGGCCAAGAGGGGCATCAGTTCTCTTATTTACAAAGAAAATAAATTTTTTAAGAACGCTAAAATAAATGAACCACTAACATGGAGAAGCCATATGCAAGTTACAAGTGAGAAAAGCCATATGGCCTACAAATATACAAAAAGGGACTTACTGTCATTAGTAATCAGAAAATGGCAAATTAGAACCACAATGAGATACTACCATACAACTACCAAAATGACTAGTTGAAAAGACTGGCATACTAAGCTCTGGTTAAGCACTGGTAGAAAAAAGAAACCATTCAATGCTGGGAAAGTAAACCACTTCTGAAAATGAACTGGCCTTCCTGATAGCATCACACCTCCACTTCTAAGTATATACCTGGAGCAGGGTTTCTAAAACTTTTCTGACCATGAACCACTTTAAGAAATATGTTTTGGGGCACCTGCGTGGTTCAGTCGTTATGCGTCTGCCTTCGGCTCAGGTCATGATCCCAAGGTCCTGGGATCGAGTCCCGCATCAGGCTCCCTGCTCCGCGGGAAGCCCGCTTCTCCCTCTCCCACTCCCTCTCTCGCTGTGTCTCTCTCTGTCAAATAAATAAATAAAATCTTAAAAAAAATATGTGTATATATGTTTCATATTTGAAACTTGTATACATATATAGGATACTGAAAATGCAGTGAATTTTCTTCTGTTCTAGTTCATTCTTTAATGTTGGTTGCTCCCTACCAATCTGATTTTATGACCCTTTTTGGAGCACACCCAGCAGTTTGAAGAGTACTGAGCTAAAGAAATTCCTGCACACATACAAAAATATTCACAATAGTTTTCATAATGCAAAACACTTGACAAAAATCTGTATGTCTGTCAAGAACAGCATAGATAGTACATAATTCACATCCTGAAATATTATACAACAATGAAAATGAATCAACTATAGCTACATGCACCAAACAGATAAATCTCAAAAATATACTGTGAATAAAAAAAAAAATCATTAAAGTATTATTCTATTTATATAAAATTATAACTGTCACAACTAATAATATGTTGTGGAGAAATAAAGCTGAAGAGGGGGGCCTCGGTGGCTCAGTTGGTTAATCATCTGCCTTCAGCTCAGGTCATGATCTCAGGGTCCTGGGATCAAGCCCCACATCAGGCTCCCTGCTCAGCGGGGAGTCTGCTTCTCCCTCTGCCTCTCCCCACCACTCATGCTCTCTCTCTCAAATAAACAAAATCTTGAGGCACCTGGGTGGCTCAGTCGTTAAGCGTCTGCCTTCGGCTCAGGTCATGATCTCAGGGTCCTGGGATCGAGCCCCACATCGGGCTCCCTGCTCAGCGGGAAGCCTGCTTCTCCCTTTCCTGCTCCCCCCGCTTGTGTTCTCTCTCTGTCAAATAAATAAATAAAATCTTAAAAATAAATAAATAAATAAAAATAAAAAATAAATAAAATCTTTTTAAAAAATAAAGAAAAATTTAAAAAAGAAAACGAAAGAAAAGAACAATACAAAACTCAAAGTGTTTCCTTTGGAGGAAGTGGAAAATGTGATCAGAGAGAGGCACACAGAGGTCAAAGGTATGCACAATGCTCTTCTTCATAAGCTTGGTTGATGAGTACATGGATATTCATTTTCTTACTTCATTTTAATTGTCCATCTACTGGCTATACTCCCTTTTCTTTGAATCATATGTCTTACAACTAAAAATAAGTTAAAATCCTACATACACACACACACACACACACAAATTAAAATGCATAAGACTGGGGTGCCTGAGTGGCTCAGTCAGTTAAGCATCCAACTCTTGGGTTTCAGCTCAGGTCAGGATCCCAGCATCATGAGATCAAGCCCCATGCTGGGCTCCACACTCAGCATGGAGTCTGCTTGATATTCTCTCCATTTGCCTCTGTCCCTCCTTCCCACTCATGCACTCTCTCAAATAAAATAAATAAATAAAATCTTTAAACAAATAAAATGCATAAGGTTGGTCCAAAGAAATGAAAAGTGTTTGTTTGGATAAGAGTGAAATCTTAATCCTCTTAAGGCCTATAATATATGCCTTCAAATGACAAAAGAAACATACTTCAACATGTTATCCATATATCAAAGATGACCAGAGGATAGAGTGTGTTTCAGAGAGAAAACTCAACACTTCCTAAAAAAATCAGTTACCAAAAGCAGTCAAACATCCATAAAATGAATAATATGTTGCCAAAAAAGTGAAGATAAAAAAAACTGGGCGCACCTGGGTGGCTCAGTCCGCTAAGCGTCTGACTCTTGATTTCAGTTCAGGTCATGATCTCAGGGTTGCGAGGTCAGGATCCCTGCTGGGCATGGAGCCTGCTTAAGAGTCTCTCTTTCCCCTGGCCCTCTGTCCCTCCCCACCTCCTTCTCTTAAAAAAAAAAAAAAAAAAAAAAAACTTCTGGAATGTTGAAGTAAAACAAAACTTTTGCAGAGATACAGCTCATCTAAATTTCTCCTTCCTAACTTTAATGACAAAGGAAATGAAGTAGGAACAAGTTAAAATAAGGGCGCCTGGGTGGCTCCGTTGGTTAAGCGACTGCCTTCGGCTCAGGTCATGATCCTGTAGTCCCGGGATCGAGCCCCACATCGGGCTCCCTGCTCAGCGGGGAGTCTGCTTCTCCCTCTGACTCTCCCCCCTCTCATGCTCTCTCTCTCAAATAAATAAATAAAATCTTTAAAAAAAAAAAAGAGGTTAAAATATACACATACAATGGCAGAAACTAAAAAACCTCAGGGAAAAATCCAACCATGAAGGAAATTGTCCTTATAACTAATAATATACAGGTGACCCTTGAACAACATGGAGGTTATAGGTGCCAACTCCACAAGAGTCAAAAATCCACACCCAAACTTCTGAATTCCCCAAGAACTTAACTAGTAATAGCCTACTGTTGACTGGAAACCTTACCAGAATAGTGAACATATATTTTATATGTATTAAATACTGTATTCTTACAATAAAGTTAGAAAAAAGAAATATTAAGACAAGTGTAAGGAGGGGTGCCTAAGTGGCTCAGTCAGTTAAGCGTCTGACTCAGGTCCTGAGTTCAAGCCCCGCATTTGGCTCCACGCTGGAGCCTACCTTTAAAAAAAAAGGAAAGAAAAGCATAAGGGGAAAAAAATACATTTATAGTACTGTATTTATTTAAAAAGTCCAAGTATAAGTGGACCAGACAACTGAAACCCATTGCTCAAGGGTCAACTGTACCACACTGAGGCTATTTCATTTTTCTCCTGTTCTAAAATAACATCAAGATGAAGATGTTCACATATACATGTGTAAGAACACTTCTGGTTACCTGCTTGAACTAGAATCTGTAGTGCAGCACTTAAAACCATCATTTCTGGAGTTCCCAGGGTTCAAAACCTGGTGTACTCACCGAACAAATTACTAAACCTCACTAGGCCCCAAGTTGCCTCATCATTTAAAAACAAGACATACAAACAGTACCTATTACATGGTCCTGTTGAGAGAGTAAAATAATATATTCCTTCATATAAAGCACCTGAACTTAGCACATAAACAGAGCTTCATGCTATTCTGCAGGAGGAAACTGAGGCCTAGAAGATAAACTTGCCCAGTCACAGATCTAGTCCATCTGACTCCAAGCCTGTGATCTTAACATTACTACTGTACTGCCTGAAATGTCTCCAGGTGAAATTATGGATTTTCTCTACTTATCTTCCTTTCCCCAATTATCCAAAAATAAGCATGCCTGCACTTAGTATACAAAAATCAGAGCAAATTTTCTTAAGACAGAGAATAATACTTTGCACTTTGGGACTTAGAGAACAGAAAAGCACTGATGGCAACTGAGAATAACACATAGAAAGTCATCTTTTGGAGTTATTTGTCTGCTCATAGCTATGTAAAGGACAGACTAGAAAAAGTGATTAATAAGAGAGGTAAGAACAATACAAATGAGGAAAGAAGAGTTTACATCTTGTTAGGGCAGCTATAATCTCTAGCTGGCTCCAGAACAATTCCCTCACTTTTTTTTTTTCTTTTTTTAGTTTAAGTAATCTCTACACCCAACATGGGGCTCGAACTCATGACCCCAAAATCAAGAGCTGCATGCTCTTTCAACTGAGCCAGCTAGGTGCCCCATAATACCATAACTTTCTGGCCCTACTGCGTAACTGCAGAAGTAGACTTTTTTAAGTAAACTCTGCACCAACATGGGGCTCAAGCTCATGAGCCTGAGATCAAGAATTGCAATACTCTACCAACCAAGCTAGCCAGGAGCCCCCAGACTTTTATTATTGCTGGGGATAGGGGCATTGGAGAAGGGTGTTTACCCAGCCATATTCCATGCATAAATTAACTGTGTCAGGGGTGCCTGATCTGCTCAGTTGATAAAGCATGCAACTTGGGGTCATGAGTTCAAACCTTTTAAAAAAAAAAAGTGTGGGGCGCCTGGGTGGCTCAGTCGGTTAAGCGTCTGCCTTCAGCTCAGGTCATGACCCCAGCATCCTGGGATCGAGCCCCGCATTGGGCTCCCTGCTCAGCGGGAAGCCTGCTTCTCCCTCTCCCCCTGCTTGTGTTCCCTCTCTCGCTGTCTCTCTGTCAAATAAATAAAATCTTTAAAAAAAAGTGTAACTGTGAAGTACAATCCTTTTAGTAAAAATACTATGGACCAGAAAAAGAAGTCTCCCTCCACGAACAGTTAGGAAACACTATAGGAAACTGAAAACAACCATATTTGCTTTGGAGGAGATGATCTTGAAACAGAGGTGGACTGTACTGAAAAGGGGAGAAGTTACCATAAGTATGTGTAATGTGCTACATTTTATACAAAAGGAATAAAAACAAGACTCTATATATGTAAAGCACATACATATATAAACTAGGAAAATGAATAAAAAAATAGTAACAATGGGAAGTTTGGAAGCAAACCTAGGCAAATAAAAGGTTTAGGAGGAAAAACTTTCCCTGTTTATCTTTTGTTCTGTTTTTTCAAAGATTTTATTTTTAAGTAATCTCTACACCCCATGTGGGGCTTGAACTCACAACTCCAAGATCAACAGTCTCAAGCTCCACCAACTGAGCCGAACCAGGCACACCTACTGTTTTATCTTTTTTTTTTTTTTTTAAGACTTTATTTGAGAGAGAGCAGCACAAGCGGGGGAAGGGAAGGCAGGCGGGGGAGAGATGGAGAGGGAGACTCCCTGCTGAGCAGGGAACCTGATGGTGAGCTTGATCCCAGGACCCTGAGATCATGACCTGAGCTGAAGTCAGACGCTTAACTGACTGAGCTACCCAGGCACCCCACTATTTATCTTTTTTTTTAACCATTTCAATGTATTGCCTTACCAAAAACTAAATAAGTTAATTTAAGCTGTTATAATAATTTAGACAAAAAAATCAAAGCTTAAATTATGCCAGTAACTACAGTGAGAAATAAAATTTAAGATGCCTAAAATACCTAAAAAGAGATATCCAGAAGGTAATTGCAAATATGGATCTGAAGGCTGGAATAAAATTGTTTAGGTGATATTGATGCTTAAAAGATCCCCAAGCATGCATAAGTTTTCATAGGGTAATCAAATAAACAAGCGAGAAAAGCAATCATGTAACTTAGATTTTAAGGAAGTAATGCCAAACAGGAAATCAAAAGGAAATGTTTAAAGAGTTAAGAGAAGAAAGGAGCTTCCCAAAAGTCATAAGAAGAGAGAGTTGCAATGGAGTGATCACAGTTTTTGCAATGGCACTAGTGATCACAGAGCAATGGAGTAATCACAGCTTTAAATGCTGAAAGTGGATCAAATAGAATGAAAATTGAAAAAATTTTGGATCTGCCCATTAAACAGCAGAATCAATGGTGGTGGACTTAAGAGCCAAATGTAATGGTATCAAAGGTGAATGACAGGAGTTTGTGACATCTTATGCACTTATTTACACCCAAACTTTTTTCAGAAAAGGATTTGAGGCAGCCTCCAGATAAACAACCTGTATTATAACAACAAAAAGTAGAAAAATGAACATTGAAAGCCAGTATGAAGGACATCCCCCTGATTTAGGGAAACTGCTCTTACCCCTGACTCCAACTATGTAGCTCTAGTGAGGGTTGCCATTCATAGTACCCTCCCCACTCCAGCCACAGGGATGGTAGGTACATGATCCAAGACAGGCCAATCAGAGTCCTTCCCAGGATTCTTCAAGAGAGCCCCTTCTTCTGGTAGAAGGGGCTGGGAAGATGAGAGCCAAGAGCTGCCAGCAGTCATGGTTCCAGCCTCATGAAGTAGAGTCTGTAGTATGAGAGAATGAAATCAACACGCAGAGAAACAGAGATAAGAGGTGAAGTCCTAAACCCCACAGGAGGAGGAGGAAGAAATAAATATACTAGTAATCAGATTAATACAACTGATGTAACTAAAGACCAGATTTGGTTCTAGGCTGCCTGACAGCCAGAACAAAAAGAAAAACAGAATGCATATCCAGGAGCTAGCAAAAAGGAGGAAATATACCAGGAGTCAATTTTCCTGAAGCTAAATTATTAAAAGAATTTCTAGTACATGGACTTCTATACAAGGGTCACTGAAAGAAAAAATGGACAAGTGTCCATGATGAGAATATTATAGCAAATGCAGATTTCATATGCTATTGCTTAAAATGACAATTAAGTTGTATCTCAATCATTATGCACAACTAAGAGACTAGCCTATAGAAGACAACTGAAGCAGAGTTATCAACTACAGCTTTATTCTTCCAGGAAGCTTGCTAATAAAAGAGAAAAGACAAAAAATGAAAGGTGAAAAATGTAAAGGGAAAGTAGAATCTATGGGAAAATTCAAAAAGAATTAACTAAAAATCTAACTGTAAATAGTGAAATTCCAGCAAACATCTAGCTCAAAGAATATTGAATAACCAGGTTTGTCATCCGAAACAGATGACTGGAAGATTTCCCTCTCAATAAGCTAACCAGCTGGTGGTCTCTTAATAAAAGAATCCAGTTAGATCACCTATAACGAAGCCAATCAGCAACAATCCCTGCCCACACACACAGAGCTTCCAATCAACTCATTAGGAGTTTGTCTTAAATTCAAATAGGTGGGGCGCCTGGGTGGCTCAGATGGTTAAGCGTCTGCCTTCGGCTCAGGTCATGATCCCGGGGTCCTGGGATCGAGTCCCGCATCAGGCTCCCTGCTCCTTGGGAGCCTGCTTCTCCCTCTGCTTCTCTCTCTCTCTCTCTCTCTCCTCCTCTGTCTCTCATGAATAAATAAATAAAATCTTTAAAAAAAAAAAAAATTCAAATAGGTGGCTAAGAGTCACCACATTTTTAAACTAGGTCTCTAACAAGACATGCCAAAACAATGATACAAGGAATTCTGAGGAAAGGAGTCCCAGGAGCAGACGAAAACTTCAGAAAACTGAGACAAAACAAAACAAAAAAACCTTCTGACTAATATCCTCACAGTTAAGAGAAAAATAGCATGCAAAAGATATTCCATATTCATGGAATGGAAGAACCAATATTGTTAAAATATCCTTACTACCCAAAGCAGGCCACAATTCCTGACAAAAATAGCAACATGCTTCACATAACTACAATAAAACTAAAATTTGTACGGAACCACAAGACTCCAAATGGCCAAAGCAATCTTGGGAAAGAAGACCAAAGCTGGAGGTATCACAATCCCAGATTTTAAGATATACAATGCTATAATAATCAAAACAGTATGGTACTGGCACAAAAACAGACACACAGATCAGTGGAACAGAACAGAGAGCTCAGAAATAACCCCACACTTTTATGGTCAATTAACCTACAACAAAAGAAGCAAGAATATACAATGGGGAAAAGACAGACTCTTCAACAAAGGGTGCTGGGAAAACCTGACAGCAACATGCAAAAGAACAAACCTGGACCACATTCTTAGTCACACACAAAAATAAACTCAAAATTGATTAAAGACCTCCATGTGAGGCCTGACACCAGAAAACTCTTAGAAGAAAACATTGGCAGTTAAAATCTTTGACATCAGCCATAGAAACATTTCTCTAGATATGTCTCCTCAGGCAAGTGAAACAAAAGCAAAAATAAATCACTGGACTACATCAAAATAAAATGCTTTTGCACAGCAAAGAAAACCCTCAACAAAATGAAAAGGCAACCCACTGAATGGGAGAAAATATATGCAAATGATGTATCTGATAAGGGATTAATATTCTAAATATATAAAATATATAAATATATAAATACATAAAAAATAGGGGCACCTGGCTGGCTCAGTAGATGGAGCATGTGACAATCTCAGGGTTATGAGTTTAAGGCCCATATTGAGTGTAGAACCTACTTAAAAAAATAAAAAATAAAAATTAAAAAAAATAAGATAAAAAAATAAATAAAAAAAAATAAAAAAGATATACAAAATTGGGCGCCTGGGTGGCTCAGATGGTTAAGCGTCTGCCTTCGGCTCTCATGATCCCAGGGTCCTGGGGTCGGAGTCTCGCGTCGGGCTCCCTGCTCCTTGGGAGCCTGCTTCTCCCTCTGCCTCTCTCTCGCTCTCTCTTTCATGAATAAATAAATAAAATCTTTAAAAAAAAAGAACTTCTACAACTCAACACCAAAATATCCAATTAAAAAATGAGCAGGGAGGGGCGCCTGGGTGGCTCAGTCGTTAAGCGTCTGCCTACGGCTCAGGTCATGATCCCGGCGTTCTGGGATCGAGCCCCACATCGGGCTCCCTGCTCCACGGGAAGCCTGCTTCTCCCACTCACACTCTTGCTTGTGTTCCCTCTCTCGCTGTCGCTCTGTCAAATAAATAAATAAAATCTTTAAAAAAAAAAAATGAGCAGGGGGGAAAAAGAAAGAGCAGAGCCGGGGGCACCTGGGTGGTTCAGTCAGTGGAGTGTGCGACTCTTGATCTCAGGGTCTAGAGTTCAAGCCCCACAGTGGGTACAGAAATTACTTAATAAAATCTTTTTTGGGGCACCTGGGGTGGTTCAGTTGGTTAAGGGACTGCCTTCAGCTTCGGTCATAATCCCAGGGTCCTGGGATCGAGCCCCGCACTGGGCTCCCTGCTCATTGGGAAGCCTGCTTTTCCCTCTCTTCGATCCCCCTGCCTGTGCTCTCCTGCTCTCTATCAAATAAATAAATAAAATCTTTAAAAAAAAATAAAAATTTTAAGATTTTATTTATGTGAAAGCAAGAGTGGATGAGCGAGAGAGAGAGAGCATGCCAACACAGAAAGAGAATGAGAAGCAGACTCCCCACCGAGCAGAGAACCCAATGCCAGGCTTAATCGCAGGACCCCAGGACCATGACCTGAGCCAAAGACAGATGCTTAACCAACTGAGCCACCAAGGCATCCCACCCATTTTTTTTATTATTTTTTTTAAAGATTTTACTTTTAGGGGCATCTGGGTGCCCCTAAATATATGCCTCTAAAATATAAATAAATAAATAGTACCTGAAATAGATATTTTTCCAAATAAGACATACAGATGGCCAACAAACACATGAAAAGATGCTCAACATCACTCATCATCAGGGAAATGCAAATTAAAACCACAATGAGATTATCACTTTACACTAGTCAGAATGGCTAGTATCAAAAACACAAGAACTAACAAGTGCTGACAAGGATATGGAGTAAAGGGAAAACTTGTGCATGGCTGGTGGGAGAATAAATTGGTGCAACCACTGTGGAAAACAAAATGGAAGTTCCTCAAAAATTAAAAATAGATTACCATGGGGCACTGGCATCTGACTCTTGATTTCAGCTCAGGTCACAATATCACAGTCGTGACATCAAGCCCTGCGTCAGGCTCCACACTTAGAGGGAAATCTGCTTGAGATTCTCTCCCCTCTCTATCCCTCCCCCAACCTGAGCATATGCTCTTCTCTCTCAAAATAAATAAATAAAATCTTTAAAAAAAAAAAAAAGATTAGCATACAATCCAATAATTCCACTATTGAATATTTACCAAGAGAAAATGAAAACACGAATCCAAAAAAATATATGCACCTTTATGTTTATTGCAACATTATTTACAATAACCAAGATATAGAATCAATTCAAGTGTCCATGGATAAATGAATGAATAAAGAACATGTAGTGTGCGTACACACATACAAACACACAATGAAGTATAACTGAGCCATAAAAAAAGAATGAGATCTTGCCATTTGCCAAAACAGGGATGGATCTAGAGAGTATTATGTTAAGTGAAATAAGTCAGAAAAAGACAAATATCATACAACAAATGAACAAAGAAAATAAGCAAAACAAACCCCTAAATCCAAAAACTGGTGGTTGCCTGAGGGAATGGGCAAAATGGGTGATGGGGGAGTAGGAGATACAGGCCTCTAGTTTGGAATGAATAAGTCACAAGGACGAAAAGGTACATCATAAGGAATACAGGCAGTGACTGTGTGTAACAGTGTTATATACAGTGACAGATGATAGCTAATACTCAGGAAGAGAACAGCACACCACAGACAGTTGTGGAATCACTACGCTGTACCTCGGAAAAGAATCTAACAGTATGCGTCAACTACACTCCAATTAAAAAAAAAAAAAGATACTATATCCAAGAAATAAAAACAAATGTAAAAAATAAAGAACATAGAGTATAATAGACTAGAAATTTAAGTGAAGGGTTAGAAGACAAAGTAAGGAACTGCCTCAGAAAGTGGGGAAAAAAACCAGATAATTTAAACACAAAATATTAAAAATTGGAAAATTAGTTCAAAATTCCAATATCCAAATAAAAAACCATACAGAAAAAGAGTAACAGAACTAAGCAAATCATCAAAGAAATAATCAAAATAATTTTACCATTAACTGAACTTATGTTCCCTAACATGATCTGCCAAATCAAAAGGGCTACTGTGTGCCCTGTACAATGAGTGAGGGGAAACATGCTACCATGAAAAATATCAGAAATAACCTGGATTAAAAAAAAAAAAAACACAAAATCCAGAGAAAACAATCATATACAATACAAAGTATTAGAAATCAGAACTTTACTGGATCTCTAACAGAAACACTGAACCTAAAAAGCAAATCACCAAAATTCTGAAAGAAAATGATTTCCAGGGGCACCTGGGTGGCTCAGTCAGTTAAGCATCTGCCTTCGGCTCAGGTCATGATCCCAGGGCCCTGCTCAGTGGAGAGCCTGCTTCTCCCTCTCCCTCTGCCCCTCCCCCACTGCTCGTGCACTCTCCCTCCAGGCTGTCTCTCAAATAAATTAATAAAATCTTAAAAAAAAAAAAGATTTCCAACCAAGAATTCTACAGTCAGCCAAACTACCATTCAAGATGGTAAAGCTACCAATTTTATCAAACATGCAAAACCTTTAAAAAATTATTTCTCACACACTATTTCCTATGAAGCTACTAGAGGTGCCCACTAAAACAAGAAAATAAACCATTAAAGATGAAACGGGGGAATGAAGCGTTATAAAACAGAATCTAAAATAAGCAAGAAATAAAGAAACTCCCCCAAGACGATAGTGAGGGAAAGATCCAGGCCTAAAGAGAAACCAGCCCAAATGACAGCAGGGAGATGGTACCCAGAAGGTCTACTAGTTTAAAAAGGAAAGGAGGAAGAAGGAAAAATGGAAGAGGAGGGAGAGGAGGAGACAGAAGGAAGAGAAGAGGGAAGAAGAGAGAAGGACAGAGGAAGAGGGGAAGAAGATGGAAAGAGAGGAGGAGAAAAAAGGGAGAGAGGAAAAGGAAAAGGAATTAATTGCAAATTTTATTAATAGACTACCTGATTCATTAATCAGTTGGGAGTTTTTTTTTTTTAAAGATTTTATTCATTTATTTGAGAGAGAGAGAGAGAGAACATGAGAGGGGGAAGAGTCAGAGGGAGAAGCAGACTCCCCGCTGAGCGGGGAGCCCGATGCGGGACTCGATCCTGGGACTCCAGGATCATGACCTGAGTTGAAGGCAGTCGCTTAACCAACTGAGCCACCCAGGCGCCCGGGAGATTTTTTTTTTTTAAGATTTTATTTATTTATTTGACAGAGACAGAGTAACCACAAGTAGGGGGAGTAGCAGGGAGAAGGAGAGGGAGAAGCAGGCTCCCTGCTGAGTGGGGAGCCCGACACGGGGCTCAATCCCAGGGCCCTGGGATCATGATCTGAGCCGAAGGCAGATGCCTAACGACTGAGCCACCTAGGCACCCAATCATTTGGAAGATTATATGAAGCAGCAATTAGACGATATACAAAGATTTAGCCTTAAATAAAGAATATAAGAAGATGCCTGGGTGGCTCAGTCGGTTGAGCATCTGCCTTTGGCTCAAGTCATGGTCCCAGGGCCGGGGATCAAGTCCCACACTGGGCTCCCTGCTCAATGGGGAGCCTGCTTCTCCCTCTGCCTGCCACTCCCCCTGCTTGGGCTCGCTCATGCTCTCGCTCTCTGACAAATAAAATCTTAAAAAATAAATAAAATCTTAAAAGTATTAAAAAAAGAATACAAAGAAAATGAAAATAGATTATTAATCCCAGGGAACTAAAAAAAATACAAAAAAACAATCAGTATACTTTTGGCTCACAAATAAACTAAATATTTAAATAGTAATAATAGTGTAAATATTACTGTTTAACACCACTGATTCAATGAAAATTTGTGATATACTGAAAGGCAACTACTAAAACTGATATGTCAAGAAAAGCTGCTTATAGGGGCGCCTGGCCGGCTCAGTTGGTAGAGCACACAACTCTTAATCCTGGGATTGAGCTCAAACTCCATGCCAGGTTTGGAGATTACTAAGAAAAACAAACTTCAGGGGCGCCTGGGTGATTCAGTTGGTTAAGTATCTGCCTTCAGCTTAGGTCATAATCTCAGGGCCCTGGGATCAAGCCCCATGTCAGGCTCCCTCCTCAGTGGGGAGCCTGCTTCTCCCTCTCCCTGCTACTCCACCTGCTTGTGCTCTCTCTAAAAAATAAATAATCTTAAAAAAAAAAAAAATATGCAAGTAAATACCAGAAGGAGCAGCCAAAAGAGGCTGCTTCTGAAAAATGAGATTAGGGTTCAAGCAGCAAGGTACTGCTTTATTTGTGTGAGAGAAGTTTTCAGTAATACCTGACTTTGACTATGCATTTATCACTTTGATAAACATAGAAATTATATCTTAAAAAAAATTAAATCTAATCTAAAAAAAAGGAATAAATAGATACCATATGCTGGGCAAGGTATCAATACATTCCTATGATTTCATTTCTCTTACTAGTTACACAGGCAGGTTAGAAAAGAATAAAACAAGTATTAAGCACGTACTTCATGTCAGACATGCTAGGCTTTTCTCATAGTAAAAGAAGAATCAAGAGAGACAACAGAAATTGGCCATTTACTATTTTATCTATGGTGGTAAGCACTAAATCTGTTAGCTTTCTAAAGCACCTCTTTTAAAGCTACAAAGGCAAATATTAAATATGAATCAGCAATAGGAGAAAAAAATGCTAGCAGATGTTTAACTCTGAAGGCATTCCATTTAAAGTATGCAAGCTAAACAGCTTGTATAGAAATAAAATTATGAAATTTTTTTTTTTTATTTAATTGACAGAGAGAGACAGAGAGAGAGGGAACACAAGCAGGGGGAGTGGGAGAGGGAGAAGCAGGCTTCCCGCCGAGCAGGGAGCCCGATGCGGGGCTCGATCCCAGGACCCTGGGACCATGACCAGAGCTGAAGGCAGTTGCTTAACCAACTGAGCCACCCAGGCGCCCAAAAATTATGAAATTTTAAAACTGCAACTGCCTCTTGCACTCAGAAATCGAAGATAAATAACTTTGAAAGCAATTTTTAACTATGTACATAAAGGTTAATTTCCAGGCAGCAGAAATAAAAAAGAAAAGCTAAAAAGATGAACATTAGTTGAAGCTGAGGCAGTCAATGAAGGTATCAGATCTAATATGTAC
Source organism: Callorhinus ursinus (assembly GCF_003265705.2). Classification (NCBI taxonomy): domain Eukaryota; kingdom Metazoa; phylum Chordata; class Mammalia; order Carnivora; family Otariidae; genus Callorhinus; species Callorhinus ursinus. Next base: position 4,638,658 of record NW_027397125.1, read on the forward strand.
CCCTAGAGATTGGAACTGACTATGACACTAGCCCAGACCCTAGACACACAGACAAAACAATTTCTAACTGTGTTCCCTGCACCAGGACAGGAGCTGTTAAGGGCCTATTATACAACCAAAGGGGAATTTATTAGAGAAAAACATGGCCTAGACCAGTAAGACTAGAGAAACTGCACTGAAGTGAGATGCCAGTTCTGGACATCAGGAGAGGGATCCCTCTAGAAAAACCAGAAACTCAAGCCCGTGCTGAGAGAGTGTGGGGCCCAAAATCCATTATCTAAAAGGTACCAGATTCCAGTCAAGAAACAAATTTAAAAATTAGTCTGGAGCAGTGAACTTCAGTAGGCAAAATCTGACAGAGTCGGCGGGTTACCACCCCAAAACCATTCTACCATTCTTCCCTACTAACAAAACACCAATTTTATTCAGTTCTTCAACTGACCCATATTTTGAAGTCTAACAATTAAAAGCCAGTAAAACTAAGCATAACTTGTCGACTGGGACTTCAGGAAAACGTAAGAGAAGAAGTCAGCTAGGAGGAAAACCACTTTTAACTTTACCATCCCCCCCTTCTGCCTGGAACTTCTTTCTGCAGGTCACAATGACTGAAGTTCCAGCTGCCATGCTCTGACTGTGGGACAACCCTGAAAATGAAAACCATGTGCTAAGGTTGGCATAACAGGAAGACAAAAAAAAAAGCCTGACCCCAAATGATGTCACAGAGCTGTCAAAAAGTTTTAAAAGGCCTTTTGAACTTTTAAATGAAAGAATTTGTAAATTTGTAAATTCCTAATTTGCAGAAGCTACTGTAATCTGATCTTTGTTAGGGGGCAAACATGGTTCTTCAGAGACCACAAACGCACAAACTCCCCACAGCAACATCTTCACCATGTTCCTAGAGGAACAGGAATCCAAAGAAGACAACAACTCCTGAGGATTAGCTCATAACCAAAAATTACAAAGTACATTAAGATGTCTACCACCAGCGTTAACAAAACAAATGAAAGAATTCTAAAATCTCTGGGGCGCCTGAGTGGCTCAGTTGGTTAAGCGACTGCCTTCGGCTCAGGTCATGATCCTGGAGTCCCGGGATCGAGTCCCGCATCGGGCTCCCTGCTCGGCGAGGAGTCTGCTTCTCCCTCTGACCCTCTTCCCTCTCGTGCTCTCTCTCTCTCATTCTCTCAAATAAATAAATAAAATCTTTAAAAAAAAAAAGAGTTAACATTTAAAAAAAAGAATTCTAAAATCTCTGAAGTATTAAAATAAGTTTTTTTTAGTAATCTCTATGCCCAATGTGGGACTTGAACTCAAGACTTTCAGATCAAGAGTCGCATGCTCCACCAAGTGACCCAGCCAGGTGCCCTCAAAATAAGTATGTTTTAAATGTTCAAATAAGGGCGCCTGGGTGGCTCAGATGGTTAAGTGTCTGCCTTCAGCTCAGGTCATGATCCCAGGGTCCTGGGATGGAGTCCCGCATCAGCAGGGAGCCTGCTTCTCCCTCTGCCTCTCTCTCTCTCTTATGAATAAATAAAATCGTTTTAAAAAAATAAATGAATAAATAAATGTTCAAATAATAAAGGAATATCATCCATAAGGCAAAAATAGCAAAATATTATGAGGAAAAAAAGGCAAATTGAAAAATAAAATAGAAATTGTAGGTATGATTTACTCAGAAAAGAAATTCACTGACTGGGTTAACAATAAGCATAATTTCAAGACAGAGCTAAAGAGATTATCCATAATGGAGGGATAAAATAGAAAACATGAAAGAGAAATTAAAAGACAAAGAGGGGTGCCTGGGTGGCTCAGTCCATTAAGCGTCTGCCTTTGGCTCAGGTCATGATCCCAGGATCCCGGGATCGAGCCCAAGGTCGGGCTCCCTGCTCAGTGGGGGTCTGTTTCTCCCTCTCCCTGCTCTTGCTTGTGTGCGTGATCACTCTCTCTTGCTCTCTCTCTCCCTCTCAAATAAAATCTTCTAAAAAAGTTTTTTAAAAATGGGCGCCTGGGTGGCTCAGTTGGTTAAGCGACTGCCTTCGGCTCAGGTCATGATCCTGGAGTCCTGGGATCGAGTCCCACATCGGCTCCCTGCTCAGCAAGGAGTCTGCTCCTCCCTCTGACCCTCTTCCCTCTCGTGCTCTCTAAAAAAGAAAATTTTTTAAAGTAACAAAATACATGAAGAACAAGAATCCCAAGCATACACCTAAGTAACAGTTCCAGAAAAAAATTAAATAAGGTGATACTTGAAGAGAGAGCAGAAAATTTTCCAAGATGGAAAAAAACATTGAGTCCACAGGATGAAAAAGCAAATCAACTTTGAAGCACGATAAGCACTATGTCAACAGATTTTCTGTTTACCACAATTAGATACCAGAAGACAAACTAGAATAAGATCTTTACTTATAGGAAAACAACTATGACTCTAGAACTCAAACTAGCATAGATGAGAGCAAAACAATAACATTCTTAGACATAAAAAGACTAATATAGCTTGCTTACTACTTACTAGGCAAAGACTCTGGAGGGGAACACTAGAATTGTGTAATTAAAAAAAAAAAAGGAAATGACCCATAAAGCAGCAAGGGAAACAAACAGTTGAGCAAAACTTCAGTAATCTTAGGTCTAAATTACAAATACCTATTAAAAAACAACTGGGGCACCTGGGTGGCTCAGTCGGTTAAGCATCTGCCTTCAGCTCAGGTCATGATCCCAGGGTCCTGGGATGGAGCCCTGCATCGGGCTCCCTGCTCAGCGGGGAATCTGCTTCTCCCTCTGCCCCTCTCCCTGCTCCTTCTCTCTCTCCCTCACACTCTCTCTCAAATAAATAAATCTTTAAAAAAATAATAAATTTAAAAATTAAATTTAAAAAATTTTTTAAAACACACACACAACTACTAATTTGGGAAATTAAAAGGAAGGTGGAATTTGGGGTCAGTTAAGCGTCCCGACTCTTGATTTCATCTCAGGTCATGACCTCAGATCCAATTCATGCCGGGAGTGGTGCCTGCTTGGGATTCTCTCTCTCCCTCTCACCCTCCCCCCTTCAAACAAACAAATAAATCAGATGGAATTAAAATACAGACAGTAACAGATTTCGCAAGGGAAAGAGAGTGAATACAAGGAATCCTGAGAATACAAGGAATCCTGAGATCTTTGGTTGTATTACTTTTTGACTCATTAAAAATACAAAGTATGCACATTAAAATTTTAGGGCAATCACTAACAGAAAAGAAACAGAATATATACTCTCCAAATCAACACAGGGATTCAAAAAAAAAAAAAAAGGAATGGGGCACCTGGGTGGCTCAGTCAGTTAAGCATCTGCCTTGGGCTCAGGTCATGATCCCAAAGTTTTGGGATCAAGCCCCGCCATCAGGCTCCCTGCTCAGCGGGGAGTATGTTTCTCTCTCTCTGCCCCTCACCCCACTTGTGTTCTCTCTGTCTCTCAAATAAAATCCTTAAAAAAAATGTTTAAAAAAAAAAGGAATAAAGAACACTCAATCACTCCAACTGAAGGAAAAGAGAAAGAAAAAAGGCATGGTAAATAGAAAACAGAAAATAAAATTTTTGAAATAAGCCCAAATATACCAGTCACTATTATAACTGTAAACAAATTAAAACCTGCCTATTAAATACAGACTCTCAGATTACATGTTTTAAAAACACCAAGCTTTCTGGGACACCTGGGTGGTTCAGTTGGTTAAGCATCTGACTCCTAATCTGATTTCAGCTCAGCTCATTATCTCACTACTGTGAGATCGAGTCCCACCATTGGGCTCCGCACTTGGCGTGGAGCTGTTTAAGATTCTTTCTCTCTCCCTATCTTTCTGCCCCTCCCCCCACTATCTCTTCAAAAAAATAAATGAAAACACCAAGCTTCATTATGTCTACGTATATGTTCACTGCAGCACTATTTGTTATTGTGAAAAATCAGAAACCTAAAGGACAATCAATAAAGAAATTAAATTTAAAAACAAAAATTAAAAAAGGAAATTAAATTGTGGTACATTCTGTGACAAAACACTAAAAAGCAGATAAAGAATGAACTAAATCAGTATGTATTAATGCAGCTATATCCCAACTTGCAGAATATATATACAATACGATGCCATTCCTATAATACTAAACGATACTTATAAATACATATATGCAGTATAAAAACATAGACCGTGAGATACACACACACACACACACACACACACACACACACACACACAGAGGAATATTATTTGGCCATAAAAAAGAAGGAAATCATGCTGTTAGCAACAACACAGATGGAAGGCATTATGCTAAGTGAAACAAATTAGACAAATACAGATCTTCCTCAGTGTACAATGGAGTTATGTCCAAATAAACCCGTAAGTTGAAAATATAAGTTGAAAATGTATTTAATACACCTAACCTACCAAATATCATAGCCTAGCCTAGTGTGAAATGTGCTCACAACACTTAGCTTACAGCTGAGCAAAATCATCTTAACGCAGATCCTATTTTATAATAAGGTGTTGAATACCTTATGTAATTTATTGATGACTGCACTAAAAGTGAAAAACAGAGTGCTTGTAAGGGTAGAGAATGACTCTAAGCTATCTGTTGTTTGCCCTCCTGATCGAGTTGGCAGCTGACTGGCAGCGCTGGCTAGCTGCCACTGCCCAGCATCACAAGCGTATTATACTGCGTATCACTAGTCTGGGCAAAGATCAAAAACTAAGATTTGAAATATGGTTTCTTCTGAATACATACTGCTCTCACAGCACGGTAAAGTCAAAAAATCCTAAGTCAGGGGACCGTCTGTACTACATGACCTCACATACGTTTGGAATCTAAAAGAACCAGTCTCATAGAAACAGAAAACTGAGTCGCGGTTGCCAAAGGCAGTGGATGGTGGGTGGGGAAAAGGTGTGTGGTGGTCGATCAAAAGGTAAAAACTTTCAGTTATACGGTAAGTTCTGGAAGTGGAATATATAGCATAGTGACTATGATTAACAATACTGTATTGTGTATATGAAAGTTCTGTGTGTAAGTAAACTTTACACCCAACATGGGGCTTGAACTCACAACCGTGAGATTAAGAGTCCTATACTCTACCAACTGAGCCAAACAGGTGCCCCAAGAATAAATCTTAAAAGTTCTCATCAAGGGGCCCCTGGGGGCTCAGTCATTAAGTGTCTGCCTTCGGCTCAGGTCATGATCCCAGGGTCCTGGGACTGAGCCCCACGCAGGAGGCCTGCTTCTCCCTCTCCCACTCCCCCTGCTTGTGTTCCCTCCCTTGCTGTGTCTCTCTCTGTAAAATAAAATCTTAAAAAAAAAAAAATAGTTCTCATCAAAAGAAAAAATTGCAAGGGCGCCTGGGTGGCTCAGTTGGTTAAGCATCTGCCTTTGAGGGGAGCCTGCTTCTCCCTCTCCCTCTGTCCCTCCTCCCCACCCACCCAACCCACCCTAACCCATTAGTGCTCTCTCTTGCTACCTCTCTCTCAAATAAATCTTAAAAAAAAAAAATTTGCAACTATGTGAGAATAGATGTTAACTAAACTCATTTTAGTAATCACTTTGCAATATATGTATGTATATATATATATAAATCATTACATTGTATACCTTAAATCAATACCATGTCACAGGTCAATTATATCCCAATGAAACTGGAAAGAAAAAAGAGAGAGAGATGGTCCTAACAGACACTAAAAGGATAATGGATGACTCACACTGGGGAGAGTACAAAAAGTATTTCAACTTAATTTTTTTATTTATTATTTTAAGAAGGAGGCAAGATTTGGGGCAAATATGAAGAATCCACCTTAGTTCATTCTGGGTGGGGAATATTTATTATATGTTCTATATCCATACCTATTTATGACAAATATATATTCATATAATTTTACTTAATAAAATTAAATGTAAATACATAATACAGTTAAGTATATAGTTCACATGGTTTTAAAGATTTATAGTGACTTTTTTTGCATTACATAACTTCATTAAGCAAAAATTAAAAAATAAAACATGGGGGAGCCAGGGTGGCTCAGAGTCAGTTAAGCATCTGCCTTCAGCTCAGGTCACGATCCCAGGAGGTCCTGGAATGGAGCCCCACATTGGGCTCCTTGATCGGCGCCTGCTTCTCCCTCTGCCTGCCGCTCCTCCTGCCTGTGCTCTCTCTCTCCCTGTCAAATAAATAAAATCTTAAAAAAAACAAAATGTGCAAACCCTAGGTCAATCCCTGAAATTTTGATTTACATTCCATCCAGCAGTTCTTCCCTGACAATGTTAAGCCAGAAAGAACTATAATAAAAAGAGGCAGAACAGTAGAAAAAGTTACATCTCACCTCCTGTAGAAAATAGTCTTTTCATTTAGAGCTAGAATAGCAATACCTAAATAATGCAAATTCTTAATGGGCTTTTGGCCATTTTATTTTTTTGCACAATCCACTCACCATGTTTTCAAAGTAGAATATTTACAATGTAACATATGCTCTTTATCCCATTAAAAGTATATAAATACATAACATTTCTAGTAAGTCTCTTCAGCCTGTGGTAATTAAGAACAAATACTCACTAAACACAAAATAGTCATCAGAGTTTTAACCTCTAACCAGCAGACAATGATACCCGAACAGTTTTAAGGCCTAATAAAATATATCTTCAGCATGGGGCGCCTGGGTGGCTCAGGCCTTAAGCGTCTGCCTTCGACTCAGGTCATGGTCCGAGCCCCGCATTGGGCTCCCTGCTCAGTGGGGAGTCTGCTTCTCCCTCCCCTCTGCCTCTCCCCCTGCTTGTACTCTCTCCCTCTCTCCTTCTCTCTCTCAAATGAATAAAATCTTTAAAAAAAAACATCTTCAGGGGTGCCTGGGTGGCTCAGTCATTAAGCATCTGCCTTCGGCTCAGGTCGTGATCTCAGGGTCCTGGGATCGAGCCCCGCATCAGGCTCCCCGCTCAGCGGGAAGCCTGCTTCTCCCTCTCCCACTCCCCCTGCTTGTGTTCCCTCTCTCGCTGTGTCTCTCTCTGTCAAATAAATAAATAAAATCTTTAAAAAAAATAAAAATAAAATAAAATCTTCAACAAAAATACACGTTCATTTGAGGTAAATAAAGCAATTCAAGTGTTTTGTTTTGTTTTTAAAGATTTTATTTATTTGACAGAGGGCGAGAGAGCACAAGCAGGAGGAGCAGTACAGACAGAAGCAGCAGGCTTCCTGCCCGACCAAGGAGCCTGATGTGGGGCTCGATCCCAGGACCTCGGGATCATGACTAAAGCCAAAGGCAGATGCTCAACATGTGAGCCACCCAGGAGCCCCATCAAGTGCTTTTTCTGAACAATGAATGCCTACCTACAAAGAGTTTCCCTTAAAAACCAACAAAATTCGATCTCTAACTCTTACTCTCCTCTTTCCTTACTTTTTCAATATTCCGTCTAATCCTACAATCTCTACTCTCCTCAGTACCTATAACGAGAGTTCTGCCCAAACAAAGGAACTACAATTTGGTCTCAGAAACTTTTCTCAGTTTTTCAGCATCCTTACAGCAATGTCACCATCAACTAGTCTTTCCTGAGAAACCAAGTGTCTGTTACTACTGCAGGTTCTCCTTTCCTGACAGTTCATTTTCCATCCTTGGAAACTTGTTCTCTTACTCTCCTCAAATGTGGATATTCACCACAGCTGTCTTCATTTTTCTCTTCTCTAACAACAAAAACGTCACTTGGTTCCCAGTCTTTCTTCTATGCGGCTCCAACTCTAACTTGATTCCATTACTTTAATCCTAAATTTCCGATGAAAAACCCTAGCATCATCAAAACCAACCTGCTCAAAACAGAACTTTCCTTATTCTTCAAACCTGCTGTCCTTTATTACCATTACTCTACTAATGGCATCACCATTCCAGTCATTACCCTAGATACTAAGAATCATCTTTGATTATTCCCTTTCCTTTACCCAATATCCATTTCTGTCATTTCATCCTTCAAAACGCTCCCTCCCTTCCTTTCTACTCTCACATTTTTAGTGTAATTATCATCCTGAGTTTTTCAGTTTCTGACCTCCCCCTCAAATCCATTCTGTATACTCCAAACTACTTGTCTGAAATTACAACTTTATTATTCTGCTACGGTACCATCACCTCATAAATCCCTTCTCTGAGAAGTGAACTATCCCAAACCCACAGACATCTCTCTGTGTCTAAGCAACCCCATTGTCTAGCCATGGCTAGCTGGTCCAGAGCTAGGCACCTTATCCAAGCCAACCCAGTTTTTTGTTACCCAAAGGAACATGAGACAGAGTGAGATTTAAGATTTAGTCTCTTGAGACAGAAAACAGAAAATATTAGGAGCTGAAGTATGGCCACTTTCACCACAGGAGGCAATACAGAACATGATGGTTGAGAGCTTAATCACAGCCCACCCTCCAACTAGATATGCATTTCTCTTAAACCTGTGATGCCTCTATCCATAAAATGAGAACAACAAAATACCTTAAAGGTTTGATAAGATGATTAAACCAGATAATTGTTATAGAACATTTAACATACACTGACAGTAAACAGCCAGTAGCAGAGAAAACCTGCAGAAAGGAGAAGAATAAAGCCGACGCACAAATAAAAGAAGTAAGATTAAGACTAATTCAATTCTTTTTTTTTTTTTAAGATTTTATTTATTTATTTGACAGAGAGAGACACAGCGAGAGAGGGAACACAAGCAGGGGGAGTGGGAGAGGGAGAAGCAGGCTTCCCGCGGAGCAGGGAGCCCGATGCGGGGCTCGATCCCAGGACCCTGAGATCATGACCTGAGCCGAAGGCAGACGCTTAACGACTGAGCCACCCAGGTGCCCCAAGACTAATTCAATTCTTGGGGTGCCTGGCTGACTCAGTCAACAGCACGAGTTTGAGCCCCACCTTGGCACAGAAATTACTTTTAAAATAAAGTAATAATTACCAAAAGGGAAGGATTTACTTAAAAAAAAAAAGGCTAATTTGGGGCACGTGGGTGGTTTGGTAGTTAAGCGTCCCACTCTTGGTTTCAGCTCAGTTCATGATCTCATGGGCTATGGGACAGAGCCCTCGGCTGGCTCCTTGCTCAGCGGGGAGTCTGAGTGAAAAATTCTCTTCCTGGGTGCCTGGGTGGCTCAGTCAGTTAGGTCTCTCATGAATAAAGAAAATCTTAAAAAAAAATAAAAAACAAATAAAAAAAAAAAAGAAAGATTCTCTTCCTCAGCCCCTCCCCAGCTCAGGCTCTCGGGGTCACTCTCTTGTTCTCAAATAAATAACCTTTTTTTTTTTTTTTAAAGATTTTATTTGAGAGATAGAGAGAAAGCCCTCAGAAAGCGCTTAGAGGGAGAGGGAGAAGCAGACTCCCTGCCAAGCAGAGAGGCTGATATGGGGCTCGATCCCTGGACCCTGAGGTCATGACCCAAACGAAAGGCAGACCCTTAACCAACCAAAAGAAAAAGTTTAATTCAATTCCCTTTCTAAGTCACGAATACATTTCCATGTTAGGCTTCTTGGCTCCAATATCCTTATATTAAACTGCCCTTGCAGTACCTGACTGACTCAGTCAGTAGCGCACGAGGCTCTTGATCTCAGGGTTGTGGGTTCAAGCCCCCTGTTGGGTGTAGAGATTACTTAAAAATAAAATCTTTGGGGGGCGCCTGGGTGGCTCAGTCGTTAAGCATCTGCCTTCGGCTCGGGTCATGATGCCAGGGTCCTGGGATTGAGCCCCGCATCGGGCTCCCTGCTCGGTGGAAGCCTGCTTCTCCCTCTCCCACTCCCCCTGCTTGTGTTCCCTCTCTCGCTGTGTCTCTCTGTCAGATAAATAGGTGAAATCTTTAAAAAAATCAAATCAAATCAAATCTTTGGGGCGCCTGGGTGGCTCAGTCATTAAGCGTCTGCCTTCACGGCTCAGGTGATGATCCCAGGGTCCTGGGGACAAGCCCCGCATGGGGCTCCCCGCTAAGTGGGGAGCCTGCTTTTACCACTTCCACTCCCCATGCTTGTGTTCTCTTTAAGATTTTATTTATCTGAGAGCACGCGCACGAGCAAGCAGGGGGAAGGGCAGGGAAGGGCAGAGGGAGACAGAATCTTTTTTTCTTCCTTTAAATATTTTATTTGAAAGAGAGAGAGAATGAGCAGGGTGGAGGGGCAGAAGAGAAGGGGGAAGCAGACTCCCCGCTGAGCAGGGAGCCCCACGCAGAGCTCGATCCCAGGGCCCCAGGATCCTGACTTGAGCAGAAGGGAGACACTCAACTGACTGAGCCATCCGGGAGCCCAGAGAGAGAATCTTTTTTTTTTGTTTTTAAAGATTTATTTATTTGAGAGAGCGAGAATGAGAGAGAGAGAGTACATGAGAGGGGGGAGGGTCAGAGGGAGAAGCAGGCTCCTTGCTGAGCAGGGAGCCTGATGTGGGACTCGATCCCGGGACTCCGGGATCATGACCTGAGCCGAAGGCAGTCGCTTAACCAACTGAGCCACTGAGGCGCCCCCCAGAGAGAGAATCTTGAGCAGACTCCACACTGAGTGCAGAGCCCAATGCTGAGCATGGAGCCCATTGCTGAGAACATGACCTAAGAACAGCCCGTGCTGAGAACACAACCTGAGCCAAAACCAAGAGCCAGATGCTTTAGCCAACTGCACCACCCAGGTGCCCCTTAAAAATAAAATCTTAAAAAAAATAAATAAAAAATATGGGGCGCCTGGGTGGCTCAGTCACTGGGCGTCTGCCTTCGGCTCAGGTCCTGATCCCATGGTCCTGGGACTGAGCCCCACATCCAGCTCCCTGCTCCGCGGGAGGCCTGCTTCTCCCTCCCCCGCTCCTCCTGCTTGTTTTCCCTCCCTCGCTGTGTCTCTCTCTGTCAAATTAATAAAAATCTAAAAAATAATAATAATAAAATAAAAAATATAAAATGCCCTCTCTCTGCTTATTTAAGCTTATAATCAGTTTTTCTTTCTTACAAAGGACCTTATCTTTTATAACTGTACGCTATAAGAAATTAAAGGAAGTTGCGCCTCTTCTTTAAAACCTTGAATGGCCCCACATCCTAAGAAATAAAGCCAATAAAATGTGCTATTCAATATACCTTGTAAGATAACTACCTTAATTCACCTTGATATCTTGACCATACCCTCCGAAAGAAAAAAGGAATTAAAAACAGGCAGTAAGTGGCATTTAAGGCAAATAATACTGGCATTCTACCACTCCCCATTCACAGACCTCTTTATCTTCCCTCTTGGTATCCACCTTCCTATTTTCTAATCTTTCTCTGGCTTTGAATCTACTGTGACATCCCCTGGAACAGCCTCACCTTACAATCAGTGTTTACTAATGAATTAAAGCATAACTTCCTTGGCTTGGTGACCCATCAACTCCAAAACCATAACATGCTACAAAGAGGAAAAAACAAAAAGGAGACCTATGCATACATCAAGTCCTGAGCTTTGTATTATTGATTTCACCCTCTACTTACTATTTCCCATTATTGTAATGCTAATATAGCTATAATTCTGCTACAGTGCATTCTCACACATAAATGAAACATATGAACAGAATACTGCTCTGAGTCTCACAATCCTAGATAGGCTACTCAGCCATTATTTCTGATCAAAAATTGCCTAGGCAAAAATAAAAGCTTCCATGCTACATATGTAGGTAGTTCAAATGTTGGGGTGCCTGGGTGGCTCAATCGTTAAGCGTCTGCCTTCGGCTCAGGTCATGATCCCAGGGTCCTGGGATCGAGCCCCACTTCGGGCTCCCTGCTCAGCGGGAAGCCTGCTTCTCCCTCTCCCACTGCCCCTGCTTGTGTTCGTGCTCTCGCTGTGTCTCTCTGTCAAATAAAATCTTTAAAAAAAAAAAAAAAAGTTCAAATGTTTGTTTTCTACCTCTGTCAAATTCTCTAGCCAACACCAAAAAGAAGGAACTATCACACTGCAAATGGTAATACTTTTAAATGACTATGAAGATTAAATCTATTTCTCCCTGTTATTTCCAGAAGTTCAATTGAAAAAAACGCTTTGGACCACACAAAAAATAAACATACCTCCCTCACGATTCAATAAGTTTACAAAAGTGTTCAGAAAGAAGGTAGCCAGACAATAAGAAAGGAAAATTTTTATGTTGCTTTGCCAAAAGAACTGAATGTGTGAAAATACTGAGCACTCAAAGTTAAACTATACACATGCAGATGCAGTAAAAAGAATACTGTGGTTAAACTCTGTGTTTTTTTATTCATTCAGCAGAACCTAGCAGAATTATTACCTTAATTTCCTTATGTTCTACTGCCAATTTAACCCTTCAAAATAGTAGGTAGAGCTAAAGCCCAAATACAACTTTATGTTTTATCCATTCAAAGTATCCCTCAACAAATACTTATGTGGTTCAAATTGTTTTTCAGTTTATAAAACTGGTTTAAAACTGTTAAGTCAATATTCGGCCCAAATTCAATATTTGAACAAAAGACTGAAAACCCTTCAAACTGAAACTAAGTGTGTTGCATCCTAAGCTACTCACTGAAGTTTTTTTTTTTTTCATTGAAGTATTTTAATGTTTTTGATAAACAGTTCTTACCACTCTGGCTGCTCTCTCCTGAGATTCACATTTCCTGCAAAACCATGGTCCAGTGGGTACTTGAACAATGCCATAGCAAGCTATTGGGAAATAAAAGATTTTAAAATGTTAAAATTTTTTAAATTATGGAAAATCAAATATCCTTTCAAAGCCCTCAATTACCTCTCAGACCATACATATAAAAATACCCGTTTTGCAAAGAATGAAAACATTTTATATTTTTATTTATCACGTTACCACCTAATAAAAATTGTATGACATTTTGGGGTTTAAGATTTTATTTATTTATTTGAGAGAGAAAGATAAAAAGAGAGAGAGAGAGAGCACAAACAGTGGGGAGAGGGCAAACCCAACATGGGGCTCAATCCCAGGACCTGGGATCATGACCTGAGCTAAAAGCAGATGCTTAACCGACTGAGCCACCCAGGCACTCCTGTATGACATTTTAATAAAAACATTGAAAGACCAGCCTTTTGTTATTTTAGATAAGCATAAGCACTACAAATTATACTTATTATTTTATGATAGAAAGAATATTGAGTAAAATTTAACACAGATTTTTTTACAAATAACTCAGAAATTCATTCATTCCTATATCCTGCAATTTAAACAGCAAGTATTTTTTTTTAAGATTTTATTTATTTATTTATTTGACAGAGAGAGACACAGTGACAGGGAACACAAGCAGGAGGAGTGGGAGAGGGAGAAGCAGGCCTCCCGCCGAGCAGGGAGCCCGATGTGGGGCTCAATCCCAGGACCCTGGGATCATGACCTGAGCCAAAGGCAGACGCTTAACAACTGAGCCACCCAGGTGCCCCTATTTTTTTTTTTTTAAAGATTTTATTTATTTGTCAGAGAGAGAGGTAGAGAGAGCACAAGCAGGGGGAGTGGCAGGCAGAGGGAGAAGCAGGCTCCCCGCTGAGCAAGAAGCCCGATATGGGACTCGATCCCAAGACCCTGGGATCATGACCCGAGAGGCAGGCAGATGCTTAACCGACTGAGCCACCCAGGTGTCCCAAATACCAAGCATTTTAGATAAGTCTAATAAAAATATTTCCAAATCACCTGTCAAAATAAGCAAAAAATATTGCAGAAAAGAAAATGAAATGTATCGTTAAGCATGACACGCTTCCATTTGTATAAGCTGTCCAAAATAAGCAAATCGATAGAAAATACACTAGTGGTTGCCTAGTGTTGGGGGAGTTAGGGTGAAACGGAGAGTAACTATTAACGGGTCCAAGGTTTCTTGTTAGGTTGATGAAAATGTTCTAAAATTGGGGTGCCTGGGGGGTGGAGGGGATGGCGTGGCTGGGTGACAGACATTGAGGAGGATATGTGTTGTGGTGAGTGCTGTGTATTAAGATTTATGAATCACAGACCTGTACCCCTGAAATAAATAAAAATTAAAAAATAAAATTGGGGCACCTGAGTGGCTCAGTTGGTTAAGACTCCAACTCCTGGGGGCGCCTGGGTGGCTCAGATGGTTAAGTGTCTGCCTTTGGCCCGCGTCATGATCCCAGGGTCCCGGGATCGAGCCCCACATCGGGCTCCCTGCTGAGCGGGGAGCCTGCCCCTCCCTCTCCCTCTGCCTGCTGCTTCCCCTGCTTGTACTCTCTCTCTCTCTCTCTGTCAAAAATAAATAAAATCGTTAAAAAAAAAAAAAAGAATCCGACTCCTGATTTCACCTCGGGTCATGATCTCAGGGTTGTGAGAATGAGCCCTGCCACCTGCTCGGTGCTGGGCATGGAGTCTGCTTAGGATTCTCTCTCCACCACTATACCCCCACCCCTCCCTCTCTTTAAAAAAAAAAAAGAGAGAAAGAAAAAAGAAAATGTTCTAGAGTTGTGTGGTAATTAGATACAAAACTCTGTGAATGTACTAAAACCAGTGGATTGTACACTTTGAGTGGGTGAATTCTCTGGTATGTGAATCACATCTCAATACAGCCATTATTTTAAAAAGCACAAATTTATTTTTAAAAATATGATGTGAATGTTCCAATAAGTGATTTCAGTAGATCTAAATCTCCTCACTCCAGTTTAAAAAAAAAAAAAATTTGATATTTAACTAACTCAAAGTTGAATTTTCCCAAAAACCTAGAACACTAATAACCAACTGACATTTTTGCATGGGCTTGCTCAGAGGAAGCTTGAAATATCTTAAATACTGGAAAGCACTAGAAGAATATAAAACCAGCACAATTTTTTTAAAACTCCAAAAGCTAAACTTGTAATTCCTTTTAAAATTTGTAAACATGTCAGTGTAAAAATGTCCTATCAGTCAAGAAACACTGCATCAATGTCCAAAAACTTTTATTTTAACCCAGAAGTACTACTTCTAGACAAGAAAACTTAAAGTTTAAATGAGTGTTTTCTATACCAAGAGACGACTTTACTGATTGAAACTTGATAATTTAGAATGCAATTCCTAAGAAATACCTCCACAAATGCCCTCCACAAATGCCAATGAACACTAAAAAATCAGTACCAACACACACTGTTTTCACTCCTTAAAAGGAGGAAGGTGTGCAGCTTTGGTGTTTGTCAAAAAACAAATGAGAATAACTGTACTCTGGTAATTAATTCACTATCTCCTAAGTCTCCCTTACCCATTCTGAGATTTCACTCTATAAAGAATGCACTTTCGCCCCTTACGTTCAGGCTTTCTCTCATTCGATAGTATCTAAATATTTGCATCACTCGATGCCAAAATCAGAAATGGGAAGCAGGGCGGGTTGGTGAGTAACAGGGAGAGAAGAGTCACCCAAAAATTATCTAGGTTGTTTCCTTACCACACGAAATAGAAAAAGTCAAATTTTAATGGCCAGAAAACTCTCTTACTAGTGTCCTCGGCTTTCTTGTAATATCCAAAAAACTCACCGAATGGAAACACCCAGAAATAAGCTAAGATGCTCCCCAAGTCACTGGCCGCACCACCACCTCTTCTCTTCGGTTACTTAAGCTGAGGAAGTGGACAGATGCCGCCTCTACAGCCTCAACACCAGCCCAGGGCAGCTCGTCAAGCCGCTCCTGCAGCAGGACGACAGCGGCGGCGGGAGGCCACCGTCTTCTCCGCAGGAAGCTCCCAGTCCGCAGCAGCAGGGTCTCCGCCAGAAAGCTTGGGGTGTAGCAGCGGCGCCTCCCCTCCCTAATCTAAAGCGCCCAAGCAACCGCCCTGCCTCCGCGACCAGCCCCGGCGCAGCGAGTGGCATTCCCGAGCCTGACTCCATGCCACAGGAAGTCTCCAGACACACTGCGGCAGACCCGAGCAGCCAGTGAAGGGGGAGGGGCCTCCACGATCCCAAACCAACCCACGGCCACCGCGACTCCACCGAGGGGCGCACGCCCACCCCCCGTCGCCCCCGGAGCGCAGGCCGCGACCCGTAACGCCCACCCCCCCCCTTGGCCCCCCGCCTCCAACCACCGCCTCCGAAAGTCTCCAGCCCCACGGCTCCGGGCGCAGGCGGCGGCCAAATGACACTTGAGAGAGTGAGCGCAGAATCACATGACAGTCCAGGCCACACGCACTTTCTCCCACATGCACAGCCCACACCCCCTCCGCCCCGCCGCGGACCCTCCGAGTCAATCCCGGGCCGCGGAACGGGGCGGGGGCGGGGGCGGGGCGGGGCGGGGGGAGGGGCGGCAGGGGAACTGGCAGTTGCTGCCAAGGTGGGGGAAGCGGTGACGGTTGGGAGCAGGCCGGGTTCGGCCCGGCGGGCGGTTGGGTGTTTACCTTGATGCACCGCGACGCTGCAGCCGTGCCCGTCGCAATAAACCAGCGGGTTCTCGGCCCAGCCTCTCTCGTCTGAGCAAACGCAACAGCCTCCAATCATCTCCTTCATACTATGGGAGACCTCGTCCTCCAGTGACACGGGCCGGTCGCTAGAGACCATCTAAGAGGGAGTTGGGGGGACCATTAAAAAAACACATGCAAGCCAATTAGTACTTCCCCCGCAGAGCCACCCGCACCCCCGCTCCCTTCCCTACGTCCCCGGCCCCCGCCCGCCGCTCGGCCGCTCGCTCACTCGGGCTTTGCCGCTCAGTCACTCACGTTCCGCACAGGAGTCAGGAGCCATGTCCTTGCTGACTCCCCCCACCTCCCCTCCACCGCCTCCTCCTCCTCCTCCTCCTCCTCGTCTTCTTCCCTCCCCACCTCCACCCGGCCGCTAACGCTGGAGCCCGGAGAGGGCACACATAATCAAGTAGGCCTCCGCACAGGCGCACTGGGGGGGCTCCCGCTGGGCCAGGGGCAGCCAGGGAGGGGAAGGGGGCTGCGCTTCCTCCTCTGAGCGTCACTCGGCGTGCGCGCCCGCCCTGCGGCCAGCGTGAGGGAGAAGGCCCGGGAGAAGCAAGGCCTGCGTGCGCGCCGCCGCGTCCGGCCCGCAGCCGCGGCCTACCTCCCGGCCCCTTCCCCTCCCCCGCGCTGCTCGCAGCCGCCGAGGTGTGCTACGGGGTGGGGGCGAGTGGAGCCGGCGGCGCGCTGAGGCCGGAACGAGCCAACGAGAGAACGCGGGGGCGCGCACGCGGGGGCGGGGACGTTGGGGCCGCCTGCTGCAGCGCCGGTCGCGCGGGCTGAGCGTGCACGTCTCGAACGGGCCTCAGAGGGAGGGAGGAGAGGAGGATGCCGAAGACCGGGAGGGAGGGGTCTTTTATCAGAGGAACTGGAGGGGACTGATTCCCCTGGAGCATCTCCCTGCATGGAGGACCTACCTGCGGGCCTTTTCCTCAAGAGCTGGCCCGTGGGTAGCAAGGGTAGGGCAAGTATGCCAGCTTCCAAGAAGGGTGCAGTGAAGCATGGCTTCCTGCAGTTGGCCGCGCTAACTTCACAGTGCTGCCGAAGCTTCTCCACCCATTAAATTCACATCCTGGACTCTACCCAAAGTTCACGCAGTGGAAGTGCCACCAGATCCGCAGCCCATTTACACACCACGTTGGCCCCAGTGATAAATGAAAGCGCATCACAGACTGAAGGTCAAAAGCCTGGGTTAGGGTAATAGTCAAAGAGGGAACACCAAGGATACCTTCAGGTTGCTGTGTAGGAGTACAAATGGTCGTTAATCAAGAATTAGCAATATAATGTGATGATCTGGAAAATGCAGTAATATGATACCAAAGGATGAACCCAAGTTCTAGTCAGTCACCAAATGATAACACCATGCGATAGGGGAGTCCAGGTTTGATTGAGGATTTCTCTGATCTGGCTCTGTACTCCAAATTTACTCTTGAAAATTTAACGTCACTTTTTTGTTTTTTTAAGGTGATTTAAGTTGGAGAAAGATGGGAGCTCACTCCACATACAAATAGAAAATGATTTAGGCCTATCTGAATAGATTAATTAGCCAGATACTACGCAGTTTGGGGCTGTAAGATCTCCTTCCACTGTTGCCCTGTCCCCTGTATATCCTTGGAAGCCCAAGATTGATTTTCGGCAAAAAGTGTCTAATTATGGAAGTTTAGCGTTAAATAGGAATATACCTTGTTTAAATGACAAGCATACTTACAAGGTGAATTCATGGCTTTGGTTAATAACTTGCGGGTACAAAATGGTTGTTTAACAGGAATTAGCAATATAATGTGAAGATCTGGAAAATGCAGTTACTCAGTGCTAAAAGGATGAAGGAACCCAAGTTGTCCCAGTCACCAGAAGATGACTGGTTTAATCTTTAAAAGCATTCCAAATGTTCTCATAAAGAAAAAAAAATGGTAGCATGGCTGTTTTTTCCATTTCAAATTAATTGCTAGAAATCTATTTAAGAATTATAATAGATATTACACAATGCAGGCATACGTTAGCAAATATATTCAAACATTCTAAAAGCTAAAGTGAGATATCTACAGTAATGGAAATCTACTAAAAGTGTAAGCGAAAATGTACACTAAAGAGACACACAAAAATGAGAATTCTCTTTTAGCTATTAGGTCATTAAGAGAACGTGACAAAAAGATTACATACTTATAGAATGCAAATTCTTTTTTGGGGTATGGCAACAATTACTAAATTTCTAAACATATAATAATTATGTTCTTAAAATGCCATTGATATTTGTAAAATTAAAACCACCTTCAAACAAAACTGTATTGTTTTGCGTGTCTTAACTGTATATTTTATCTTTACCCTTTTACAAGGGATACCAGTTCAACATCCAATTCCTGCTCAGGCTCAGACTTCCGATGAAGAGTAATTTTGAGTTAAAATCAATGTGAAACTACCCTTCCTAAACACTGCAGTCAAACCGTAATGCACTAAATTATTCAAACATACATTCATTTTATTTTTAATGCATTGGAGCCTAGTTCTTTTAATAGAATTAATTTATATGTAAAGAAGGATTGGCACTTTATCCTATTCTGTAACACTTAATAAAAGAAATATAGGTAAACACTCACTCTTCAAAATAAAACACATTCATCATTCATAAGAGATTTTTGAAATTTAGGAAAATAGAGAAAATACACTATGTCATAAGAACAGGCCTATATATAAAAAACAGCATTTGAAGCAGAAATTTTATTAAAGATGTACATATAAGTGTTGACAAAATATGTCAAATTATTTTTAAAAAGTGATATTTAACGTTACATGTTGATGTATGAAAATTATAAGAAAAAATATAATGCGTGTAAATAGGCCACTCTAATGTCAACTCACATACCAGATATAGAACTTTTCTTATATAGCAGAGTGTAATATTTAATATATTTCTATAAAATATTAAGTGAAAAGGAGAATAATGAACATTATAAAACAGTTCAGATATACAGTTAATTATTTATTCATGCAGGAAATATTTATTGAACATTTACTGTGAGCCAGGGACTGTTTTGGATACAGGAAATATAACAGTGAGCAAGTTCTATTTGTCCTTTGTGTGAGATATATACCCATTCACACATATCTATCTATATATAGATACACACATACATATATGTGTATATGACATTTGACTGAATATGCTAATTCTCATATCTTAGAATGGATAAAACATATAAATTGCCTTAATTGTTAAAGTTTAAGTAAGTTTTTAAAAATAGATAGTAATAGGGGAAAAAAGGTCCATGGGATTTATAGAATAACTTCATAGAAAAGGACAATTTCAATCCTAAAATAACATTACCCTTTAAATCTGATTCCTCATTCTCAAAATACCCTTTGAAAAAGTATATCTAGTACCTGTAGAATAAGATAAAAGCCTGTTGTCCCCAGTATTCTTCACACAACAGCAGCTAACTCAGTACTGGCTCATCTATTTCTCTGAACTAATCATCTGAAGCAAACCACAAAAAACTCAAGTAAAGTATTTTATGATGTAACCTCTAACCCTACTATAATGGGAAACTGTATTTTTTTTTTCTTTATGGGTAATATATCTTCTTATAATTTTCTTTATTCCTCAACCTAGGGACCAAATTTTTGGATTTCCTTTTCAATAATCATTTATGTAAGTAGATAGTATGAAAGAAATATTTAAAACCAAATTCGGTTCATAGGTTGGTATTGCTTATATTTATCCCCCTTTTAAAATAAAATTTTATTTCCCTTCTATTTGTGCACATTATAGTCTATTATATCCATTGTTGAGGTATATTTCTATAATGAGGTATAGAAATTGAGGTATATTTCTATAATGTTAAGACTAAACGTGTTTTCCTTAACTCAGATCCTTGACTTCCACAAAGTGTTTTAAAATTCTGTATTGGCTCTGATACTAAGGTTTTAAAACAAAAAGCAATTGATACTAAGGTTTTAAAATAAAAAGCAATTATTAGATTTCATTCATCTACTAAACCTCACCAGAAACTATAATCTTGTTTCTAAATAATTTGGAGAATGCAAAAAAGACAATTTTCTTATGATCTGTATAAACTTTCAGATATATCCTCTTTTACATAAAGGAATCCCTGAATAAAATTTTCCTTTGTTCAGATGGTACCCAAAGTTTCCTGCTTTTTACGTGAAAAGTTTATTATGAGCCACGTATGTATTTATGCTAGTATGATAAAAATATTGAGGTACTTCTGAAACTAGTTTTATTAATCTCACAATAAGTGGGTATTGTGTCTTTATACTAGATACAAACACACACATGGCACCTATATTATGGAGTACTATTAGAAATTTCATTAAAAGGTATTCATTTCAATTATGTTTTCAACTGATATTCTGTTAATGGCTTTGGGGAAATTCCATTTAATGAGGCATGTTGATCTTACCAGGCGATTTTTTTTTTTTATTCACCATACCACCTAGCAAGTCTCTTGCACGTAGTAGGCCCACAATAAATATTCATTTAATGTACGATTCTTCTGTTTAAAAGCTCATCGCAATCTGAGTCTTATTCTTCAAAGCAAGACTTTATTTTGTATGTTCAATTGAACTAAAATTTCTAAGTAATGATTAGCAGAAATTTTTAGATAAATTGCTCTCTTTAAAGATTTTCAATAGTTGAAACTAATATTGGTGAAGAGTTTTTATTTACCGGGTAGTTTAGAATTGTCTATATTTAAGTAGCCCTCAAAGGTTAACCACCTTTTCACGTAAAAGTCATCATTTTCTTACAAAACAGACTCTTAACTTAGAACCAGTCACAATTAATATTATTGTGAGATACACTTAAATGTTGGAAAGTTTAGGTAGGTAATTCTGAAATTTAAATTGTACATAATCTAAATTTTAAAATAGTTTTAAGAATCAAGGCCTAATATTTAAAAGGTTTGGCTTGGTTAATCTTGTGTTTGGCATCAGAGCTACTCTTTCTGCTATAAAATTGATATATATTGGTTGTATTTACATTTTTGGGTAAAAACACCATGTAATTATCAGTAGAAAAATAATATCTAAAAGATGCCTTTAGGTCTCCTAGGCATTACATAAACCTCAATAACATTTCAGAGTTGGACTAATTTTTTCCATGATCCAACAATACTTAAGCGTGTTAAGTGTCTGACTTTTCAGAGAATCATCAATATATTATAAGAAGTGTGAGGTCCATGTTCCCATTTTTTTACTGACACTGAAGATATGCATTTCTGTTATAATTAAAATGTGATTAAAGTGACCTTTTTAGGTGTCTGTTTAGAGGAGACAATAAGGTTCTGTAGGTGAAAAGATTCTGGACACAGAAAAGAGGAAAATCAGTTTTTGCAATGGAAGAGACCTTGAAAGAAATGAAACAAATCTTGGACTTAAAAAAAGAAGAAGAAATTAAACTGAGTTGCTAAATACTATTTGCACCAAAGAAGATAACTTTTTAAGATTTAAATGTTTTCCTCTCTGAAAGGAGCCACTGCTTAGCAAATCCAGAAACAAGCCCAAGAATATGTTAATTAACTGCATTGTGTCCCAGAAAGAATGAGGTTGACAAATTCATTTTTTTATTCCCTCAATTAATAAACTGTTTGCCTATCACATCTTAGATTTTTAAAAATCTATGTGTATATTTATCTCTTGAAATTGTACAGTAACAGTGCCAAGGTCCAACATGGCCCCATAGGGTGAATCTTATGAAGCTTAACATTCTTGGCGAATTAAACACACAAGCCTCCGATCACTTTTTGTCAGTCTTACTTTACTATGGCTCTTAAGAGCCAGAATGTAGGCAATTTTTATATGGTGGCCCCTTTCTCCAATTAAAAAAAAAAAGCAATGATATTTGGTACAAGCACAAGTGGAAAATATAATGACATAATATTAAAGAAAGGTATTAGGAAGACTGACCAGGAATGCTACTTATCCCTCTCCATCCCCACCCCCATTCATGCCCTTTTTTCCACCCATTTGTTGTTTTTCTCACAAGTATATCATGACTTGTAACACATTTTTTTTTAATTTTCAATGAAACCAAAAAAATGTCTGTAACACTAAAAGATGTAAAAAGATTCACCTTCTACAATCAACTACATAGCGGATAAACTTCTAAAGCTATTCTAACTATTCAGACTTATAAATAAAAAATGTAAATTGAATCCAAGTAGTTAGGGAGGGGGACTAAGGGAGGATGAGTGTGGAAGGAATGAACAGATTGAGAATACCTCATTTTCAACACCAGTGTTTTCTCTGTTCAAACCTTTCCACAGTTACACTTCAAATGATTTCTTATATAAGAATTTCTCCGTATACCTCGAAATAACTGAATGATTTCCATGAGGAAATGCAAGTTTAAGGAAGAAGATCCGCAAAATGAAAGCCAAAAACACTTCTATAGCATTTCAAATGCAAAATCACAATCACCACTACCTTTAACTGACTCTTAAGGGTTCTTTTCAAACAGATGCTATTTATGAACATCATCTGTTAACTTCTTTCTTGTAATTCAAAACTCTTGTCAAATGATGTTTTCATGATGACGTGTAAATATAATATTCCATTAGAGATCAATTCTAATTGGTTTTTTAAAATCCACCTTGGGAAACAGTGCTGCATCATACACAGACCAGTAATGGGTATTTTAGAAGGAGTTTCCGCAAAGTCTATTATAAATCTAAGTTAAAATTACCCTCTTGCCCTAGTAAGGTTTGGGCCAAAGGACTGAAATTATTTCTTCCTGAGTTTTCACGCACGATGACTTTGGTCTTGTCTTCAAGACTCGCGAGCACTTGTTGGAAATCTCCATTTTTTAGAACTGTGACGTTTGCCAGAAATATTTTTTCCACATGTCTCACAAAGAAAAACAGGCAGAGTTTCGTAGGTGGGTTGCAATTGTTTCCAAAACGTGGTTTAAAAGCAAATGACACGTTTTTCCCTTTGGAATTTCACTGTTATTTTGAAAATGCATTTCAGGTTAAGAAATCAAGCCTGTTTTTGTTAAGGGTAGCTCAGCCACTGCTTTTAAAATTTACTTTGTATACAACAAAGAGCTGAATAATAACAAATAGAGACAGCGAAACATGCTTTTCCGAACTCCTTTGAACCCCGACATTCACTTTCGTATCCATACGTTCAGGATATTTAAAATGATATAATCTGTTCTAATGTTCCGGATCCAGAAAAAAATTGCCCACATTTGTCTCTATCTAGTTATCACTTTATAAACAGATCTGTGCTGCTTTCCCTCTTCTTTTAATGTGTGAGTTGCAGGCTTGCCCAGCTTCCTCCAATTTAGCGGCACGTTGTAAAGCCTCCTTTCTACAGGGTCTTGAGTTGGAAACCCCTCGCTGGCCGAGTCTGATAATAAAACTTGCGGCGCGGACCCGACCCGGCCCCAGCGTTGGAGTTCGGGGAGGCGGGGGGTAAGGGTAGAATTGGGCCGCAGGACCCCTCCCTCGCGAAGGACGCGCTGGGAGGACACCGAACTACAGCGAGAGGGCCGAACAATGGGGGCGGCAGGGCGAGAGGAGCCCGGCTCCCGCTTCAAGGCGGCGCCGGCGGCGCGCCCGGCCCCCGCCCACCGCGGCCCTCCCCGCCCGCGTTTTCGCGCTCGCACGGCCCGCCGCAGCCTTCCTCCCGAGCGCCGCAGCCCGGGGTCGAGTCCGGCGCCCACCCAGCCGCCCCGCCGCCTCCGCGCGCCTCCTTCCCCTTCCCGGGCTGGCCCTCCTCGCCCTCCTCGCCCTCCTCGCCCTCCTCCTCCTCCTCCTCCTCCTCCAGACTACGACACCGCGGCGCTTCCTTCGGCGACTCCAGGTTTCGCTGCGGCCGCCTTCCCGCTATTTCGTTAATATACTTTAAATTTTTCTCCTTTATTTCCAGAAGTGGTTGAAATGTCTCACTTCCACCTTAACTTTAATTTGCTATTTCTCTCTGGAAAATATTCCTCAGGAAATCCAAAATCTAAAAGGAAATACAGCAAATCCAATAAAACCCTTTAACTCTGAATACATTTCGTATTTTGTTAAATTTTAACGCATTTATGTCGTCCAAACTGGCAAAAAAACTCTTCCCCTCTCTTTTTATTTCCCCCTTTAAATACTGTTATTTTAAACTCTCCATCAAATGCGTTTTTGACGAGAGGGCAGAGAATGTGTCCGGCAGCCCGCAGCAAATCAGAGGTTTTATCTTACGCCTCCTGGGACGGAAAAAAAGTGGAACGTGGACGAGGGAGCTTCTAGGGAAGAAAAGCAACACAATTCGCTGGGGACGAAGCCGGGCCAGGCGGGGTGTGGGGGGGGAGGCCCAGCGGGGGCGTCCAGGGCCCTCGGGCTCTGAGCAGAGTAGCTGGCCAGGGAGAGAGAGGAGGTTTTAAATAGCGGGGGCCGGGAGGGCGGTGGGCCCGCGCATGACGGTACTTTATGAGAAAGGATGGGGCAGCGGATGAGATTACTTTGCTTTCTCATCCCCCAAGAAAAAAAATAAAGTTAGAGGGAGGCGGAGAGAACAGCCAGCCTTATTTCCTCCCCACGTTTCCGCGGAAGGACCGGGGCTGCGGCGGGCGAGGAGAGGGCGCGGGACAGGCGGACCAATAGCAGTCAACAGGTCCAGGCCTCAGCAGGGCAGCGGGGCCGGGCCGCCGGGCCCCCCTCCCCTCGCGTTCCCTCCCCATCTTCCCCTTCCTTCCCCTCCCCCGCAGGCCCGGCCCGGCAGGGGAGACCGGCCCTGCACTCCCCGCCCCACGCGGCCTCTGCGGCCGAGGCTCTCGGGGTGGGGGTAGGGCGGGGGTTCCCAGCCGGAGAGTCCTCCCCGGGGGCGGGCGACGGGCGGCGGGGGGGGGAGGGGATGGAAATCGGGGAATGGAGGATTAAGAAGGACTCGAGCTCGGCACGAGCGCGGCCCGCGCGAGGGATCCTGGGTAAAAAGTGGCCGCGCGGCACCGGGAGAGCGCGGAGAGGAGCCGGGGTCAGAGGTCAGGGCCCTGGAGCCCCGCGAGCAGAGCCCCCCACGTGAACGCAGCGAGCAGGAGGAACCTTTTTGTTTTCGACCGCGCCAGCAGGCTCCCCTATTGACCGAGCTGCTTTTCCCGGGCCGCTGGAGAAAGTAGCTCCATCCCGGATCTCCTAACCCCACCCCCCCCTTCCACCACCAGCACACTACCCAACTCTACCCTTCCTCTCAACTCACTTCCCAGCCCCCACTCCCAGGCTTGCAATAACGCAGTAAAATTGCTTTAACAACAAGTGGGGGTGGTTGCATTTACTCCTCCCTCTCCTCTCTCCTCCCCCTCCTCTTGCAGCGGCTCTTGACACTACTACAAACCAGGACTATAAACATAAACATGTGTCACTGTAACTGGGCAGGTAATATACGGATTTGGGGTGGGGTGGAGGGAGGCTTGGTCGCCGCTTGGGGGGCAGTAAAACAATGTATGTTTCACGTGCTCGACCGCTTTGGGGGCTCCCCCCCCACCACCAATCCATTTATATAATGCCGTCGCACTCGGTCACTTACTCATTCAGCCACAGAGACCCACAAAGGCAGACTTGCCGATAACCACCGTACCCCAAAGCAAATACATTTAAATACGAATCTCTCTCCTTTCCCAGCCACCGATGCCACTTCTATTAGCAAACAGTAGCGTCAATACTTGAATCCCCTTTCCTTTTTACAAATTCTTTTCCACATAGCAATAGAGAACATTTTTCGAGCAAAACAGTACACCACCGCCTTGCCATAGACGGTACCTAAAGATCTTGTACGCAAGAAATCCTTTCAAACAGCAAGAAAGGCTATTTAAATAACCGAGTTCGAAATCTGTAATGTAAAGGTTATTTCCTGGGCTTTGCCTTACGTGCATTTAGCAACTTCTGCTGTAAGTTGCCGGCGACTGGCGCTGTGGAGATTCGCCACAGTAAGCCTTTATTATTATTATTTAGTCTATATTTACACTGCCGCTCAACTTTTTTTCTCATTCTTAGTTCAACAAGCCTAGCAACAACTACCTAAGGTAGAGTAAGGCGAATGCCCTCGCAAGCTTTTTGGCTCGGAACCGAGGAAGATACAGAATATGTTCAGATGGAGAAGGGGTTCCCTTTGTTCTTTCATTGTTTCTCTACGAACTGGTGGATCCAAGGACAAACACTTACCTTCTCTTCTTTTTGCTCCAAAAACCAGACGTTCCCATCAGCCTTAAAATACACAATCCACCTTGAAAGCAACTACGGATGTCGGGAGAGTTTGTATTCCATTCTTTTTCGCTCTCTGCCCTCTTTTAGCGTAGGATTAAGTTGCCGAGCACGTTGCTGCAAGCTGTAGCCCCCCGCCTTAGTGAATCGGTCACGTTTAGGACCCTCTAGGTCCATCCTAATTCTGCCAGTAGAATTGAGGGTATTGGAGCTCTAAACTTTCAAAAGGAAAGGGGCCTGCAACTGCCCAGAAAACTTATGGATACCCTGAAATTTTTTATCGCTGTAGTTTTGTACCACATCACCAAACAGGATTTGCCAAGAAATATTAGATATTTCTTCGGGTAAAGTTTTTTGTTTTTTTTTTTAAGTTTATACTTAGCAACGTGCTACTTAGACAGATGGAGTTAAAAGGCAAGTCTGTAAAGGGCATTTAACTGAACCAGTGCGTTTTCCACGATGTTTGTTATGTCATGTGTTTTTCAAAAACACAAAACACCCCTGGAACTGAAAAAGGAAGGAAATAAAAGTTTGAATTATAATGTTGTGGAATGACGTAAAGAGAAACGTTTATTTGAAATTTGTTAGTATCAAAATTGGCCTCAAAAGGGAAAAGTAAGGTTTTCAAAGTTGAAAGACTTAATTTTCATTCTATGATTCCAAAATTTAAAAACAAAAACAAAAACAACTTTCCCGGGTGGGTTGTTGGTGATACTTGTCAGTGTTTAGTGCCCAGGCCGCGGGGCATTGCTGCCCAAACCTTGTTTAAATCTGATTATGAAGTGATTTGTTGAAGTCATGAATATGAAATGATCCTTGTGTATCTATAAATGCGAACTTGGGATTTTTTGATCTCCCGCTTTTTTGTGTGCGCCCAGTAGCTGCAGCCGTGGAAGACAGTGATTGGCTCCAGTGCTCCTAGAAGGATTTGGGCTCAAGCCAGGGGAACAGAACCAGAGGATTCCCTTTCCAGAGACCATCAGGCCCCACATGTCTTATGTTTCCCTTCTCCCCTCATGGGTGCTCAGACTTTCTGTATGGCTTCAGCAGCCTATAGGTAGGCCTCAACACTCCGTGTCATCACTTCAGTTTCTATACATTTGACCCTTGCGCAAAATAAACAAAAATTTGGGCCACACAAATAAATTGTGGGTCTTGATATTTGTGTATTATTTAATATATCAACACTGAACTCTCTCAGATTTTTTTCTGCATTCAGGATCAATTGTGAGAAGCCCTGGTGTCTCATAGGAAAATATTGCAACAAAACAAGATAATTGGGGGGAAAGGCTGTTGCAGTAAGGAAAGTGGCTTTTCGTTGATAGCGTTTAATTGGAATTAAAAGATTCTTTAGCTGTAAACATTCTTTATTTATTCAGCACACATAAGCAGGCATTGTTTTATCACCATCATAATTATGGTGTCCTTTAAACTGGCTGATAGCAGGAAAGATAAGGGAATTTGCCTGTAAATTCAGATCAGTCTCCTCTCTTTCTTTCCCTTCCTCCCTCCCTCCCCTCTCTCTCTATACCCTTCCCCCCACCCCCATTCCTTCCTTGGTCACTAGGGTCCCCCACAGCCCTTGAGATGAGGAGGGCAGGAAGATTGTGGCCTAACCATTTCTTACATCATGAAAGAGATTTGTACCACACTCTAATTTAATGCAATGTATAACCTTCTTGTCTCCTGTGTTTATAACTGCTTTTTAGCTTGAAATATATATTATCTAAAGAGTTATCTATTGCTCACCTGTATAAAATCTTGTCCACTAGGTTTTGTTGCTTTACCTTTGTCTAATTTAGAAAGTACACTCTTAGGGCTTTTTCAGAACAAAGCCTCACAAAAACCCCTTTACCTCCAAGGATTTGCAAATTTATAAAGCCTGCATTGAATTCAAGATGGGTCAGGGGGCAAAAAAAGGGTAGAAGGTCACTGCATTTTGATTATGGGTCAGTAGACAACATGGCATATATTCTGTGTCCCAAACTTCTGTTAAAAACAGGATTTTAAAATGCCTAAGAACAGAAGGATGGGCCCTTTTGGAGACTTGCCTTGATTTGTTTGGATGAAACAAAAAGAAAAAAATTAAGCAAAATATACTAAGTTATAATTTAAGCTGTTCCTTAATTTAGCATTTCCTCCTCCATTCTCATTTCCCCTCCCAAAAAAGTAGAGACCATGTGAAATTAGGTAAATTTAGGTGAGGAACTGTTGATTATCACAATTTTATTGTCCTATATCCTAAATTAATTCAGCCGTGTGAGGTTTTATATTATTTTAGATTGTGTTATATGTAAGTGTTATAATTACTTTTGGCTAACAGTACAAGGGGCTTCTTTTATTCTTCTAACCAGTATACTTACATTGTTGAGGCCTTTGTGATGTCCCTTAGTCTTTTCTCTCTGAATTCTCTTTGAACAAAATGTGCCCAGCAATCAGTAAAACAAATGTATATGGTGAAGAGTTAGGTGGTGGTGATGGTGATGTGGGGAGATGATCCTCATTTAAATTATATGTGTATGGGTGAAAGCTTGGAAGGAAAAGGATTATTTTAATGCTCTTCAATACTTTAATTATATGACAGTTGTAGTGTAGAAATGCAAAAGTACTCTTAGGTTTTCCTTCAGGTTTTCAAAAGAACTTTCCCCATTAGTAAACTACTCCTGCAAATTGCTACTGCATTTCCCAGCTAACCATTTAAAAGACTGTAAATGCCGAGTGCATTACTTTGCTCCAGAGGAAAGAGGTCAGACTGAATTGCAATGGTATTTAAACATAAAATACAGTGAAAATAAATCAAAATAGAACATCTGAAGGTAAATTTAGCACATTCATACAGGATAAGTAAAGACAAATACGTTCATACCTTCATAGCCCATCACTTTAAAAACTGAAAGTACTGATTTTTTTTTTTACAACAAATGCAGAAGTAAGTAGACATTAAGAATATACTTCTATCTGTATTTGCCACAGAGGATTTTACTTTAGCAAGCAGCTTTGTTTTCATAGCTAAAATACTTTTTATGATAGTGAGTAGATTGTGCATTCCTCACTGAGTAAATAATTACATGTAATTAACAAACTCAGTGCTTATCATATATATGCCTAAATTCTCAATAAGTAATTCTCTATACTCTCAGAGACAGATACATACGTAATTGTTAATTTGGGCATATCTGCCCACATATGTATATGCATTTGAGAAACCTAGAAATTGATACATCTTTTCTTAAAAAAGAATTTGAATACAGTCCATCATCTGAATTGGGTTCATCTTTGATTGTTGAGGCGGCTGACATGGTCAACAAATTTATCAAAGAAACCCCCTGGCTTTTGAAGAATAGTACTTTATACATCTGGATCTGCACATCCAGGCAAAGTAAGTAAATTATTGCATAACTTTAAGCATAATTGATAACAGACACCTTTAATTTTTCATCCCCATTCTTTTGGCCAGCTTTCACATTAATAATCTAAGCCATAAATGTTGGTAGCTATTGATCGAAATCCCCTGTGTGCATGCAAATCCATCTTAAAGTCCCCTGCCTTTCATGTGTGAGCGCTCAGGGGCCTCTGCTAGATCTTTTTATCGGGATCGACCCCCAATGTGGCTGGAGAAGACCCCGGATATGCAACGTGTGCTGATGGCCACAAGAAAGCTGTCTGTCACATTCTGTGTATGTGTGTATGTGTGTGTATGTGTGTGTGTGTGTATGCATGCATGCGAATGCACACACTCACGCCTTAACACATACACACACACACAATAATGGGGAAGTTGAACAAAAGAATGTATTAGACAAGAAGAAAGATATATAATAAAAGTATTAAAAATGTATAAGTGTACAAGTGTCTGAGTGTACCTATAAAGATACTTGCATAAATTGTATATACAGACACATTTCCCAAGTCCTCTGGTCTTTATTTTTCTCTATTTGACCCAATAGATTGGACCTTTAGTTTAAAAAAAAAAAGTAATATTCTACGGTTTTAAGAACCACCTATGTTGCCAGTATTTTAAAGGTGGAAAGACAGGAAGGAAGAGCAAAAAAAGGTAATTTTAAAAACATTACTAAATCACGTTGCCATGTGCAGGAGTAGGAGTGTGTGCGTGCGTGCGTGCGCGCCTGTGTGTGTGTGTGTGTGTGTGTGTGTGTGTAAATCTAAATAGGAATGGAGAACAACTAGAACTACCTGGCCAAAAAAAAAAAAAAAAAAAAGGGACATCCTAGCCAACCTTTTGTAATGCCCTCTCAAAGGCTTTTTCTGAGTTTACTATTTCTTGGCTGTTGTACTCTTTGGTCAAAATCTCAAAGCTGGAGGAGGGGAATTGGACGGTGGTGGGGTGGGAGGAAGAGAGCTGCCAGTATATAAGTGCATCAGGAGGAATTTTAAAAATGACATTATTGTCACTGGAAGTGGAAAGACTCTGGTCATTCTACTTTAAAAAACAAACACCAGCATCTGCTTTTTCTGGAAACTTTGCTTTCTGCTTAAACCTTTTGCATTTTGCCTCCTGTGAAAGTGAAAGAGAAAAACACGGTGTGAGAGATCCAGATGCAAAAGAAAGCCAACTCGGTGGATGGTATTAGCTGTGACGAGGCATTGTTCATTGCTGCCTCTCGGTTACGTTTAAAGCCTGAAATATCACGAGATCCATTCAATGATCCTTCTCTCATTCAAGGGACAAAAATGTAATTTGCTGTAGCTCTGATTTCTTGGATGGAAATGCTAGCCTTAGATTTCAAAGGCAAGAACTAGACATCGTGGTTTGTACACACATTGATTAAGTTGAAGAGCGGCGATTACATCTGTGCTGAGTGCAACAGTAGTCCAGGGCTGACTTTTCAAATCCCAACCTCTGAGTTACAGACTCTCTTAAATAGACTTCCTTAATTTCCGGATGTACTTCTTGAAATTCCCAATTCTCTTCAAAATTCCTGGGAAATTACTGGGGAGATGAGGGTGGGGGTGGGGAACTATGGCTGAGATTTCAATGCAAAATACCTTTTTTATGTCTGATTCCTCTTTTTTTACCTTTTTCCCCCCCTTTCTTTTGAGCCATACCTGCTTGTGCTAGCCAGACCAGAGCAAGGGAAACTGGAACTTTTGAATGGGAAGGAAGAAATTATTGTACAATTCTTTTCTTGCAGTCTCAGAAATATCCGTTTATTCTTTTAACCACACGGATGTGTCTATTTTTGGAGGAACAAGGAAACATATAAATGCCTGGGTTGCATTTATACTGTAGTTGCAAACACCAAACAGTTAAGAAGATTTTGCCGAATTTTGCAAAGGAGCCAACAAACCACCTTGGGATCCTGGTAATGCAGCTGGGAAGACCCTTGCTCTCATTTGGTAATATTTTGGATATCCTTGGAAATGATACCGAAATATGCTTTAACTCGACTAAGAAGAGGTTAAACAACATTGATATTCATCCAAAGTGATTTTTTTTTTAAAGCAGATGCTTGGCTTTCATGGAGAAAATGGGAGTTGTGGAAGATTCATTTGAACTACCAACCGAAAGCATCATAGACCACTGAAATAGTCTGCGTCGTACATCAGCACTTTCTTTTCATCGTTATTACGTAAAACCTCTGGAAGCACCTTGGGCGTTTTACATTTTCTTTTCTTTGCAGCAGAAACAATCTGCTCCCTGGAATTCTGACCTGTCCTCAACAGGACCCAGGCTGACCGTGCTGAGGACTCTAGGACGATCCCGCCTCCAATCCAGCCTGGTTAATTGTGAAAAGTGTACACATTTCTGGCTTATCTATGCTTTGTTATGGGTCTGACGTGAAACTACCTCCTCCCCACCCCACCCCCCAGCAGAGAACCAAAATCCAGTTGAATTGTTACAGTGTTTCGGAGCTGGAGCCTTGAACTGCTTCCTTGGTCAAATAACTTTGTTTCTGGTTGTAAAAGGCATTTCAGGAAAAAAAAAAAAAAAAAAGGAAAATCGAGAGAAATTCAAAACGTAAGTCTGTACTGGGGTGGTTCACTGCGCGGGTTTAACTTTGGAGCTCCCAGCCGTTCTCCTTCTCCACTCCCATAAGGGAAATACCAGGCTATTCTGCACATTTTCGCTTAAGCTCCATTTTCCAAAGGAAAAGGGGGTGGGGTATGTCTATTTAGGCTTGATAATGTTTTTAAAATGCTTTTCTTTGAAATGATAATAGCTGCAGCGGTAAAATGCAAATAAAGAAAAAATAGGCAATATTCCTTTAAAGGCGAATATACAGGGATTTTTTTTTTTTTTTTTTAAGCGTACACACACTGGTTCAGATGAAGTCTGTGAGTCAGGCTGTTTCTGAGCTCCGATAGTTTAATGGAAAGATTTATATACCGACTGTATTATTTACTTTGGGAGGGGAGGTGGCAGTATAAGGGTATGCTAATTAGTGGGAGATTTTGGGGGGAAGGGGTGGAATATCAATTTTTATTGCATCACCTGTCAGGAGTGTCCAATCAGCGCTGGCTTTAGGGGAATTAATTGATGAAGGTGTCTCCGGACGAGCTCACTTCACTCTGTCATTTTATTTGTAGCTAAAGCAGCGGCGGGAATAGCAGCTGCATTTCTTTTCTCTTTCTCCCTTCACATTCCATTATCATAGTGCTCCAATGGAGAAGGAAGGAATAGAGGGGCCCAGGTACTGATCTGCATCGGGGACTTAGACCAACACACTGGCAGATCAGAAACCGGATGGTTTTTTCCCTCTTTTTAAAAAAATACGAAAACCAAAAAAAAAAGCAAGAATCAAGTCAGTGTAATTTCATGTTGTTGTTGTTTTTTTTTTTTCCAATAATTTAGCCTAGAGTTTGGCACTCCCTTCGCCGGGAATAACAGTCTTTTGTTATTTTATTAGCAGGATGCCTTGAGACACACGCAGCATCTGGTGGAGGATTAACATACATACATGTGTATGTATGCGTCACGTATATATTTACTGCAAATGGTGGGGATCATTTAGTGCCCGAGATGGGAGACCTGAAGTCAGGTTTTGAAGAGGTGGATGGCGTGAGGCTCGGCTACCTCATCATTAAAGGAAAGCAAATGTTTGCCCTCTCCCAAGTCTTCACGGATCTGCTGAAAAACATCCCGAGGACGACCGTGCACAAGCGCATGGATCATTTGAAAGTGAAAAAGCACCACTGCGATCTGGAGGAGTTGCGGAAACTCAAGGCAATCAACAGCATCGCCTTCCACGCCGCCAAATGCACGCTCATCTCTCGGGAAGACGTGGAAGCTCTCTACACCTCCTGCAAAACCGAGCGTGTCCTCAAAACCAAGCGCAGGAGGGTCGGCCGGGCCCTGGCCACAAAGGCGCCGCCACCAGAGCGCGCCGCCGCCGCCGCCTGCCCCCGCCCGGGTTTTTGGAAGGACAAGCACCAACTTTGGCGGGGCCTGAGCGGAGCCGCGCGGCCCCTGCCAATCAGCGCGCAGTCCCCGCGCCCGGGCGCCGCCGCCGCGCGCCCCGCCGCCCATCTACCTCAGATTTTTAGCAAATACCCGGGCTCGCACTATCCGGAAATCGTGCGCTCGCCTTGCAAACCCCCTCTAAACTATGAAACTGCCCCGCTCCAGGGAAACTACGTTGCTTTCCACTCGGACCCTGCTTATTTTCGGAGCCTGCTCTGCAGCAAGCACCCGGCCGCCGCCGCCGCCGCCGCCGCCGCCGCTGCCGCCGCCGCCGCCGCCGCCGCCGCCGCCTACTACCAGGCGTCGGCGGCCGGGCCCCAGCCCAAGGCGGCGGCGGGCGCAGGAGGCCCGGTGAGCCTGACCTACCGGTGCAAGCGCAAGCGCGGGGGCGCCAAGGACTGCCTGCTCGCGCCCCACGCCGGCGCCCGCCGCCTGCTGCTGCTGCCCAGGTCCTACAAAGCCAAGGCGGCGGCCGCGGCGGCGGCGGCCGCGGCGGCGGCGGCAGCCGCTGGGGCCACTTGCCTGGAGAGGTTTCACCTGGTTAACAGCTTCTGCACGCCTCCCCACCACCACCACCACCATCACCACCACCACCACCACCACCACCACCACCACCGGGCCCAGCAGCCGCCGTCGAATCACCACCCCCCACATCACCACCGGCCGCAGCCCCATCTCGGCAGCTTTCCCGAGAGTTGCAGCAGCGACTCGGAGTCCAGCTCCTACTCGGACCATGCAGCCAACGACTCAGATTTTGGCTCCAGTTTGTCCAGCTCCAGCAACTCGGTGTCCTCGGAGGAAGAAGAGGAGGAGGGAGAAGAGGAGGAGGAGGAGGAAGAGGAGGAGGAGGAGGAGGAGGGGGGCAGTGGGGCCTCGGATTCCAGCGAAGTCAGCTCGGAGGAGGAGGACTCGTCCACGGAGTCGGACTCCAGCTCCGGCTCCAGCCAAGTGTCAGTGCAGAGCATCCGTTTCAGACGCACCAGCTTCTGCAAGCCTCCCAGCGTGCAGGCGCAGGCCAACTTCTTGTACCATCTGGCCTCCGCAGCCGCTGCAACCAAACCCGCTGCTTTCGAGGATGCGGGCAGACTTCCCGACCTCAAGAGTAGTGTCAAAGCGGAGTCGCCGGAGGAGTGGAATCTGCAGAGCTGGGCCCCCAAAGCGTCTCCGGTATACTGCCCGGCCGGCCTGGGGAGTTGTTTCACAGAGATAAGGAACGATAGGGTATCTGAGATTACATTCCCACACTCTGAAATTTCCAGTACTGTAAAGAGAACTGACCTGACAATTAACTGCCTGGCGGAGGGGGCCTCTTCACCTAGCCCAAAGACAAACAATGCATTTCCACAACAAAGAATACTCCGAGAGGCAAGGAAATGCCTACCAGCAAGTCCTACGGCACACTGTGCAGATAACAACACAATAGCTGCTAGGTTCTTAAATAAAGATTCTTCAGGAGCGGCCTCAAATTCAGAGAAAGATTCCAAAATCCCTCATTGTGCTGAATTTGCTACGGATTTGTCCCCTTCACAAGCGGATTCTGCGGTGGATGCAGCAGCAGCAGCAACTAAAGCTGAGACTCCCTGCACGAACACAGGAGACAAGACCTTGCCATTTCTGCACAATATTAAAATCAAAGTAGAAGACAGTAGTGCTAATGAAGAATATGAACCTGACCTTATTACAAATAAGCTTAAGTGCGAGTGCAATGATACAAAGGGTGAGTTTTACAGTGTGACTGAAAGTAAAGAGGAGGACGCCTTGTTAACCACAGCCAAGGAGGAAGGCTTTGCATGCCCTGAAAAAGAAACTCCTTCCTTAAATCCACTGGCTCAGAGTCAGGGCCTTTCATGCACTTTAGGTTCTCCAAAACCTGAGGATGGGGAATATAAATTTGGTGCCAGGGTGAGAAAAAATTACCGGACACTAGTACTGGGAAAGCGACCTGTACTTCAGACACCTCCAGTCAAACCAAATTTGAAATCAGCTAGAAGTCCTCGTCCTACAGGTAAAACTGAGACACATGAAGGAACACTGGATGATTTTACAGTTATAAACAGACGCAAAAAGGTAGCCAGCAATGTAGCATCAGCAGTGAAAAGGCCATTTAATTTCATGGCAAATTTTCCTTGTCCACCATCACTCATTATTGGGAAGGATGGGGATTTGTGGCCGGCGTATTCCTTAAACACCACTAAGGATTCCCAACCTCCTCACAAGGCCCATCCTATATGGAAATGGCAGCTGGGCGGTTCTGCAATACCTCTTCCACCTAGTCACAAATTCAGGAAATTTAATTCATAAAAGTGTTTTGGAAGATATTTTCTTGAACCCTATTACCTTCCTTTTGTTGTAAACTGCACAGGATGGTTTGTACAAGTCCATTAATGTGTTACACCCCTTTTGGAGCCCTGGTTTATCGCATTTTGAAGACAGAAATCGGATTACTTTTTTTCCATTGCGGGTTTTTTTTTTTTTGGTTTTTTTTTTTTTTTTGGGTGGGGGGGGGGGGGGGGGTGGGAGAAGGGTTGGTTTACATTCCACAGACTACTTCAGGCTAAAGACTCAAGTAAAACTCAGTTATTAAGGTAGAGCTGGAACACTTTACTGTTTCAAAGCTAATAATGCACCCGGTACCTCAATTCAACTGCTACAAATAAATGTCAAAAGGTTGAATAATAAATATTACAATGAGCCATTAAGTTTATGCACTAGATTTCAGACCTGAAAGTGTAACTGTTAATTCAGTGAAAGTTTGTTAGGTTACTTGGTTACATAGTGAGGTAGAAAGAAGTTTTCTGTGAGCCCAAAATGTTCTTTTCTGGAGCTCTTGTTTGTGGGATATCTTTTCTTCTTCCTTCCCTCATTCCTTCTCCAAGAGTAGTTGCACTTAATTTTCCTTCCTTCTTCCCTTCCTTCCGTCCTTCCTTTCTTTATCTTTTTTTTTTTTTTTTTTTTGAGTTGAAAGATTGGGGAGTCCTGCTTGAATGCTGGTAAAAGCTGCCTCATATATACTGAGTAAAATAAATATGAGATTGCTTTTTTTTTTTTGGCAAAGGGTGTGATTTTACTTTTACAGCTACTCCTTGCAATTGGAAAAGTCCTTTCTGTGTTCTCACCCAAAGGTTTTAAATAAGGTGACTCTTACTATTATTGTCCTGCTTACCTTGTGGTCTGACTCAAGTTTGACTCCTCAAACTTGCAAAACAAAGTAGTTCTCTTAATAGCAGGATATTTTATGGTCTGACTCTTCATAGTGACAAAGCAGTAAATACAACCAAGAAAAGTAAAATGGGTCAGAGTTGTAGGAATATCCCAAATGAAAAATTACAGTTCTTTCAGGGCTCTTTGGTACCAGAACTCAGGCACTAGGATCTTACTACCTTTTACTTTTTCTGCATCTCTCTAAACTTCTGTTTTTAGACCATCCTGTGAATAAAGCAGGAGAGTTTCTACTGCAAGTGACAATCAGAGGTGACTATCTATATTTGCACTTAAAATCAAAGTAGTTCAACATGCAAATGGCTAGGGTCTAGCCCTTGGTAAGGGCCATGCTGGTGTACTATGTTGTGATGATGGAAGCAGTAAATCAAAATTATGGAAATTTGCACTGTTGAAAAGCATGCTTTAGCTTTATTTTCAATTAAAAACACTGTTTAAAATTCCTGGTTCCATACATTTCTACTTATTCCAGATTGAAGAACGGTTAACAGGAATGAATGGTTTTGTTGACATTTTCATTTGTAATGTTTTTGCCTGAAAGAAATGCATTTATTGGGTGTAGTGTTTTGTTGTAATACCATGTGATGAGGGCAGTCAGGTTCTGTGCAAAACACTGATTTCTTTCTAAATAACAACAAAACTTTACAAACTTGTTACAAATCAAGTGCAAAAGTTTCAGGTTTAAGAAAGTGAAGCAGAGATCAATTGCTATTTTAATGAAAGTTAAATCTAATAATATTTGGTCCACCTCCCTAAGTTTGTCCAATTAAATTGTATCTCAGATCTTTGCCACCTTAAACCTAAGAAGTTGCATCTATAGATCATAAATCATAAAACAAAACAAAACATCAATGAGATGTTCACTGTGTGAATTTAGTCACTATCTCTCAAGGAAATTCAGTCTTTTTTTTTTCCTGCCCTTATCCTTCTAATTCCTACTCCCTTTGAAATTTTTCTTTTGTCTATAAATGTTTCAGATAGATCTGGATGGTCTCAGCTCTAATTGCTGTATATGCTCTGTGGTTTTACTCTTACTGTAAAGGACAGAGGCTGAGAATACCTGCATCCAGATACATTTGGATGGAGTAAACAGAGGCTTTGAACTGCCTCCCTTCCTTTCCTTCTTGAATGTTGCCAGATGTAGGTTCACTGGATCCTTTTTTATTGGGATGATAGATATGGTCAAAGCAAATACTGGGGGATGCTATCCTTGAATTCATGTTTGTGTATAATTCCAAAGACCAGTACAAGTTACAGTTAAAGCCCCCAGAAAGCTGAACAATTGGCTTCTCAGTCTGAGTTCTTTCCTCTTTGGAAGGCCATACAGAATTTGGGTGCAGTGATTTGTCCTGCAAAATCAATCTGTAAAAAGTGTGACATCCACACACTGGCAGTCTGTAATTTCTATTCTTTAATTACTGCTAAGTCAGGAGAGTTCAAAGTATGATGACTACTACATTTAGGCTAGTACTTTTCTTGCTGGCTATGGAATCATTGTTCCTATATTATAAACTGAGAATATATTTGAAGCCTACAGATCTTGGGTGTGAGAGGACTGCTAGATGGAATAAGCACAATTTAAAACAAATATACCCTATGGAATTTCTGACATAAAATATCGGCTTCCAGCTTTGACACTTGGTCTCCAGCCCTCAGAGAATCAATAGTTTCAGTTTATAGGAGCTGGAGAATGAGCAGCATGGAGGCCGAGGCATTCCAGAGTGATACCATCAAAAGGAAAGAAATTAAATAGTCAACACAAATTTCACCCCACAGTACTACAACAAGCCAGCCAACCACAGCAAAACCTGAGTTGGGGCTTCTGTTAGGAGAGTATACCAAATAGTATTCAGTAACTTACAAATACAAGGTATTCTTTCAATTTCTGGTAGTCCCTTAGCTGTTTTCCCATTCTGCTGAGGGAATTATTCTCAGTACAGTTTATTTCATTTTGGTTGTTTTATGGTTAATGACCACATCTAGATTTTCTATGCTATAAATGTCCCATTTGTTCAGAAAGTTAAGCCTTATTGAGAGAAAAAGTTACCTCCATTGATAGATTGCATTTGTACATTTAAATGTTTTCAGGTGATAGCATTTTTTTTTAAAAGGCACTACATGGTTCCAGAGTCACTTAGTCCTATGTCTAAAGCTCAACACTCACAAACAGAAGGAAAATACAGGAAAGGGCTCCTCCTCTGACTTTTGGGGGAAATAAGCTTATTTTTGGTCTCCTGTAAAAATAGTTTCCTGATAAGACTCTGAAATGAAGATTTAATTATTTTTTAAAAGATGTGTGTTCTCTGTCTTCCATAGTCAGGTTATCTGCCTTCTTAGAAAATGCAGCTTGCTCTTTTTCAACTATTTACTTTTTAAAAGTGGGTGTTCTTTTCTACTGGCTTACTTGATTACAGTGCAGTAATCTCAATAATGGTTGTTTATTTTAAAATCAACAACAAGGAGCCACCACTAAACAGCAATAACACAAACTAGATGGGCTGGTGTGTGGATTTTTATCTTATCTGTGTCTGGGTGACTTTCAGTGGTCTAGAAATTTTTCAAAGTTCCGGTCACAAGAATTGGAAGTTTCTGCTTAATAGGAGAATGATATTTTTGTTTGAATGCAGGAAAAGATATAGACTAATTCCTCAAAAGCATTTTTTTTTCCTTTCAGAGAAAATAAAAACAAAAATCCTCCATGGTAAAAAGCAAAAACAAAACCCTCACATTTAAAAAAATAAAGCATTAGTATCTACAAAAGATAGAAAATGTGGTGAGTTTTGCTTCACCTTGAAAATAACTTCCTGCTGATAAAGGATGTGAAAAGGGAGTTTCCTAGAGCCAAACTAGGGGGAAAAAATTAAAGGCTCCCCATCAACTAACCTCAGGAAATTGACAAGGAGGAACAGGGCATCCACCTTAGGGAGTACCCCGGTCACCCAGGTCTTCCCCAGGACTTTGCCCTACCCTGGAAGAAAGAACTATTTTTAATGCTAGCTTTGGTTTTGGTTTGCTCCCTAGGCCAAAGGGTATTTTTGCAAACTAGCCTTGGGGGGTAGGGACGTGGGGAAGATCTAGGAGGTTGGGGGAGGGCTGCATTTTACCTGTTTGGCAGGCCCTCTTTTGCAAAAAAAAAAAAAAAAAAAAGGAGGGGGCCCAGCTATCATTCTTTGCCCATGCCCTAGGCCCCCGCTCTTCTCTCGCTCCTTTTCAAACTGTGGCGGCCTCACAAGCTCCTACTTTAAAAGGCCTGAGATGTTTTGCATGAAGCCCTCACAATAGGGGTTGAGGGAATTGACAGTTTCAAAAACAAGGCGTTCAGTCCTTTCCAGCTGCCGGGCCCGCTCTCTCGCACCAACTCCTCGTTCCTCTCTGCTGGTGGCGTCCTCCGGAGCGAGCTGCCTTCCCCCACCCCGCCAGCCTGCATTCCCGCCGGCCCCACCCCGCCCCCGGGCTGTGTTTGTAAACAGGGGTCAGTGTCCAGGGGCTGCGGGCGCGGGGCTTGGGACTGGAGGGCTGGGAGGGAAGGCAGGGGACGGCTGAGCCGGCGAAGGGCCGGCCCCGGGGGGACTTAGGGGTTTCGGGGTCCCTTTCCCCCTCGTTTTCCACCTAGGTGCCAAACTCTGGCCCCCGTGCTGACCCAGGGCAGCTCTTAGCTCCCTGGTCTGGGCCACCAGCCCCAGAAAGATGTTTAAATGCCGCCATTTTGCATGGTGGCAAACAAATTTCTTTGTGACTTTTTTTCCCCGCCCAGATCTTGCTCTCCTCTGAATTTGTCACCTACCCTGGGGCGGAAGAGCCCGTACCCCGGTGCGCACGGCCCCCAGCTCCTCTCCACGCAGTCTCATGTCCCACTGGCCTCAAGGCCAGGCCCACCGGGAGCAGGGGCGACAGGGCGCGCGGCCGGTCCTCGGGGACTGGACCGCCTCCTCTCACTTTGCGCTCCTTTTGTGTGTTCTGAAGTCACCTCCCACCCCGGCACACGCACACACTGCCTAGCCATTTCTCACCTTCTCGCCCAGGCCTCATCTCTCTGTCCCAGGCAAATGGGGCCCAGCTTTTTTTGCTTTGGGCGGAGGGCTGGCCAAGGTCTCCAAAACGCGTGTGTGGAACGCAAGTGGCAAAGAGATGAGGCTTCACACTGGGCCAGCCAGCATGGCTGTGAACGCCTTCTGGGAAGTGGCCCAAGACCTGCGGCCGGGAGTCTGGGGAGGGCTCGGGTGCGCAGGCGAGGGCCCTGCAGAACTCCCAAAGAGGGGGAAAATGGGATGGGGGCAAGGCTTGATTTCTTTGGGGCCGTGGTGCCTGTCCTTGGAACCTCTCAGTGCCCCTGAAAGTGGAATGATGACCTGGAAACGGGAAACGTGAGATAGTGACCTGGAAAACCACCCTTGGTTGGGGTGGTTGGAGTGCAGCAGTTGCAAACAAAGCTGCTCCTAGAGGAAGAGGGGAAACAGAGGTGCACCGCAGATAGGTCACAGGAAAGTGCAACAAGCTTGTTTTCCCGGGTGTTTAAAATGCAGCCCCAGTTGTAAAGTGTGTGAAATTACGCACTGGTCTCTTAAAGAGTGCCTAATTTATAGTAAATAGCAAGGTCTTTGTAAATGGCTTTATTATGTTGTTTCTTGTTAATTGTTGAGAAAATCCCCATTGTTGAGTGTGAAAGGCTTTATGAGCTAACCTGGTCCTCGGCGCAATCAGAGGGCAGTAAATGGCCGCTCGGCCTCCGAGGCCCCGCGCGGAAGCGGACGCGGGCCGAGAGGGCCCGGGCGACCTCTGGAGACGGCGACTCGGCCTGGGAAGCAAGTGGCGAGGGTTTCCAGGCTTTAATTAATGAGAAGGCGTGTTTTGAACTCGCGGGCCCCCAAGAGCAGCTTGCTAAGTGGGACGAGGAGAATCGGGAGCGCCAGGGCGACCCAGGCGGTGAGGGCCGCGGGGAGGCGGAGCGGGGCCCGGCGCCCTTCACTGGTCCCACCGCCTCGGCCACACGCCGGCGGGCCCGGCCGCCGGCTCCACCCGCGTTGGGGTGGAACTGGTGCTTGGCCATTGTCTCCAGCTGTCCAGCCGCGTGGAGGGCGGGCTCAGGCCGGTTTGGCCCAAGCCTGTCGAGCGCCCGAAGAAGCCGGGTCGGGGGACCGGAGGGGCTCCGGGCCGAGCAGCCCCCGAAGGGGAGTTCCAGACCCCCGCCTGCGCCTTCTCGTCTTTTGTTTAAAAGCTGTGTCTCTCCCTCCCTCTTTCTTCCCTTCTCTCTCACGCGCGATCTCTCTCTCTCTCTCTCTCTCACCTGAAATGGACTCAGAAGACTGGAGAAATCGGAGGAAAGGCTTTTGGGTGTGTGTGTGTGTGTGTCTGTGTGTGCGCGCGCGCGCGCGTGTGTGTGTGTGCGTGAGA
This sequence comes from Callorhinus ursinus, assembly GCF_003265705.2. Taxonomy (NCBI): domain Eukaryota; kingdom Metazoa; phylum Chordata; class Mammalia; order Carnivora; family Otariidae; genus Callorhinus; species Callorhinus ursinus. Next base: position 4,681,219 of record NW_027397125.1, read on the forward strand.
GAGAGAGACAAGGAAACGGATTTCTTCTTTAGTCTAGGATAAGACATTCTTATCTCCTTTTCCTATCTTTTCCAGTTCTCTTTCCAGTCAGTTGGGACCCAGGAAGGGTCTGGGCCAAACCAGGCAGGCGCTGGGTTCATTTGATTAACTTCGAGGCGAGGCCCCGGCCGGGTCCCGCAGGCCTGGAGAGGGCAGGCGGAGAGCGCCTCCCTGGGCTCGGCCCCGCAGCCTTCCCAGGACTTAAGACCCGGTGGATCGGGGGGGGGGGGGGGGTGGGGTGGGGGGGGGGAAGCAGCCGCAGCAGCCTCTCTGCAGCCTTTGAGCTCTGGCAGTGCAGCTAGAGGGAAGAGAATTTCCTCGTGAGCCTCCGCTGCGGGGGGGGGGGGGGGGGGGGGGGGAAGCCTGGGTTAGGTGGACCGTACGGAAGGGTTTGGACATTAGCAAATGCAAATCACAAGGAAATGTTAATTCCAGTCAGAAAAACCTGTATCTTCCCTGTCTTCCTGGCCTTCTAAGATGGCCCTCCGTTTGCGCACACTCGCTTTCTCACCAAATTAGCTATTACGTGAAATCCCCCTGGGTTTAAAGCACTTGTTTCGCGGATTCGCGTACAACCCATATTAACTATGCACTTTCTGCTATTCCTCTTGTGATTGTCCCTGCCTCTTCCTTCTCTGAGGCGCGTATGATGCATTTTATTTTAGCCCAATCGATGCATGCAAATACTGGGATAACACAACCCACACTTCTGCGATGGAGGCTGTTTTCAAAATTGAGTTTAGGGATCAGTACTAAGTGGAAAAGCTCCAAATTGCACGAATTCACCGAATTCAAGCCTTGGGCTCCCAAGCCCCTTTCCTGGCTGATTGACGCCCTCGTGGGCAGTCACTGTGGTTCCACCATTCCTGCTTCTCAAAACAGGATGTTTTCATCATGTGTATTTGGCTTTCCCTAAAGATCACTCCAGTTTGTTTGGAAAAACACGACCCCAAAACGTGTAGAGTTAAACCCCAGTCAATGGATTCCATGCGGGGCTCCTCTCCTACTTGCACTGCTGACTGCCATTCCGCACCCCCCCCCCCCCCGGCCCCCTTTCTAGGACCTAACAGCAGCAGCTAAAATTGCCATAGTGGGTGCTCGGAAAACCTTTGCCCAGTTGCATGAATGTTTTGCTGGCCGGGAGCAGCCCTCTTCTGGACCACTACTTGACTCCCACCACTTCTTCGCCCAGAGCCCGGCTGTTTGGCCCAGTGAGCTTTCTATTCTTCCCCGGCTGCCGCCATGGCTGTGGGACTGACTGGTGTCTAACTGGGGGAAGGGCAGTAGTTGTCCCCTTGCAAGGGACGGTAAGGCCAGAGAGGTGGAGGGAGAGAGATTTCGAAAAAGAATTAGGAGAGGCTACTGCCAGCAGGTGTGTGTGTGTGTGTGTGTGTGTGTGTGTGTGTGTGTGTGTGTCCGGGTAGTCTGAAAAGAACATCTACAGGAGAAACAGGCCAAGTACTTAGGATGCTAGAGTATCCCTATGCCTTAGTTCCTGCTGTTGGGATCGTCCTTTACTTGAGAGACTAGAGCAAGACAGAAGGAGGTAGAGAGAGAGTGGCAGGCAGCCTAGAGGCTCTCCAGTAAGATCCAGTTATTCATCTAATCAGTGCCATCGATATGTCTGTGTTTGACCCTTTTGGATGGAAGAGGCTTAGCAGTCAATAGACTTAGACCCTAAAATATTGCCAGTCTAGCAGAGAGCAACTGCTCACAGGTCTGCAAGGGCCCTCCCTGGCCAGGATGCTCAGAAGGAAGCGGAGAGAAACAGAAGGGAAACTGTCCGAGTCCCTGCCTGCCCTCTTCCCCAAGCTATCAAAACAAACAGACAGACAGACAAACTCAGGTCACCTGGGGACTGGGCTACTGGACAAGCACATGTTGGGCACCAAAATTGGAATATAATTTCCATTGTTATTGCTTGCCCTCTTTCAAATCAGTTTAAGTCAGCTCCAGGAACAACACAATACTTGTGATAAGTGATGAGCAATAGAGGGGAAAAACAGTATAGAAGAGAGACTGCACTAAGGTTAGGCAACAACCTTCTTTCTTTCCTGTGAAAGTTAGAAACGACACAAACCTGTAAGAGATCTTAAAGCCACCCCTTGGTCAGTAGGTAAGACTTTCTGTCCCTGAAACGACTGGAAAGGACCTAGATTCTTGGTTCTCTCAGGAATAAAGGCACATTTTACATTCATTTTTCCCCCATGTCTCTCTCACCCTCTCTCTTTTTCCCTTCCGTTCAAATAAATACCCTGATGGTCCATGGGGACAAATAGGGAAGACTAGTTTTCTGCCTCTACATTGGACCCAAATAGGCAGACCAGTGGATGGTTAGGCTTTCAAATGCCTGGATATTACATCCATTCAAAGTAAAACTTCCCTGATAGAGTAGAAATGGCCATGACCAGGTTTATTTACCTTTTCCCTTTCTCTTCTCTTTTCCCACCTTCTCAGCTTTTCCTCTTTTTCCCCACCTCCTACCTAACCTTTGCACCCAATAGTTAGCAATACTTTCTCCAGAGGTGGAAGGAGGGTAAGATGTGGCCTTCAACCAGTGCTGATAGAGGCAGCGTGGGAGCCTGAAGTGACCCTGAGCCTTCTTGCTGGGTGAGAGGCCAGGGCTTTCCAGCCTCTTGTCCTGCATGTGCTGAGCTATTCCTGTTAGGCCATAAAAAATAGAGTGTATCTCAACACCAGGAGAGCTCAACTCCATAAACACATGGCTATGGTTCTAACATGTAGTACATTGCCAGATGCAAATGCAGAGATGCTTTTAATTTTGTTCCAAGTGTTATACATCATGTGGCAAATTGGTCTTCAAAAAGCCAATTTTGATATTTTCTGTTAATAATAAAGATTTTTTAAAAAGAACAACCTTAAACATATATAATTGAAAATTAAAAGGGTGTACATCACTCCCACCAGAGTGTTTCTCATCTGAATTTAAAAAGAGAGGTAGTACTTTTTCCCCCTCTTCTAAATGAGGAACATTTTTAAGTAGAAGAACTTGGTTAACATTTGGATTGTCCAATTGTTTTTGCTGCTCATGTCATTTTAAGAAAATAAAAATATTTAAATCTTCGTGTTTTTTTGAAAAATCCTTTTACATCTTTATGTATTGTAAATTTAAAAGTCAATTAGGAAATTAGTTATACACTCCTGCCATCTTCTATCGAAAAATGACCTCAGAAACATGTTTCCCCTAAAATATCAAAATTTCATATTATCTCATACAATTTCAGCCTGCCATTTGTAATTTAATGTTACTATTAAATGGGAGGAAAATAGAACTTATTTTGTATAAATTAAATGGGAGGAAAATATAACTAATTTGTAGATTTAATGAGGTTGCCAGTCCTTCTAAAATCTTGTCCTTTGTATCAATCTCTAGCTGGTTTATCTGAATAGGATCCGATCCTACATAACATGGGGACTACCTATAATATTCTGACACAATGGAAGATTTCTAGATGAATTCAAGCATCCGGATTGTGAATTTCCTATCTCTTACTGTTTTGAAACCAATACTTTAGTGTATACTCCAATGTTGATTTTAAATGTGATCTCCTTCAAGGAAAAAAGTGCAGAAATAATTAAGGAAAAAAAAACCCACAGGAAATCTTTTATAAATAGTCTTAGGATCATTGATCCCTGTTACCTGCTATAATGTGAATGGAATCATTATGGCTGTTCCATTGACACAGTTTCTTCATTCAGGATTCTGGCCAAAGGAATAGCATGTCAATGTGTAAAATTCTAGCCAAAGATAAGCCATTACAATGGAAACCGCGATGTGCAAAGTCTCACTGAAGCCAATGAAATTGAGTGTAATATCCATACTGCATTCTCATCTGCTTGCCCCAGGATTTAGTATGCGGCTCTGCATTGAAATGAGATTATGCATATAAAATGCCAATATAGAATACAATGCCCAATAAAACATTAGAAAAGCAACTTACAGCCCATGTACATGGGCTTTACTTAAATTTGAACTTCATGTGCAAAATAAAGCACAGCACCATCGAAACACTAAATCTACAAAATGTCCTCACTCTGGTTTTTCATGCTTCTTTCTGCATGATTCCCCCACACCCCCTCTTATCCAAACAATTCTTTTAAGGGCACTCTTCAAATCATCTAACAAGTCCCAAAGGGTATTCCAGGAGTCTCTTAAAGTGTCTTTCTAAATTAAAAGGACCCAAACAATTTAGGTGCATTTTTGAACCAAAAATATCAGAAAGTATTTGGACTTGCAAACCTCTGGGTGTGTATAAAGAAGAAAGGAACCAAAGAGAAAAATGCCCCCACAGTGGATTACAAGGTTATGGGACAGGTCACTAGGAAAGGGAAATAAAACTGAATGTTAGGTTGGGCTTGTAAATTATGCACCTTTCAGGGAAAGCGGTTTTAAGGTCTCTTCACTCAAGGTTCCCCCCCCCATCCATTTTGCTATTAATTCTTAACTCTTGGTAGGCAGCTCTTTAATGAGGTTGTTTGTGGCAGGTTAATTTTCTCCAATCTACTGAGCTCCTCATTTTCCCTTTTAAGTGCAGTGCTGCCTAGAGCTTTCAGTACTTTCCATACCAGAAAACAAAATACACGTGAAGTTGCTGGGCTAGGTTGAGAATTAAAGGCATTATGTGGATAGAAAAACAGAGGGCCTAGACAGATGGGAGTGGGAGGGCAGCAACCCGGCTGAGGTTAGGGCATGAGGGAGAGAGAATTCGGTCTTAGGAGAGCAATGACCCTGGGAGTGTTATATATTAAATATTGCAGTGATCGATTTCAATACCCCAAGTGGACACGGGAATAAAAATTCACCAACAAGCTGAAGTGATTAGGAATGCTTTGTTGCAAAGGAAAAAAAAAAATGTGATTTTCTTCAGATCCTTTTTGTTCAGGTTAGAAGAGGCCTAGACAATCCAAGTCTAAGTCTGGACTCTCGGTTTGGGATATAACTCGAAAGGCTAGTCATATTGCAGTGGTGCTTCTGCATAGTGAAAAGATGGGCCTTTGTACTAAGGAGGATTAAATATCAACCACGATTATGGCGGGTCACTCTAGGAGCCTTTCTCCCAAGTCAGAGAAGAGTACATCTTGGAAGGGGCTGCTCCTTTGCTGTGTATTAGTCTTTGTTTCAGCTCTGGGACAAAGCAGTCACTTTTGCCCAGTTCTTGTTTCATTAAAATCCAGGGGAAAATGCACAATATGGTTTACAGAAGGTGGCTTCACAATAGCAGGACATAAAACAGACTTTGGTGCTATGTAGGGGAGAAATATTTTTGCATTGCCATTCCTCGGCCAGGAGTATGAAACCGTCATATCTACATGCACCAATACCCACTGCCTCACATTATTTCATGAGCGGTTTCAGAATCGGGTGGGGTTTGCTGTCCTTCTTTCCTCCCGAATCTAGCTCATAGACATTCATGCTATGAACGGCGTTTCTCTCAGTCCAGGAATCTGCTTAGGGATTTGGGGTAGTTACTGCAGAGGCAGCTTGGAGCAGTGGGGGGACTGTTTCCAGTCCCAGCCTAATGGGCAAGGCTTGGGCTCTTCACACTGGGGATACCGAGTCTGCTGCTAGAGACACACTGCGGGATGCCTGCATGGGGCTGCCTGAGGCCTCCTCCTCCAGTGTGGTCGCCACCAATGCGGGGAAGAAATGCAGCATTGTACAAAGGGTTTCTTTAATGAGGATGAGTTCCTCAGAGCGACTGGGGGTTGCCGCTGCTGCCCAGGCCTCTCTTGCCTTCTGCCAGATCTTTCCCTACTCATTGTCTCCTTCCTTATATACTAGGCCGGGGTTGGAAACGGCATGCCCCCCATGCCTACCCCCATTGTCTCTGATAACCTAGAGGCTGATTTCTGTTTTGCCCTGGCAGCTGAGGGAGGACGGACCGGAAGGTCTGAGGAGGAATCTCAGAGTCAGGCAAAAGTAAACATATGTGTATATATCTCGAATGCCCCTTCCATTCTTTGCTATCAGTCTTACAGTCTTTTCCAGTCTCCTCCCAACCCAGTTATCACTTATCATGACTAGCTGCCACTTTGGGGCACGGTCCTAGGGACAAGCTTTATTTCTGTGGGAAGATCTTACCAGGGAATGTTCAAGGCAGGAGACGGAACCCTAAGCCTCTCTGTTTCTTTTGAATCTAATTTGGGCTGACCAGGGCATGGGTAAGGCTGGAGGCTGCTTGTGCACCAGAGCCCTTAGGCTCCTGGGGCCTGACGCTCCCGGGCTCTCTGTGGAATGATGACTGGCTACAGGGAGGCCGTTCTGCCCTACAGAGCTGTTTATCTCCCTAGACCTACAGAGCTCCTTCCTCTCTTCAGGTTGTGGAGAGAGATGGGTCCGGGAGCAAAATATCACTTGAAAAAGTTACTTGGAGAAGTTAGAGTTACGGAACCCGGTTATCTCTCTTCTTGAGTGTGGGAAAGGCTCAGCAGCGATTTGGACAAGAAAGGAATTGCTGTTTTTGCTATGGCCCCCCGCTTTGGACTTTTATTCTGCATTCTGCATCTCCTTGACTTTCGTCTTCCTCTTCCCCTTCTGATTCTCCCTGTCTTCCTCCTCAAGTCATGTCAGGAAGAACAAGCAGGTTGAAAGCATCAGTGGACTTATACTGTGAGGGACTGCTGAGGCCGAAATGAGGCCTGGCTGTGCCTGGGCAGGTGGTGCGGAGTGCAGAGATTCTTGTGTGACTGAGGGGTAATTTGCAGAGAAGGAATCTCCTGGGGGGAAAAGATGCAGGTGGGGACTCTGTCTCAGGTCACTGGGGAGCAGGTTCTGCGTCCAGAGCCTAAGCTCTGGAATCCTGAAAGCCTGCCTTGCTGTGGGGTACCTGTTGCATGAAGCTGCTTGGGGAGCTTTTGGGCCCCGGCCCTATTGTAAGTCTTGGGGGTTAGGTCTGGCTTCCCCTGGGGCTGCTGGATTCACCTGTCACTACGCTCACTGCCCAGGGACCCTGACAAACCTCCACAATGTGGGCCTGAAAAAGGGCGCTTAAGGTTCACTGATCTGTGTGTAGAACTTTGCAAAACTGCAAATAAGCGAGAAAATTTGTCTATTCTTGTGAAGGGAAATACAAGTTTGCACTTAACATGGAAGCCTGAGAAAAAGGGGGGGGGGGGACTTCTCCTGGCCAACAGCCCCACTGTAATCTCCAGAACAATTTCATTTCCTCTGCAGCACCCTGGCTACCCTAGCCGAGGCCTTGGAAAGGTCAGGGAAGAGATGGAGCTTAAAAGCGGGGGTGGGGAAGAAAACCGGTGGTTTGGGCCCTTGGCAAGGTCGCAGGTGAGGGCCAGGCCGGGTGGCGAGGAGGAGACTGACAGGATGGAAGGCCACAGAACAGGAGGAGGGGCAGAGCCACGTCTTTTGAAAGGTTTTGGTGTTTTTCTGAGGAATTCGCACGGCTCGCCTCCGGGACAGCTTGCCGGCGCTCTCCCCCGCCCCTTCTTGCAGAGCAGGTCGCAGGGAGCTCGGGTTTCGGCGAGGCCGGGTGCAGCCAGGCCGCCCGCGCTCCGCCAAACTCGCCGCACAGGCCTTTCCCGCTTGCTGAGAAAGGGAAAAGCGCACGCCGGGGGGCTCGCGGGCGGGGAGCCTGTTTGTGCGGAGGGAGAGCCGCTCCTCCGCGGGAGCCAAGCCGCCGCCGCCTGCCAGCTCCATAAACCTGGCCCGGCTGCGCGGGCGGGAGAGGGTGCTCCCGGGAAGTGACTCCCGGCGAGGGGCGGCCGAGCTCCCCCGTCGTGGCGCGGCTGCTGGGAACCCGGGGGCTGCACAGAGAAGCAGGCCCCGGGAGCTTGTCTTCTCCCCTCCAAAGGGGAGGTTGGAACTTTTGAACCCTTTACTTTAAAGTGATTGATCGTGTCCCACCAGAGAGCGGCTCCACCCCCTGTCCCCACCTCCGCCGCCTTCCCTGGTCACCTCGGCTCTAAGTGGGCGCGGAGACAGTGCGGGGCGCGAGGGTTGGTGCATTGGTTGGAGACGTGTGCAGCAAAGGCGAGCATTTGAGTATACAGGCACGTCAAGCAGCCAGAGCTGCTGTTGCGATTCTGGGTGAATCCCTCGTGAGAACCCACAACGGGAGGGTTGGTTCGTGCCTCCTTCCCCACAGCTCTCTAAGTGAAAGACGCAAACGACAGCTTTTCCCATGAAACCAGCCCTGCACGCCGGCCTCCCTAGGAGGAAATCCTCGCAGGAGCCGGGCTCCGCACTGGCAACCTTCAGGGAACTCTGGATGGAGGCTCAAGGCCTCCACGAGTTAGGCTGATCATTAATTTGGGCTGTTCGGAGCGAGTAACAACACTTAACGCCTTTGGCTTTGGGGACGGTCCCGGAGCTGAGACCCAAGCACAGATGGCCCCAGGGCTGCGGATGGGAAATGCGGGTTGCGGAGTCTCCCGGACGTGTCTGAGTGAGCTGGGTAGAGCTCCCCGGGCAAAGGTTGGCTCTTCCTCGGCCCCAAATAAATTCTTGGTTAACTAGTGCAGTCTAAATACATTGGTATTACTAAATGGGGTAAAATAGACGGGGTTGAAAGTGAGGGCATGTCAACCGGACCCAGACCGGGTCATACTTCTCCTCCGGTGACAAGTCAGGGTGCTTCCAACACGAAAATAGAAATGTAACATTCAACTGGACGAATTAATTTTTGACGGATTTACGGTATGATTTTCTTTCAAGCGGTATTCATTGGTTCTTTCGATCCGTAGTGCGGTCCAAAGACAGAAATATAAACAAGCACTCTCTGCTTTGCGGAAACCCCTTAACAGTATCTCCCAAAGAAAGATCAAGACACTTTGTGAATTTTCCCCAGATAATGCCTCATATTCCGAATGACTGATCAGAGAACTCCGGTATTGTTAAATAAAATGAGAGGAAGGCGAGTGACGTGGGAGTCGAACAATGGCATTTCTGAATCAGTTTGCTTGATTGACATTTGGGAGCTTCATGACCCCAGGGAATAGGACTCATTACGGTGAATACACCAAAACATCAACCGAGATTAGAACTCTAGATCCTGTTTTAATCCCATTTCAGTCTAAATTATAGTGGGAAAATATAAAATCCAAGAGGAGAGAATTACTCCATCATATATTGACCTAAAGTCTTAATTGTTCAAAGGGGGAAATAACAGTGGAAAACCAATATACTTTTCAACACTTTAGAAACAGCGCTGACAATTAAGTCAAGTGTAAAGGTTTGGTAGGGTAGATACTAAAAATATTTATGTGGTATAAAATATACTTATTTGGAGAGACATCCTGAAGAAATACAGAGGGAGCTTTTTTGCATGTTTGAGAAAAATATAATCCTCCTCCACTGGGTAAAAAAGAGGATCATCAGCAAATTGATGCTGAGAAGTAATTAGATATCTTAAAGGCGGAGTCTAAATTTCCATTATTATTTGGAAGACTTCTCTCTTTCTTGGGAGAGGAATTTTTTTTTTTTTTAATGATGAAAGTTGTGTAAATTTAACCCAGGAAACTGTTGAGAGCAGATCTTCAATTCAGGTTGGAGAAACAGAATGTGTGTGAGCAAAGTCTATTTTTAACCACAGAAAAGTGTGAGATACTGTGGGCTGTGTTAGATGAGAGTATAATCTATGGCAACTTCACTATACAAAAATTTTTTATTCTTCATTGGAACTTATCCTCAATTCTCAGGAACTTGAAAAACTGGAAATCTTAATTAATATATGTTAAATTGAACCAATAGCGCACAGAAGGACAAAGCTGTGGTAAAACATATTATAGTTATATTCTATTTTTTAGTAGGCAAATTACAGCAAAGGGGAATGTAACAGGAAGATATAAAAATAGAGCATATATATAAGTCATGGAATAGAAAGGGTTGCTGCACAATATACTTCACATCTTATATTTTGAGGGGTAGATTTTAATGAGAAGCCTCTGTGTTGCATGGGAACTGGGAATCATAGAAATTATTTATGCAGCAAGAAGGAATGAAAATTAATTATTAGGAGCTCAGTAATCACCAAATAAACTCTGAGCTTTGAGGTTAAAAATAGACGACTATCTTCATGTTCAATTATACAGTATCAATTACTAATACAACTGATGTTTCAGCGTCTCAGTGAGACCAGATACCATCTTCTATGGAGATATCTTGGTATTAATTAATGACTGCTTTATTCTCATTATTCACCAGGAAAAATAGGGGTCGTGTCACATTAAAATTAAGATTATCTTAGTTTATCTGGGCTCTTAAACAAAGATCATTCAAAGTAATTATATTTTGAATTAACAGAGGTAGGCAATTTATCTGGTTATTTTTTGTTCAAAGACAGAAAATAAAGATCAGAAATAAGCAAAGTTTCATTCTGAAGATAGAAAGAACCAAACAAACATGTCTTGACTTTTGCAATATTTCCCTTGCTAAAGGGGGAATGAGGGAACTGTAAAAGACGTGACTTTGCAAAGTCAAGTCCTTTTTAAAAGACTCGGATCGAAATTCTTGCTATGCAACAAGGATTCAGGTTTGATTAATTTTCTGCAAGCGACGTGACAGCGGTGTTTTAAAAGATTAATTAAAATTGAAGTGATACGGAGCAGGAATTCAACCTGCAGAGGCGTCCCTGGCGCCTTGGGGGGCTTTGCAAAGCGAGTCCCAAGCCCAAACTGCGGGCTTTCCCGAGCCTGGGACGCAACTCCCCGTCTCCGGGAGAGGAACGCGGAATTTGGCAGGGCGCCCGCCTGGCCGCCTGGCATCCCGAGCTGGCCGCCAGCTCTCGGGGGTGGGGACGGGGTGTGTCCCGGGGAACCCGCTGCCGAGAGAACTGCTGGCGCGGCTCTCGAAGAGCCAGTGAGGTCCAGGGTCACGCCAGAGGCCGGAGGGGGACTCCAGGAAGCCCGGAGCTGATGGCCCCTGGCCGCGTCCACCTCTGGGGGGGGAGGGGAAGAGGGGAAACACCTATTTTGTGCCTCCACTCCTCCGGAGCCCCCTCCACGGTCGCGAGCGTGCGGGGTGTGTAGATGGCCCTCTGAGAAGGCGCATCCCCAGAGCCTAGGGCGTGCAGCCCTCGGCTGCTGGGCTGCGGCCGCCCGGGGCCCGGGCGTGGGCCTGCCGGGGCAGTCCCGCCTCAACTCGGACTCGGGACTCCGGGAGGCCGTTCACGCCTGGACCGCCCAGCCACGTCCTCCTACCTCTTGGCTCACTTTCCCGCCCCGGCTCCTGCTCCCCGCATCCCCGTCCCCTCGCTTCACTTTGCAACGCCTCGGTCCAAGTAAGAAATTAAGCGGAGCGCAATTGTAACTGTACTCAAGAAGATACAATCGCGGGAGCCCTAGGGGTCGCGCGCCGCGGAGAAGCGACGCGGGTGGCGCCCGGGAGGGTGGGTAGGGGAAGGGGGAGTTCGCTTGCAATTCGCCTTCCCGGGGCATGAACTACGGGGTCCCCTTCCCTCCAATCGTGGGGCTCGGGGGCCGACTGGGAGGGCGCGCACCGCTGGGCCCTCGCCACAGCGCTCGGGGGCGGGGTTGTGCGCCCATGGGCTCCCCGCGACGCGGTGGGGGCGCCGGCCGGGCCGCCTCCCGGCTGGGGCTGTCCCTTCGCCCTGCGGCGGTGCCGGGAAACCCCTTCCTTTGCGGCGGGTCCCAGGGGTCGGGGCCTAAAAGGATCCCTGGGGATTCTCCGCGCCCGGGAGGCGACGTGGTTCCTCCTCCCCGTCACGTCTGCCTCTTCCACTCTCTTCCTAGAGACCTCGGAGGTGGCGTAGAAGTGGGAAGGGAGGCGAGTCAACAGACGATGGAGGCCTGCGAGCGGGAGCTCGGGAGCTGGGGGAGTCCGGGTCGGAAAGGAAGCTTTAGCACGCGGAGGAAGGGGCGGTGGGGCAAGGAGGACTCAGCTGGGAAGGGCTGAGGGTGGGGGGTGAGGCGAGAGTCCCTCTCCTTCCGAGTGGCGCAGGGGGACCTCTTCCCCGGGGAGCCCCCACCCAGCTGCTCCCAACCTTGAGAACAAAGGGTCTGGGAAGCACGGTCGGGGTCGGGGAGCGGAGGTGGAGGGAAGCAGGAAGGCAGGCGGTGGGGGCAGGGGAGGGCGCTTCCCCACATTTCCTCTCGCGGCCGAATGACGGAAAGCTCCCTCCAGCAAACGCCTCACTGAGGTCGCTTCAAAATCCGGGAGGGCTTGGGTTCCTTACCTAACGGATGCACTCGCTCCCTTCCTCCCCCAGCGTCCCCACCCCCTCCGGGGACCGAGGCCCGAGAGCTGGCGAGGCTGGCGGCGCGCCGCGGCGCGGGTGGAACCACGGGGCAGCAGCGCCTCCTGCAGGTGCCTGGCGCCTCCGCAGTAGCCGCGCCGCGCGGTCTCTTAAGGTGGAACCAGCCTCGTTCCCCACCCGCGCTTTCGGCTCTTCCGCAACAGTGGTTCCACCCGCTGCCAATCTCCCTCCCGAAACGGGCCTTGACCGTCCAGAATGGTCGGAGCGTGTTGGCCCCTGCTGCTATTTCCTTGACCCCTTGGCCCCACTTCCTGCAGCACCTCATCCGAGGGAGCCCCGGTATCGATTTGGACGATCACAATTGATACTTCCCTGCAGGTATACAAGGATGCGTAAGACACACTTCAGGGCGGAAAAACCAAAACAGCGTTTCTTTAATCTGAAAGCAAACTTTTATTTTCGTTTATTAAAAGCAGAAGCCTAGCAGGAAAGGGTCGCCGAGAGTTGACCAGCTGATGGGTCTTTGAGATCTAAGTGTTCAGGATGACACTGGCAGGTCTCAGCGCCCACACCCCGCAAACTCATGGGCAGCTGCGGGCGCAATAGGCCCGGGAGGAGCGGCAGGACTGCAGGGAACCCCTCCTTCCGCATCTCCGGCGCCCGCGTTTTCAGCCCACTCTTGCCTGGATTCTTTGTTCAGTGAACGTGGAGAGGCTAGAAGACCAGTTTTTGTTTCTTTCCTTTTTGTTTTTAACTAAATGTGCGTGTGCGTGTACATATGAATTCGTCGTTTCTTGAATGTAAGTGTCCTCAGCGAGCTCGAGATTCTTGGGGGAAAAGCCTACGAGCTCTGAGCAGGTCACGAACAAGCCAACTCTGGTTCCGGTGCCATCTGCAGTAAATTCCTTTCCTTTGCTCTTCCCTCCCGCGCGTGTTGGAGAGGGGGCCGCCGGGGGCTACCGCTGGACTCCCGCACCCCCAGGACCGGGAGCCCCTCAGAGCTCAGGCCCCAGTGCGAGGGCGCCAGGAGGTATCGGGGGGAGCGGAGGCTGGCGGTCGTCCTGGGGCGTGAGGTTCACCGGCAGCCTGGGAACCTCCTTTCCCCCCGAGGGCGCTTGGCCTTGGCTCCGCCCCGACGGGCCCCGCCCCAGGGAAGCCAGGCCGCGGGTGGGGCCGCAGCGGGGGCAGCTCCCAGGGGCAGGTGCCGCAGGGTCACACTCGCCCCGGGGGTTGCAAACCGCAAGCGAAAGTCGAGAGGGGCTGGAGCTTTTCCTCTAATCCGTTTTACACTGTGAAAACCGCAAAGCTGTCGCCTAGGCGGCCACTTTTTAATTGAGAGGCAAACAGACGAAAAACCAAAACAAACGCGCAAGCTGACTTTCTTTCCCTCTGTTTTTCTCAACAAAAAGCGAAGAGAGAAACCGACGACCAGCGCTCACGTTTGCTCGCTTCGGGGCCTGGGCTGGGGCGCGCAGGAGGCAGCCTGGACGGTGCCGCTCTCGCCACGCTCTTCCCCCAGCATTTCCCGGCGTGGATCTCCGAGTCCCTCCTCTGCACGGGTCGCGCTGAGGCAATAAGCTCCGTGCCAGCCCCATCGCGCGCTTTCTCGCTGGTGCTGAAGGGCAGATGTGGGCACTTGGGTGTTGGAGGCTCCGAGCTCGAAAAGTTGGTCCCAGGTTTAGGTTCTTCCGAAGCCCCGGGCCGGAAGAGCTGGGGTTGGGACCGCCAGTCCGGGGGAGACCTCCAAGCGGAACAGAGGGAACACCTGCAGGCGCTCTTTGAGTCTCGCAGTTGGGAAAAGCCTAAGTTAGTAGACAGGCTGCGCGGCGCCAGAGCTCTCAACTTACTGCGCGCCCTGCCGGGGCGGGGGGGGGGGGGGGGGGGGGGGGGCCAGGGGTGTTCAGCCCCTGGGGGGAGCCCCCAGAGAAGCAAGGAGAGCAGAGGGCGGGGGAGACCCGGGTAGGTGCGGGCGGGTGAAGATCCTCTGAGTCAGGTGGGCCGAGTCCCACGAGAGTGGACGTCTCCTTCCCACGTTGATGTGCTAAGGGTCCTGCGTGGACAATCATTTTTATTTTATTTTTGAAAATCATTTTTAGTCAAACTTGTGGTCGTGGAGGTAGGAAAAGGGAAGGAAGTCAAAAGAAAGGAGGGGGCAGAGCTTTATTTTAAAACGGAAAACCAGGAAAATTGGAGTGGTTACATTGTGGAGAGGGAGGGAGGGAAGGAAGGATGGAGAAGGCTTTCCTTCTTTGTTCCTAAAAGCCCGAGCATTCCCGCCCCCCCCATATCAAAATACAGAGAGGCAGTCCTTCTTGGAGCAAGTTTATGTAATTGAGAGATACTGCTCATTAGTTCACTTTTAAAGTATTTGCTGGGTTGAACAAAGTTTTTAGAAAGTTCTTTCTCACCCAGCCCCAGTGTGAAGCTCAACTCATTTTGATTTAAAATCAAAATTTCAAAAGAGAAAAATGTGTGTATTCATCTGTACATATATACACGTAACAGAATTCCTATTCCCTCTAATCTAAGACAAGAGATTTTACAGTAAGTTATATGTGATGCTTTAGTTTTTTCTGGTATCTTCTTGTCACCAGAGAGGAGTACTGAATTATCTTTCTCTCCACTCCCAATTAATAAATCTACTGAGAGAGAGAACTCTCATTATGAGAATGTAACCCCCCCATCTCTTTCTGGTTTTCTTTCTTTCCCACACATGAACCACACACAGAATATACATCATGTGCAGACTTCTCCCTAATCAGCCTGTAATGTATGATCTATAAATTCATGCTCATGTTTTCAGTTTCCACTGAAGTTCAGAACACTGTTGAGGACCTACTTCGTTCTTCACCATGTGTACACTTCGTAAGGGATCTTTGGTAAACCAATAAAATGATTATCTTTGCTTTGAATTTCTTTGTGATTAAATGGAAAATAGCATCAACAAACAATTTAAACAGTATTTTTTATATCAAATATCAACAAGTAAAAAATGATCCATAGTTGTTTCAAGTATTCAGAATGATGGCTTCTCATTTGCAGTCATATTTTGGCAAAACTATATTAATGGAAAAATACTAAAAACAGTGCATGCATTCCATATAGGAAGGCTTATTCCCTTAGCTTTACCTCCAACAACTTAAGCTATCTGGTTCAAATTACTTAAGTAATTTCAACTGAAGGAAGGGCTTGGAAAATTAGGAATTGTGGAATAATTTGTGTTTTGGTCTTTTCATGAAGCTTTAATCAAATCCGATTTTTGTGAAAATGAAAACAATACAATAATCCCTTAAGTGATTTTGTAGAATAATGTGTAATTGTTTTTTTAAAAAAGTGTGCCCAAAGGCTATTTTAATGAAACTAGATGAATACAAATATAACTATTCTTAAGTTGTTTTTCTAGTTATTTTTCTCTGTCTCAAAGGTAAGACATGTAGGACTCCAGAATATGCACTTTAATGTCTTCTGATAATAAGAAAACTATTTCTAGTTTTCTAGTACAGTTATCTAGGGGCAGTGCCAAAATCATTAGATAAGCATCATCTTTCCTTTCACATTATTGTCTACATGAAATTCCATCTTAGGAAATATGCAGGAATATTATATTTGTTTCAGAAGCTTGAAAATACAATAGAATTTGAAATATTGAAAATATGATTCTTGGTTGACAGTATCTTAGAAGTTGCAGAGGTATCTCTTTTTGAGATGACTTTAATAATGACTGACTTTAATAATGCTGGAACGGTAAGGAAAGATTTCAGTAGCAGGCAAGATGTGATGAATGGACACAAGGAACAATGAAGCTATTGACAAAACATGCCAACTTTTAAAATTCTATTTAAATTATTATTTTTCCTCCCAGTGCAGAGGAAGACACCCAAGTGCATCAATGTTCATCAGATGCAGGGTAATAAAAATGTGAGCGACCGTCAATGGACCGTGACTGTAATATGATTGTTAGTGTAGGTGGGTGAGTGCACTGGAACATTCGTTCCTGTTTAAAGAAGGGTCATGATCCTCAGTGGAGGTAGGGGAAGTTTGTAGAAAATTGAGGCCATGAAGGAGAATAGGGAACGAAGGTTAAACAAAGAATAAAGCAAATTCGGTAATTAAAAAACTACTTGTTTCCTATTTTAGATTTAACTTTAGTCAATTGTTCCTGCCAGCTACTTAGATGAAATAAATGGAATATCACTTAATAAGCAGATGCTCGGATACATTTTCCTCTTAAAGGGTCTGATTCCTGGCATCTGAAGGAAACTGGAATACAAGTTAGTATTAGAACTTGAATTTGTTCTGCCAGAGTGAAAATTGGTTCCATTAGGCGTCAGTCACAGAACTCTTACAGACCTGGCTAGGGCCATAGATATGATATATCCAACTAGCTGAAATAATAAAGTCTTAAGTAATGCTAGATGTGCTTTGGGAAACTACCCAGAGGGTCTTAATTTTTTTTAATGAAAATTTCCTAATTTTACAGTCCTCATAAATCTGGAACAAGCCTAAATTAGGTCATCAGGGTGAGTGAAAACTTAATGCTTGACCCTTTGGAGATAACATAATAGAAATAACTTAAAATGTGAAATATTCAATTGTGTGCAGTCTTTAGCAAGGATTCTTTCCTGGACATTTTTCATACTCACTTGCCCATGCTTCCTTCTCATTATAGATTTATAGTGCTCTGGAGAAACCCTTGGAAGAAGTGATATATCAGACAGACATACTATCCAAAAGCTTAAAAGTTAGTGTCTCACTACATAAATAAAAATCTAAACAAGAACAGCCACAAAAAAGAAAATCAACTGTATCTTAGATGAACAATTATATCCAATATATTAAGAGGAATGAGAAAAATGTGCATGTAATCCAAAAATTCATAGTTTATTAAATATAGGAGGGTTTCAAATAAATTCATAATACACATGTGGATTTATATACATAAACATAATGATCTTTCATAAATAAAATTGATTGGAACCCCTGGAGTGTTCCTTATATGAAAATATTTTATAGCTTTCATTAAATAATTAATTACACATTATAAGCATTTAAAAATTACTTATGAGTATAGAATATTAGATAATAGAAAAATTAAAATAAATTTAAATTCTTTTAAATGTATCATAGAAACCTGTTTTCGATTACTTTTTATTTTGAGCAGAAAACTTGTCAACTTATTGACATCAATTTCTCCTTCTACGTATTTTGCTTTATTTACTTGTGAACAGATGTTATTAGCTAAGTTAACAGTACGGAATACAGTAATCATAAAATCTCAGAAGTAGTGTTTTGACACGAATAGTAATTCAAATTTAGAAGTATTTATGGACAACTCAGAAAGCTTACTTTAGTTAATTGTTTTCTTATTCTTGACTTGCCACCCGATTAACTTCTTTTGTCTACAAATGGCAGATACCAATATTTTCAAGACACATAAAAACGAATATTATCGGGATCCCTGGGTGGCTCAGTCGTTAAGCGTCTGCCTTCTGCTCAGGTCATGATCCTAGGGTCCTGGGATGGAGTCCCACATCGGGCTCCTTGCTCAGTGAGGAGCCTGCTTTTCCCTCTCCCTGCTTGTGCTCTGTCTCTCTGGCAAATAAATAAAAATCTTTAAAACAAAAACAAAAACGAATGTTGTCTTCCACAATTTTTGTAATTTGGGACTTGAACTGAGCCAGCCCAAATTCTTTCACAA
This sequence comes from Callorhinus ursinus, assembly GCF_003265705.2. NCBI lineage: Eukaryota > Metazoa > Chordata > Mammalia > Carnivora > Otariidae > Callorhinus > Callorhinus ursinus. The sequence goes on from NW_027397125.1 coordinate 4,699,147, forward strand.
CTGGTTAAGAGGAGACGAAGGAAGAAGTTTGCATTTCTTTTGCCGATGAAGAAAAACATGGAGGAATGTCCTCCGAATAAATGTTAGTGTTTTGTAGTTCTTACAAAATAGCTGTTGGCTCCAAAAATCACTGAGCAACAAAAAAAGTCCCCATTAAAAGTTAATGGCCACCTGGCTGTTTAAAAGGAGTTCTGTAGACTTTACCAGAAGCTGCGTGTCAGAGCCTAGCTCTTTCCTGGGTTTTCTCTCCTCCTGCATTCACAGGAGATTGCTTTGCCCTGTGGGAGTCTTGCTCTTCCCAATAGCGTGGAAAAAAAAAATGCAATAGGCAGTTTCAGGAGTGTTGCCTTTGACAGCGTGTCTCAGGGGACTTAATATTCTAGGTGGCAATTGGCCAAAATAAGTAGGAAACTGAGGGGAGCTGCCAAGCTATACTGCTGCTGAGAGTGCAGCCATAACTAAGTAGAAAGCGGAAGGAAAGTTTTTCCATGGAAAAGTATGAGAAACTGAACGGCTAGTGGCGAGGGAGGACTCCTGGTTCGGGTGTGCAGGGGGAAGGATAAACATTTGTAGATCTTTATAACAGTCTTATAAAAAAGCTATTTGAGAGTAGGTTTTGTAAAAAAAATCTATTACAGAGCTATTTGAAGATAGTTTTACTGATTTGAATATTGCTTTCCTTCATGCTTGAGACACTGGCGTTTTATCATTAACAACACATTTGTCTGAGCTATGAAGATAATATAATGTGGAATCCCAACAATCTTTTTTTTTAAAGATTTTATTTATTTATTTGAGAGAGAGAATGAGAGAGAGAGAGAGAGAGCACATGAGAGGGGATAGGGTCAGAGGGAGAAGCAGACTCCCTGCCGAGCAGGGAGCCCGATGCGGGACTCGATCCCGGGACTCCGGGATCATGACCTGAGCCGAAGGCAGTCGCCCAACCAACTGAGCCACCCAGGCGCCCCCAACAATCTTTTTTTTAAAGATTTTACTTATTTGAGAGAGAGAATGAGAGAGAGAGAGAGAGCATGAGAGGGGGGAGGGTCAAAGGGAGAAGCGGACTCCCCGCTGAGCAGGGAGCCTGATATGGGACTTGATCCCGGGACTCCAGGATCATGACCGGAGCCGAAGGCAGTCGCCTAACCGACTGAGCCACCTCGGTGCCCCTCCCAACAAATGTCTTAATGGCCACAAGTTTGGCCTATGCCAGAACACACAGCCCTTTGTGATGTGATTTTGCTGCTCGCATCCAGAAGTGGAATCCGTTCTCCAGCCCCTGTAATGTTAGGCTGGCCTTTGTGACTTACTTGGACAGATATGATATGGTGGGAGTGATGTTGTGGAAGTTCTAGAATTAGGCCTCGAAAAGCTCTGCGGCTTCCACCTTTGTCGTCTTGGAACCTCAGGCCACCGAGAAGCCTGGGATGAAGCAGGAGGAGAGGAGATTCCCGCTGAGCCCAGCCCCCAGCACACCGACTCGTTGAACGCAGCTACACGAATGAGCTTGGGTGAAATCAGCAGAAGAACCACATAGCCAACGGAATCATGAACAATAATAAGTCATTGTTGGCTTAAGCCACTGAGCTTTGAGGTGGTTCATTCCACAGTGATAGATAGCCATGCTTGTCTTATTGTCTGTAATTATCACGATCATACAAAGTTGAGAATTTGTTGACATAGCAAGGGTTTACATCAAGAGCTCTCAGGTTTTTTTTTTTTTTTTAAAGATTTTATTTATTTATTTGACAGAGAGAGACAGCTAGAGCAGGAACACAAGCAGGGGGAGTGAGAGAGGGAGAAGCAGGCTCCCCGCTGAGCAGGGAGCCCGATGTGGGACTCGATCCCAGGACCCCGGGATCATGACCTGAGCCGAAGGCAGACGCTTAACGACTGAGCCACCCAGGTGCCCAGAGCTCTCAGGTTTTTTAAGAGCCTGAGTTAGCCTATGGGAAGCCCTCACAGGCCCCAGGCTGCGATCTGCGATTGTCATTGTGACATTTGATTGTCATCTTTGAAGTTGGTGAGATATAAGAAAATCACATTATTTTATATCATCTGCAGAGCAACCCAGTGAAGCAGGCTTGTTCTGTACATGTGAAGGTTAAGTGCACAGGTGCAGGAACATGACAAAGGTGTTGGGACCACGGTGTGGCTTGGGCAGGGCTATCCCTGAGGAGACATCAATGAACCTCTTTTTTCTATTTGGAGAATGAAGAGGTTGTATTAGAGGATTTCTGAAGCTGCTTTCATCATGGCGGAAATCTCAGACTGGGCCACATGAATCAGAGCCAGTGGAGAGGACAATAGAGTTGACACCAACAGCAACAGAAGCTGAGAGAAACCAGCCTGCCCGAGGCCTAGGCATCTGGATTTAATAGGAAGCCATTCATTCACTCCATTCACTCAGCACTAACTTGCTGAGTGTCTTTCCTCTCTCTCTTGAGAGAGAAGACGCTGGAGATGCAGTGGTGGGTAAATCCCACAAAGCCTCTGCTTCTATGGGAGTTATTCTGGTAGGGGGCTTATGACAATAAGTAAACAAACACTCTGATAATAGAGAGGAGTGCTACAAAAGAAATAAAAGAATAATGTAATAACAAGTGATGGTGGTAAGTGTGGAGGGCACCTTGGAGTAGGTGGTCAGGGAAGTCCTCTCTGAGCTGACCTTTGACCTATGTGAGTTTAAGTCCTGGTGCTGCTTCCTATTAGCTCTGTGACATGAGACAACCAAGTAACCCCTCTGAGTCTCAGTTTTCTTATCTGTTAAGTGGGGACAACTGTAGGAGGTTATTGTGTAGAATCAATTAAGTAGTGCATGTATAATGTCTCATACAGATAAGGCTTTCCATAATTATCAGTTTCTTTTAATTCTCTCTTCCAAGTGGTGTGACAAGCTTAGGCATGGTTCCAGTGTTCTTCAGTTGGGGGTCAGTTGGGTGGAATAATTCTTCATTGTGCAGGACTGCATGTGTGCATTGCTGGACATTTAACAAACCTGGCCCCCACCAATAAATGCCAATAGAATTTCCCCAGTCATTATGACAACTCTAAAACCATCCTGTATGGGTTAGCTTTTGCTAAGTAACAAATCATCCAAAACTTAGTGGCTTAAAACAAAAAGCGTTTATTGTTTATCATGAGGTACTGAGTTGGGCTATGGGTGTTCTAGTCTGAGCCAGATTGAATAGTCCAGAGTAGTCTCCCTCACATTTCCCAAGCCTCAGCTGAAACAGTTGGGATGGCTGGGGCTCTCCCCAGGGTTTCTCATCTTCTAGGGGTCTAACATGACCTTCTTTGTGGTTACAGCACTATCAGCAGCAAGGGAAGGCAAGCCCCAATACATAAGCATTTTTCAAGCCTCTGCTTAATTCATCAGTGCTAACGTCCTGATGGCCAAAGTAAGCCACATGGCCAAGCTTAGATTTATTTATTTTTATTTTTTTAAAAGATTTTATTTATTTATTTGACACAGAGAGAGAGAGACAGTGAGAGAGGGAACACAAGCAGGGGGAGTGGAAGAGAGAGAAGCAGGCCTCCCGCGGAGCAGAGAGCCCAACGCAGGGCTCGATCCCAGGACCCTGAGATCATGACCTGAGCCGAAGGCAGACGCTTAATGACTGAGCCACCCAGGCACCCCCAAGCTTAGATTTATTTATTTATTTATTTATTTATTTATTTAAAAGATTTATTTATTTATTTTGAGAGAGTGATAATGAGGGAAAGAGAGAGAGTACATGAGAGCGGGGAGGGTCAGAGGGAGAAGCAGGCCCCTCGCTGAGCAGGGAGCCTGATGCGGGACTCGATCCCGGGACTCCAGGATCATGACCCGAGCCGAAGGCAGTCACTTAACCAACTGAGCCACCCAGGTGCCCCCCAAGCTTAAATTTAAAAGGTAGAAAAATGGACTCTGACTCTTAATGGGTGGAACTGCAGTCACATAGTACAGGGACATACACCCAGCAATGAGAAGAATTTTTGGCCATTTTTCATTTTTGCAGTTTATCAAAGTCCTGCTCTGGCTACAGATTATTCACTTTCCTCCCATGTGTGAAATATGCTTATCCATACTCCAAGACCCTCAAAACTCTTGTGCCAATTATTGCATCAGATTTAAGTTCACTATCTTTTGATCTGCACCAGATCTGAATGTGGCTAAGGGTGCAGTATTGGGTGAAGCTATTCTTTTTCTTTTTTCTAACTGTGGTTTTACATCACATGAAGTTTACCATTTTAACCATTTTTAGGTGTATAGTTCAGTGGTATTAAGTACATTCACATTGTTGTACCATCATCACAACCATCCATCTCCAGAACTTTTTTCATCTTGGAAAACTAAAACTCCATGCCTGGGGCACTGATTGGCTGGCTCAGTTGGTAGAGCAAACAATGCTTGATCTTGGGATTGTGGTTTGAGCTCCATGATGGAGATTACTTAAAAAGAGATTACTTGAAAACAATAAAATCTTTAAAAAAAACCCCAAACCCTAACAACTCTGTACCCATTAAACAATAGCTTCCTATCTCCCTCCCCCTAGCCCTTTGGTAACCCCCTGGCAACCACCATTTTATTTTCTGTCTCTACCTATTTGACTACCCTTCACACAAGTGGAATCCTACAGTATTTATCCTTTTGTGACTGGTTTATTTCATTTAGCATAATGTCTTCAAGTTTCTTTTTCCTTAATTTTAATTTAAAAAAATTTTTAAAGATTTTATTTATTCATTAGAGAGAGAGAGAGAGCACAAGCAGGGGGAGAGGCAGAGGGAGAGGGAGAAGCAGACTCCCCGCAGAGCAGGGAGCCTGATGTGGGACTCAATCCCAGGACCTTGAGACCATGACCTGAGCTGAAGGCAGATGCTTAACCATCTGAGCCACCCAGGCGCCCCTTTATTTTTTATTTTAAAAGATTTTATTTATTTATTTGAGAGACAGAGTGTGAGTGAGAGAGAGAGCACGAGTGGGGGTGGACAGAGGGAGAGGGAGGAAGACTCTCCAATGAGCAGGGAACCCGTCTCGGGACTCGATTCCAGGACCCTGGGATCATGACCCAAAGACAGACGTTCAAATGACTGGGCCACCCAGGTGCCCCATCTTCAAGTTTCATCCATGTTGAAGCATGTATCAGAATTTTCTTCCTACTTATTTATTTAATTTCAATTTGAGTATAGCTGATACACAATGTTACAAAAAAAATATGGAATGCTTCACAAATTTGTGTGTTATCCTTGCACAGGGTCCCTGCTAATCTTCTCTGTATTATTCCAATTTTATTTTTTTTAAAGATTTATTTGTAAAGATTTAATTTATTTATTTGAGAGGGAGTGCGAGCTCACACGGAAGTGGGGTGGGGGAGAGGGAGAAGCAGACTCCCCACTGAGCATGGAGCCAGACTTGGGGCTCCATTCTGGGACCCTGAGATCATGACCTGAGCCAAAGTTAGACGCTTAACTGACTGAGCCACCCAGGTGTCCCTAAAGATTTATTTATATATTTGAGAGAGAGAGAGAGAGGCAGGAGCCGAGGGAGAAGGAGAGAGAGAATCTCAAGCAGACCCCCCCACTGAGCTTAGAGACTGACAGGGCTCAACCCATGACCCTGAGATCACCACTGGAGCCAAAATCAAGAGTCAGATGCCCAGTCAACTGAGCCACCCAGTTTGCCCTTATTCCAGTTTTAGTACAGGTGCTATCAAATTCAGCATCTTCCTGTTGTATTTCATTGTATGTATATACCTCATTTTATTTACCCATTCTTCTGTTTTTTTTTTTTTTAAAGATTATTTATTTATTTGACAGAGAGAGACACAGCGGGAGAGGGAACACAAGCGGGGGGAGTGGGAGAGGGAGGAGCAGGCTTCCCGCCGAGCAGGGAGTCCAATGCGGGGCTCCATCCCAGGACCTTGGGATCATGACCTGAGCTGAAGGCAGACGCTTAACAACTGAGCCACCCAGGCGCCCCATCTTCTGTTTTTTTTTTTTTTTTAAGATTTTATTTATTTATTAGAGAAAGAGATACAAAGAGACCACAGGTGGGGGGGAGGGGCAGACAGAGAGAGAGAGAAACAGACTCCCCACTGAGCAGGGAGCCCGATGCGGAACTCAATCCCAGGACCCTAGGGCCAAAGTCAGACGCTTAACTGACTGAGCCACCCAAGAGCCCCCATTGTTCTGTTGATAAACATCTGAGTTGCTGCCACATTTTGGCTGTTGTGAATAATGCTGCTATGGATATGGGAGGGCAAATAGTTCTTTGTGTCAGTGCTTTTAATTCTTTTTATACCCAGAAGTGGAATGGCTGGATCATATGGTAATTCTATTTTTAATTTTTTGAAGAACTGCTGCATATGGCTATTCTTAATCCAAGGATCTGTGAGTTAAAAAGGCATGTTATCTGCTCCCCAGCCACCTGATGAGCACTTCTGTTCAAAAAGAGGTAGTACAGCAACAGTAAAGAGGAAATGTAGGAGGTACATAGCAATCATTGGTTCATAGCATTTTTCTTTCTTTTTTTTTTTTAAGTAATCTCTACACTCAATGTGGGGGCTCAAACTCACAACCCTGAGGTCAAGAGTTGCATACTGTACTGACTGAGCCAGCCAGGTGCCCCTGGTCCATAGCACTTCTGAAACCCAAGTAGGCACGTATTGCCAGATCCCCTTACTGTGGGGATAGGGAATGTTCCTTAATTGGGGCCTGCTCTGAGGAGTATTGCTAATTCACTGTTCTTTGAGGCTTTTCATTCCATTCTCAGGGATTTTGGCTCTACTTTCTGAAATATCCTAGTTTTCATAAAAATGCCTTGTGTTTGGGGTGCCTGAGTGGCTCAGTAGGTTAAGCGTCTGCCTTCAGCTCAGGTCATGATCTCAGTGTCCTGGGATCAAACCCCTCATCAGGCTCCTTGCTCAGCGGGGAGCCTGCTTCTCCCTCTCCCTCTGCTGCCCTCCCCTCTCGTGCGCGCGCTCTCTCTCTCTCTGTCTCTGATGAATAAAATCTTAAAAAAAAAATAGCTTGTGTTTGTAGCTGAGCAGGGACTTGGAGACTTAGAGGGTTACTTGGAATTTGGACAATCTCAGTCTCTTTCAGTCTGAGCTGATAGAAGACCCTTAAAAAATGTCGTAGGCTTTCTACAGGTCAGATTTATAGTCTACTCTGTGAGATAAAAGTCATATCCACAATTCTTTTCGAGACAGGCCCATCCTTTAGACTTGTTCATAGCTATTTTGAAATTAGGCCTCTTTGGGACCATGTCCTTAGGATTCCTGGAAGCCCTTTTGTCTAACGAAGAGTGTCTACCAGGTACCACTGTGAGTGTTTCTGAGGTTTTAGCCAAGGGTCATAGAGCCAAACCCTCAATTTGATCTGTACCCTGAGGCCGTTTCTTACTCTGAGAATCCATTGCTGCTTGGATCAGCTAGAGATGTAAAACAGATTTGTTTTCCAACATAAGCGATTCCTGGATTTTCTGTTTCTTCTAAATTCCTCTTGCGGACTCTGGTTCCTTCTTTTGCTCTCCTCCCTCTGGAAGCACTTTATCACGTGCAGCGCCAATTAACCAGCTGGGACTTCCCAACATTCGGCTTAGAAATCACTATAGCTAGATCCAGAAGTTTATTAGCTGCATTTTCTGTCTTTCGTGTTTCCACAGGTGACAGTCTTGCTAGTGCTTTTATTGCTGCATAACACAAATCATCCTTGCACTTTTCCACTACTTTTCCAATCTACACCAATGATTCCTTCAATGTTTTTCCAGCCTGAGCTCACAGTTTCCTCCTGCTCTTCCAGCTTCTTCCCATTGCCCATCCCCAAACCAGATGCACGTCTGGTGGGTTTTGTTCTGGCTGCCCTTCACTCATGCTACCAGTAATGGTATCAGTGAGGGTTCAGTCGGGGAAGCAGAGCTGTCCAAAACATGATGGAGAGAAGGCATTAGGAATTTGTGACATTACACAAGTGTGAGAAACCAGGGACGTGGAAGTCTGGGAGGGAGCTGAGGGATCAAAAGAGTCATTATCCAGTCTGCCTGCAGTTAGACACGTGGGAGCTGCAGAGGAATCTGAGAGGCCAACCACTGCTCAGGCCCTGAAATGGGACCACAAAGGGAGAGCCCACAGACAGGTGTTTAGAAGCTGTTGTCTCTGTGAGTCTGCAACCGCACATCACATCGGTCTGGGAGTGTCCCTGGGCTGCTGTTGGTCTCAGGGCCCACAGTTGAGGAGATGATCTCATGCAGAGGGAAGGAGCACGATGACAAGCTGGGGCCTGCCAGACACCCCAGAGCCTGTCCTTCGCCTCATCCGACTTGAGACCACCTGAAGATAATTGCTGTTGCCTCATGTCTGCCTTGCAAATTTCCCTCAAGTGCCTCTTCTGGCCAGATCTAACTCAGAACGCACAGAGAAGGGGATTCTGGGAACCGTACTTAACAGGTTGGTAAGAGCCCAACCCACCACACACCACATGCATTTTTCCATGCCTCCTGGGGAGATGGTACCACTTTATAGGGGTTTGTTGAGAGAGGTACAGAGGTACAGAGATGTAGGCATTTATGTGTGTGTGGGAGGTGCAACGAGGCGGGTGAAGGATAGTGCCATCGTGGTTTTGAGTGATTGATCCGACTCTATTTTCTGCTGGAAAACAGAATCCAGCCTACTATTCCTGGCGTCTAAGAATTATCTATAGCTGTGGTTTCCAACACTCGATTCACATTAACCTCTAGGTCCACTGTCATCCGTCTCCATTAAAACTGATCTTATGAAGAATACTAATGACCTCCTTGGCGCTAAACCCAATGGACACTTTTTGGTTTTTATCATACTTAATTTGGAGGGTCGGGGGAGGGGAGTATGAATTGTCAACCATTTCCTCCTTCATGTTCTTTCTTTCTCGGTTCTTAGGATGGATTATTCTTTTGGTATTTCTTTTGTTCTGTCCATCCATTAAATATTTGTGTTAGGGTTATATGTAGGGCTATCTACTACTCAGTGGGGGACTGGAGCAGGCTCTCAAGAACGAACTGGGTGCATCTCTTCATAGTTCCACGTTCAGTGATGATGACAAGTTGGTAGTGTGAAATTGACCACAGTGGGAGTATTTACACCACAGACATCAGCAAATGCTCCTATCATAGCTTCTCTTGCTAGAGAGCTGATTGGGAGACACTTTAATAGCAGCACATCACTGCTTCTAGATCGGCTTTTCACACTCTCCCTGGATAATCCACAGTTAGAGTTTCAAGCACCATCTCTGTATTGATGACTATCACAACTTTCATCTCCAGTTAAGATCTGTCTTTAGGCTCAGCTTTTCAAATACCTTCTGGCTTTCCCTGACTGTTGCACAAGCATATCATATTTCCCCTTAAAATAGCTCTTTTTTTCCCTTAAATTGTCTCAGTGAATGGCACTATACTTGCCCTGTTTTTCACCCCTCATCCCCCCACCCCTTATTCAAACAATCATCAAATATTCATCCGATATGCTCAATTACTACTCCAAGTCTTTCTAAAATCCAGCTGCTTTTCTTGGTACCCATCGCAACAACCCTGCATCAGAGCTTCTCTTCCAGATTACTGCAACGACTTCCAAACTGACTTTCCTGCCTTTGGTCTTACCTCCTCCCAGTCTGTTCTCTGTGCTGCCGCCAAAATGAGCTTTCAGAAGCACAGGTATGATCACGTGACTCCCTTGTTTAAAACCTGTCAGTGGCTTCCCACTGCTGTCAGGATAAAAGTCCACTTTAATTTACATGATGCACAAATTCTTTATAAGACCTTGTTTACCTTTTCAACCTCATGGCTTATTATGACTTCCCCAGACATTTTTCTTTTTTTTTTTTAATTCTTTTTTAAAAATTTTATTTATTTATTTATGAAAGAGAGAGAGAGAGAGAGAGTGCACAAGCAGGGGGAGCTGCAGAGGGAGAGGGAGAAGCAGGCCTCCCGCCAAGCAGGGAGCCTGGTGCGGGGCTCTATCCCAGGAGCCTGGGACCATGACCTGAGCCGAAGGCAGGCGCTTAACTGACTGAGCCACCCAGGTGCCCCATTCCCAGACATTTTTCATTCCAGCCACTTCACACCAAGATTTTTCACCTCTGGGACTTTTACTTTTTGTTTATTATTATTATTATTATTTTTAAGTAGGCTCCACACCCAGCATGGAGCCCAACTCAGGGCTGGAACTCACAACTCTGAGATCAAGACCTGAGCTGAGACAACAGTTGGATGTTTAACTGACTGAGCCACCCAGGCGCCCCCACCTCTGGGGTTTTTAATGTGCAGTGCTCTCTATCTGGACCACTCCTCTTCTCTGCTTTCATCTCTGTTCACTCCCCTCATCCTTTAATTTAGAAATTGCCTCTTCTGTGTGGCAGAGACAATGCTATGTGTTCACCAAATCATTTCATTTTCTTTCTTTTTTTTTTTTTAAAGATTTTATTTATTTATTTATTTGACAGAGAGAGACACAGCGAGAGAGGGAACACAAGCAGGGGGAGTGGGAGAGGGAGAAGCAGGCTTCCCGCTGAGCAGGGAGCCCGATGCGGGGCTCGATCCCAGGACCCTGGGATCATGACCTGAGCCGAAGGCAGACACTTAACGACTGAGCCACCCAGGCGTCCCTCATTTTCTTTCTTGGGCCCAGGAAAACTGCATGACCCATCTCTCTTGCATCTAGGCGGGGCCATGTGGCTAGTCCTGGCTAATGGAATGTAAATGAAAGTTATGTGTGTTTTCCAGAAGCAAGTTGTTAAGTATTTGATGTGCCTTTCCCTTACACACCACAGTCCCCACCCCACCCAACCCCCGCCCTTTATGCCAGCTGGCTGGCACAGAGGCAGTCTTGAAGCTCTAAGTTTGTGTCATCACAACATGGAAGCTGCCTGGGTCCCTGAGACAACTTTGGAGGAAAGCACCAAGAAATCTGCCCCAGCTGAACAAAAAATATTTATTGTGTTCAATCACTGACATTTGAGGGTTGTTTTACCAAGTAGCAATAAATGTTCTGATTAATGCAGTTTGGGAATCTGTTCCTACATCCCCTTTGAGACTTAGTCCAGTACTCCTCTATCTGTTCCCATGGCACTCTGCTCTTGATTCCTCATGGAGACTCTCTTTCTGTGTAACCTAAAAGCCGGTGTTCTTGTTTTTTTCTGGCAGCTGGAGGCTCTCTGAGGCCAGGGATTGTGTCTTGTTCATGGCTGCCTAGCACAGCATCCAGCACCACCGTAACTGGTCTGCCAGCTTGTTATGTCAAACCTTTCCTATCCCCTTTATTAATCAGTAGAGGCCTCATATTTGCATAAATTGCAGAATCTCTTGACATTGTCCCCTCCTCCACCCAGTCATCTAAGAAGAATAAGGGCTTATTCAGTCCTAAGGGGGAAGTTCTGCTGTCGAGCATCAGGTAGAGAAACAGCTAGAGAATTGAATTGGCTCACCCCTGGGCTCTGGGTTAGGGTTGCTGCCCCTTAGATAACTGCTCTGTTATATCACTCTAGTCAAGGCCTGGCCCCCATTGCTATTCCTCCTCTGTGGCCTTCTAGGCCCTGATATGGGACCTGGCTCGCCTGTGCGCAATTCTCCATCATATGTGTTCCTCTTTGAAGCCTTTGATGTTCTTTGATCCTACCCCTTCTCAAGCCTTCAGAGTGGTTGCAGGGACATTGAATCTTACAGGGAAGGGGTCAGAATTTCATCACTTTCCTCCCAGGATGCTTCTTGGTCCCCATGCAAATTTACAGTGACCACCTCTATGTACCAAGCTTTGAGAGACAACTTGTTTCAGGCCACAGAAGGTCCTCTTGTCTTTTCTCCCAGAGCAGCAGGTGCCTATTCTTCACGTATTTACATAACTACTAAAGGCCACTCATGGACCACCCTCACCCCCAACAAAGAGCAGATACATTCTAAATGACTTTCTCTGTTCAGCTAAACCAGCAGTTCTCAAACTTTTTGGTCTCAGGATCCATTTTTCCTCTTAAAAATTATTGAACTTTTGGGGCACCCGGGGAGCTCAGTCATGAAGGGTCTGCCTTGGGCTCAGGTCATGATCCTAGGGTCTTGGGATCGAGCCGCACATTGGGCTCCCTGCTCAGCGGGAAGCCTGCTTCTCCCTCTCCCTGCTTGTGTTCCTGCTCTTGCTATCTCTCTCTCTCTGTCAAATAAATACAATCTTAAAAAAATTATTGAACTTTTATTTTGGGGCTTCTATTTATCTACATTTATAATATTAGAAATTAAAATAGAGAAACTTAAAAAATCTATTCGTTAATTCATTTAAAAATAACAATAATAAACCCTATACTTGTTAATGCAAATAAAACGTATTTTATGAAAATAGCTATATTTTTCAAAATAAAAAGCTTTAGTGAGAAGAGTGATGTTTCACATTTTTGTAAGTATCTTTACTATCTGGCTTTACAGAAGACACTGGATCCTCATATTTGCTTCTGCATTCAATCTGTTGCCACAGGTAGTTTTGGTTGAAGTACTTGGAAAATGAAGGAGTATTTTAGTAGCCTTTTTAGCTAATCATAAATATTATTCTTTGATATCACACCAAAACTTGACAAGTGGTAATTTCTTAAGATTTATTTGCAGTGTAGAATCTGAAATCCTATCATATCTATTGGTTTATTTGGCAGTTTGAATGGATCATTTTTTTAAAAGATTTTATTTATTTATTTGAGAGAGAGAGAGAATGAGAGATAGCACGAGAGGGAAGAGGGTCAGAGGGAGAAGCAGACTCCCTGACGAGCAGGGAGCCCGATGTGGGACCTGATCCCGGGACTCCAGGATCATGACCCGAGCCAAAGGCAGTTGCTTAACCAACTGAGCCACCCAGGCTCCCTTGAATGGATCATTTGCCCATATGTAACTTTGTCACATCGTGCATTGGTCATGTGGGAAATGCTGGTCCACTGAATTATGCAAATCTCTTGAATGTTGACACAATCCATTAGACAATATTAAAAGAATCACATTAGTTATTTTCACCATTGATCTCATCAGAATACCTTTAAGTATCAAGAAGCTGTTAAACTCACAGTGGCAGATACAAGTTTTCCAAAATTCTAATTTTCCCTTCAAAGCTCACATTTTATCACTGGCAACCAACACTGTCAGTTGTTTTCCTTGAAGTGACAGGCTCACTTCATTTATGTTTGAAAAAATGTGCCAAATACCCAAGTCAAAATAATCATAGTATGTCTGTCAGTTCTTTCAAGTAAAAATGGTGTTCCGTAAAAAGCTGCTAGTTCATCTCCAAACTCAAGCAATCACACAAGTGCTTTCCCGTGGGGCAACTATGCTACTTTGGTATGCAACAGAAATGTTTGATTTCCATTTTGTCACATAGAATATTAAAAAGATGCATAATTAGGGTTGAGATTTAATACAATTAATGATTTTAAGTAAAAGTGGCTTTATTTTTGGGGCACCTGGGTGACTCAGTCAGTTAAGCATCTGCCTTCGGCTCAGGTCATGATCCCAGAATTCTGGGATTGAGCCCTACATCGGGCTCCCTGCTTAGTGGGGAGTCTGCTTCTCCCTCTGCCCCTCCCCCAACTTGTGCTCTCTTTCTCAAATAAATAAATAAAATCTTTAAAAAAATTATTTTTATTTTTTTAATAAAATAATTTTATTTTTATCCATCATTTGTCTATCATTTTTTTCCTGTGAATGTATGATAATAAAGAATACGGTGACTACCAGTACAGTTTGGTGACACTGCCTTGATTGGTGCTAAGTGGCCAGCAGTTTTACCCACATTTGGTTTGTACCATCAGTGCAAATGTAAGTAGTAGAAAAAGGCAAATGACATCTTAGTAGTAGTATGAAAATACCTTGACCTTTCAGATCCCCTGAAAGGATCTTGGGTCCCCCAAGATTTTCAGACCACACTTTAGGAACTCTTGAGTTAGACAGTTCTCCTTCTTCTTCCTTCTAATTAAACAAACAAACAAACAAACAAACAAACCCACAAAAAGCATATTGAGGTATAATTGATATACAATAAACTGCACATATGCTATTGGCTTCTTTCCCTAGGAAATATTCTTGAATTCTACCTTATCAGGCATGCAGCATATGGAAACACTTATTCCAGCCTAACCATGTATTCCCTGCCTCTGACTTGGAATTGGCTATTTCTCCAAGGAGCCTTGCTTCCATTTAATGAGAGATGGTATTGAGAACAGAGAATCTGGGTGCAAGGCATGCTCATTGCCACTGGTTTAAGATTGCTTCTAGGTCTTTTGAGTGGTTAGAGCTGAGAGATATAACTCTCTCTCTAGATAGATAGATAATGTGGGGGAGAAAAAAATAATTTTCCTTCTACCCTCTGAGTACTTGGCTGAGCCTCCTGTAATAAAAGACAGATTAGGGATGCTTGGGTGGCTCAGTCGGTTAAGCGTCTGCCTTTGGCTCAGGTCATGATCTCAGGATCTTGGGATCAAGTCCCACATCAGGCTCCTTGCTCAGCAGGGAGCTCGCTTCTCCCTCTACCTGCTGCTCCCCCTGCTTGTGCGCTCTCTCTCTCCCTCTGACAAATAAATTAAAAAATCTTTAAAAGACAGATTAACAAGGGAAGAACAAAGAGAAGTTTATTAACATGTACACCTCCTATATAAGGGAGATGGCTAGGGAAAAATGAGTAACTCTCAGAGGTGGCTTAGAACTTCAGCTTAAATACTATCTTCAGCTAAAGACAAAAGAAAGGTGTGGGGGAGACCAGTTATGGTGAAGTTGCCAGAAAAGCATGGTAAACAAGAATACAATTTGTTATGCAGATTTAAGTCAGTGCCCTCTTCAGTGACAAGGGTCTAAAATTGTCTCCAGGATTAACTTTTGCCCTTCTTGGTAGAAAAGGAGAGAAGGGACACCTTGTAAATGTATGTCTTGCTTTAAAGGGAAGGTAGAGAGCTTTTCTTGTATCTTCTTCTTCTTAATTGCTTTCAGCTCAAAATAATGTTTATGCCAAAGTGGCACATTTTGGGGTGGCACATTTTTGACCCTTTGATAGATAGATTTTTTTAAAAAAAGATTTTATTTATTTACTCGAGAGAGAGAGAGAGAGCATGAGTGGGGGAGGGGGAGAGGCAGAGGCAGAGGGAGAAGCAGACTCTCCACCAAGCAGGGAGACTGACACAGGGCTCAATCCCAGGACCCAGAGATCATGACCTGAACTGAAGGCTGATGCTTAACTATCTGAGCCACCCAGCCACCCCAGATAGATAGATCTAAAAATCAAACTCATATTAATATTTCCAATTCCAATTTAATAAGTTCAGAGTATTTACTTACTTCTTTTATGTTTCTGTCTCTTTTATGCTGAACACCTCGGTATCAAACAATAGTAATTATTTATTTTCTTGACCTATAATATGTGTAAAATAGTTTGTGAACTTTTTTTATGATTATATTCATGTTGTCAATGAAGTATGAGGTAAGGTTATCAGCTGGGAGTGAAGGGAGAGCAAGGGTGTTGGAGGTGTGAGCACAGAGAAGAAGCTCTAAAGCAGTCCTTTTCAAGAATGGGTAAGGGACTAGGGTGTAGGATTGTATGACAGCTTTGATTCCCTATTTGAGGTTTGTGATCATAAATTTAATGTGACAACAATCAGCATGATTGTGTGACTTTCTGCAATTATGGAAGCCACTCATATGTAGTCATGGGATTGTACATAGGGGTCTAATCAGGATTGGAATTTTCTAGGTAAATGCAAAAAAGAAAGAGATGGGCCAGGGGTTTAAGGGTATTTTCCTAGACGTAGTGTTGGCTCACAGCATCTAAGATTAACAAGATGGAAGTAAGAACATGAAGGCAGTGATGAAAGTGAAAAAATGATTAGGCCAAAGGATTACAGATCCCCATAAGATAAAAAATAGCTAGAGCAGGGTGCCTGGGTGGCACAGCTGGTTAAGCGTCTGCCTCTTGGTTTTGGCTCAGGTGTGATCTCAGGGTCCTGAGATCGAGCCCCATGTCAGGCTCCACACTGAGTGGGGAGTCTGCTAAAGTTTCTCTCCCTTTCCTCCCACTCTGCCCCTCCCCACCTCTCTCTCTCTTAAATAAATAAATAAATCTAAAAAAAGAAAAAAAGCTAGAGCAGGGGCTCTAGAATTAGTAAGTTTGAAGGATAAAAATAAGGGATGATCAAAGCGTGAGATGCTTTGAAAGCATGATTTTGAGGAGGAAAAAAGCTACACAGGTTAACATGTGACAGGGATTGAGAATTCAGCAGAAGTAGGACATTGGGGCAAGAGATGAGGAAAGGGACGCCTGGGTGGCTCAGTTGGTTAAGCGTCCGCCTTTGGTACAGGTCATGATCCTGGGGTCCTGGGATTGAGTCCCACATCAGGCTCCCTGCTCAGCGGGGAGTCTGCTTCTTCCTTTCCTTCTGCTGCTCCCCCTGCTTGTGTTCTCTCTGACAAATAAAATCTTAAAAGAAAAAAAAAGAGATGAGGAGATATATGTATATATATGTATATATATAATTTATTTATTTGACAGAAAGAGAGACAGAGAGAGACAGGGAGAGAGGGAACACAAGCAGGGGGAGTGGGAAAGGGAGAAGCAGGCTTCCCACCGAGCAGGGAGCCTGATGCAGGGCTTGATCCCAGGACCCTGGGATCATGACCTGAGCTGAAGGCAGTCGCTCAACCAACTGAGCCACCCAGGCACCCCAAGATATATTTTTCTTGAGAATCCCCAGATATATAGGAGGTGAGATCCTAGGTGTCTTACCATACATGGAATGTTATTTGAGTCATTTGAATTTAAATGTCATGGTATGGAGTAAACCCTGTAGTCTGGAGGACTGGCAGACATCCAGGTGCCTGACTGTTGGGTTACATTTTGCGATCCTGTCTAGAGCAGTTTGAACTCTGGTGCAGTACCCAGCTGCATGCTAGATTCAACGATCACTCCAGAACTGAACCAGGAGGACATCTTTGCTAGCACTACGACACTTACCCAACCATTGATAGTAAATTAACTTGCACAGGATATTTTGGTCCTTAAACAAGACTTCAAGGTCAGAGAACTTATTAAAACTACTTGAGATGGTCCTTGAAGCTATACTTCAAGAAGGGAGGTTTTAGGCAGAAGGAACATTGTATATGCAACATTGTGAATTTCCTAGAGTGTGAATTTCAAGACCAAGACATTCTAGAAATAACATGTGAGAGAGAATCCTGAAAATTAGTATGTAAATCTATGGCCACAGAGTTCCTGAAAGAGGGAAGGAGGCCCTTGGTAGCTGTGCTTTGATTGAACCAATGTTCTTATCTTGCTGCATTTGCTAGAAGAGGATCCTCTACAGAATGGGACTATACCATACGGCAGGCAACTAGACAAGCAGTGGAGCCCCTGGAGGAGGCCAAATGCTGCCAGAAATTGTGGGTGTTGGATTAGGACAAGAGTTGAGGATTCTTATTTGTGACTTGGCCACACCTTAAAGATGTTTAATTGTGACAGATCTTTAGAAAAGTGTAGTGATGGACAATG